>NW_020174046.1:281199-390531 GCF_003031525.2 Neophocaena asiaeorientalis asiaeorientalis | reverse complement strand
ATCGGTGTCCCCTGCATCGGCAGGCGGACTCTCAACCACTGCGCCACCAGGGAAGCCCACTGCGCCACCAGGGAAGCCCCCGCATTTTTAACTTGTTTTTTTCTCAGTCTAAACTGTTTAATGATATTTTTCCAACAGCTATAAAAATTGGGCATCAACCACTCTTTAAGTCAGCAAATTGAAGAATATTCATATTGAACTCATACTATGTTCCAGCTCTTGTTCGAGGCTAATCATATATAAAGAGTCTTTACTTCTCACAGAATTTATATTTAGTGAGATATTCAAAGTGCTCTGATAAAAGAAGTACAATGTTATGGGAATCCACAGAAAGAACATCTAATTCTAATTTTGAAATTGAAAGAGTCTTTGCAAATTTCCTAGAAATTGTGAATTTTCTTCAGGAGGTATCAATGGCCTGAAAAAATGAAGCTGACGCTGCAAAATTGAACAATAAATATCCTCTATATGTATATAGTCAATAAAATATTATTTATTGCCTTCTGTAAATAATACATTATTACTTCAGGTGATTTTTATAGACAATTTTTTAAAGGTGCTGAACATGTAGTTTTTATTTTAGCTTAAGATCTAGTTGGATAGAAATACCTAAGCACATAGAATGTGTGAGATGCAGAGGATAGTGACAAAGAGGAGGAGTATGATCATGATGTCAGTTTTTAAAACGATACTGTTCAAGCATAAGTGATTATAAAATGCGTTCACAAACATTTAAAACATTTATGTTAGATACTAATATGAACTTTTATTTTAGCTTTAACTTTAAAATACTTTTAAATTAAAATTTGCATTATATATCAATTTACTTTGTTTCACTCAAAAATCATGCAGAGAAAATATTTTGATTAAAATTTGACAATTGATAGATAACATGACTTGTTCAAGATCATATGACTGGTAGGTTGATGCTTCTACATGTAAACTCAGATCTTCTGACTTAAAGGCTATTTTCATTCACATGAAATGAAAATATAATGGTAAAATTCAGAGAGTACATAAATAACTAGAAGGTTCATGTGTAATAAGATCTAGCAGGTTCATATGGAATAGGTAAATATTAACACTGGTCTTAGAAAAGAGGAAGATACTATCAAGTTAGGGTAGGAAATATTGTATCCATTTTGTATTCATTTACAAGGGTGCTCATAATTAATGTACTTCATGTAAAGGAGCTGCTAGTTCATAAAATATTAGATTAGAAGTAGTCCTTATACATCTTCAAGTACAGTTGTACCCAATTCAGGATTTATTTGCAGCTGCCTGCTTATTCCTAACTCATTTGTAAAGTGAAGACCCCGAAAATCTAAAGTGTCCACTATGAGCCTAAAATGTGTCATTCTATATAATAACAATTTTATTATCTTATTCCATTATCAAAAAAATTATTAGTTTGATCAATTTTGCTTAAATTGACATTTTCTTTCTTTTACTCTCCTTATGAAAAAAGTTAATTTTCAATGTAATAGTAAATGAACAGAACTTTTCACCAAGAGACACAGTCTAGCCCAAAAGAGTTTTGTGGAATTAAGTGTGTCCATTTAAAGAAAAATTGAAATAAAAGTATAACCTTGATTTCAAGGTGTAGCCAAAGGCTAAGAAAAGAAAAGTTCAGTGAATGACTCTTATTAATCTAGCTCTAAAATGGATGAATAATATGTTACAACCTCTCTGACATATGGTGAGTTTTGCAGCAAGTTTGGCATAATGGTTTCACTTAATAAACACCTGATTAGCATTGTTTAACAGGTTTGGAGTGCATGAAAACAGTCAAATAGCAACATTCTGTCTAGTTAATTTCTCATTAGCAGGCTCACAGTCACTGCATTTGACAGATTGTATAACAGTCTTGACACAAGGTGACCTCTTGCTTGGACCTGTTCATCACCTTCAGTCTGTCATAAATGAAGTCAGTATAAATGTCAGAGTGAATGTGACATCACAAGAGACTTCATCTGATGCCTGGAAGGTTATTATTTTCCCAATATTATTATTATAGACACAGTGAAACTATATATGGCTATATAAACAAAATGAGAGTGATAAACCAGAAGAAATTTCATGTATATGAGAGCTCTTGATTAATATATTATTGTAATAAGACATGTGACCCATAAATAAATTTCAGCAATGTTATTATTTCAATTTCCTGACAGCAAGTATTCTTTTTCTCAAGAATGTGTAAGCTACAGCCCAAATGGGCCATCTGTATAGGTTCTGAAGGATTAATAGTGAAGCTTAACTAATTTATTAGCAATGTTCTCTTTATTTAATATATCCATATCAATGTCCTTCCTTCATGGTTCATTTTTTTTAAATGAAAGAAAACCAAATATTAAGATAAAGTTGAAGAATTGAATTGAATTAAAAATTGTAAATATGAGGAAAGCTTTGAGGAACATATTTTGTGAGAAAAATCTTTGATCATTTTACCATTGAACATTTGTAAATTCAATATTTCAAGGAGAAAGATCTCCAAATTCCATGGAAATATTCATTTACCAATTTCATCAGCCTTGATAGATTATCTCTACCAAAGATCCCCTTTTGAATCACAAAATCAATTATACAATTGTGCAACATTTATATTCTTCTCTATGACAAGGGGAAATTGAACCAGTTTCAATTTATCCGAATGAAGCCTTGATTAATGCAGTATGTTATTACAAACAAAACAAAATAGATATAATGTATTGTTGCTTTTTGCCATTCCTTTGTAAATTTTTCACAAAGACCTTTTAAAATATTACTTCTAAAACTTATGACCTAAAACACATAAACAAATACAATTTTGAAATCAGCATGTATATATTACAAAGGAAAAATAATAATCATTTGAAAAATACCAACTTTTGTGCATGGAAAGGATTAAAAGAAGACTGTTATCCATTGAATCAGAAGATTCTTTTAGTGTCAAGAAAAATAATTAAAAATACATCTTAATTTTATTGTAAGAAATACCTTTAAGGTATGGGCATAAATAAGACAAATTTTAAAATATTTTAAAGAGGTTATTTTTAATTACATTTACATAAAGTACCTTCTCTAGCCTTTCTTATTTAAGTTTTATACTTTTAAATAATATTTTAAATGGTTATAACAGTTGTAATTAATTAACCATAATTAAAATAGATGGTTATTGGACTATCTCTCATGTTCCCCTTTTAATATGTATGCATGGTTTAAACAAATATGTTTTCAGATTTTCCTGCATCTATTAAATAACAAATGAGATTCTAAACTTAGCTCTATGTTACTCTGAAGGTCATCTATGTTACTCTGAAGGTCATGGGTAAAGCACATCTGGTCATTGACACTATGTGTGTGAAACTCCATGACGCACTGCTTTCACATGTTCTTCATAGCTCATTCTATGTTATACATTTTTTCTCTTTGTTCAATGTATTTTTTTCTTTCAATAGTAGTTTTTCTATAATTGCTTCCTTGCTGGGCTTAAACATCTATGATAAATGTAAAGTTATTTTCTTAGTTTTATATGTTTTATCTCATTTATAATTTATAAAGATCTTCCATTAAAGCAACATCTTTCATTGTCATCATTAATTAGGTATAGTCCATTTTCCTTTTGCCCCTAAACTAATTGCAAGTGATTCAATACACTGGTGCACAATTTTCTTAATAATCTATGATATATCACAACAGGGGCAGCCGATCTATAAATGCTTATTTTTTCAAGGACAGTATTCCTTTATCTGCCTTTATCAAATGTCATTCTCTAATGTTTTTCATTATTTTCTAATTGTCCAAATGAACTTTATTCATCTTTATTGTCAAATGTTTACCTGACGCAAGGACTTATAAGGACACAAGGCAATTTAGATTCATCAATAATTTTATGCACCAGCTTCATTAATTATTTTTGTGTCATTTTAGTAATTATTTCCTAAAGATGAGAAATGGATGAAGAGAAATTTATAAATAGAAATCTTTTTTATTTATAAATAAAAATCCTTTTCAACTAATCTTTTAAATATTTCTCCAAATCCTTGTGAAATTGAATAAAAATAAGCAAATTGTCCTTATCTACTCCTCATAAGAAATGAACATATTAAAAATAAGACTTCATGAATCCTACCTCATTTCTCCAATGGTAGCTAGAAGTTTAAGGGAAAAGGTAGCAAGCAAATTGTCTTACTTGTACTAAACAAATTTTCTTAGCTATAATCTGCTGTTTTCTTATTTTTCAACATCACAGTCATTGCCATTATCTTCATTTACTTTGGAACTTGGGTGGGAATATTTAAGAAATAAACACAAACATTTGTGGTAAAATGGCTCTTTACTTTCCCTTATTCTGTAGGACAAACCTGAGAGGCTACAGCCAGACATAGAGAAAACATTTAGTCCTGTTCCCTACCTTTATATACGCTCAAGAATACTATTTTTATTTCAGAATTTTAAAGGTATTCACTCCCTGCTCCAGAATGATAATAAAATATCAATCTTGCTTTAGACTATAGGTTTGTTCCTTATTTATTCCACTCATCATTTGACTCCAGCGCACTTGGTGTACCTGATCGATGTCTCTCATGCTGATCAAATCAGGGTAGAATTAATCAAACATCTCAGCACATGCTTAGTCTCCCTCTCCACTCTCTGTCTACCTTCCCTCCCTTATTTTCTCTTTCTCTCACTCCTTTCTCTCTCCTCTCTTCTCTCTTTCCTTGCTTTTGTTTTATTTCTTATAAAATCAGGAACCACAATGTGTAATTATTTGATTCTGCTCTTGGTTCAGTGATAGGGTCTGAGTATAAACTAAAATACATATGGTTGCTTTTTTCACTAAACAAAATTCTATTTAAAATGCACACTTTGCCATATTAGCTTATTTTTGTGGTATTATCTAGCTAAAATAGAGGCATAAACATTTAAATGTGGTCTGTATCTCCTAAACTGATGGAATAAATACCAATCATTGGATTTCTATTTGCTAAGAACTTGTGTAGGACTTCAGTAGTTGCTTCAGGAAAGTTTTACAAAACATTTGTAAAATTTGGATGAGTCAAGTGTTTTAAAAATGCTAAGTTGTTCAAAACTTTTTGGCAGAGAGATATGTGGAAATATCTTTGAAAAGAGTTGAACCATTTCTGAATCTTATAATTGTCAGTACAGACAGAGCCATTTATGGCAGGATAGGTATAATACATCGTGAGCATTATGAAATATTACTTATTTCTAATTCATTACAAAAATACTTTCTAAACTTGCACGTGTGATGGATGGCAAGAAACCAGGTATTCACATCTAATTATAAGGGTTTTTCTTTGTGCTAAAATGGACTCTATCTATCAGTGCAATCAATTCATGCATTTTTCTTTGTGTCTGTTGCCGTACTACCTAAGCACTTAGCAAAGATATTAAATTAGCCAAAAAGTATGGACTGGGATGTTTTCCTTGTCTTTACTACATTTATCTAAGCCAACGTAAAGCCAAGCAGACTGTGACTAATATTGGAAGCCTTATTCTTATCGCAGACAGAGATGTTTTCATTTGTTTTATTATTAATTGGTTGAATGCCAACAATATATTCAGCACGGGACATATTGCACAATATGTTCTTTCTCCTGCAACCTAGAAAGGGATCAACTGTTTTCATCTACTAACATTGGTGCCAGAGTGATGAATGCCTCTTCATAACCCCCAGTTTCCTCTCCTTCCTCCTTTCCTTTATATACTTCCTTCACCAGCTTTATTTAAAAAAAGAGACCCATTAACCGTTATTTCTTAACTTTAGAAAAGGATTTTAGAAAGAAAAGCATAGCTATTGCCTTATAATTGTCAAATGTTGAGCTATAAAAAGGCAAATATATTTATTTATATTTATTTCTCTGAGAATCATAATGAATATACACTTACAGTTTCTACTGATAATTATGAAAGACATTAATGTAGAAATATATCTTAACTCATAATATATATAAAATTACATATTATGAATTATGTTTGTGATACCCCTGTACATATCATGTGATCCTCAGAGACAGATTTTCATACAGTCCCATTCCTTTCATACAGTCCCATTCCTTTCATACAGTCCAGTCCCTTTCTGAGGAATGGGACTGAGGAATACAGTCCCATTCCTCAGAAAAGTTATTTTCCTTTTGTACATCCTGCCTATCTGACTCTAAATGCATCCTCTTAGAAAAAACAAGGGCTAATTCTATTTATCTTGTTTAGTTTTATGGTTCTCTGAAAAGACTCATGGGTTTTTGTTTGTTTGTTTTTAAAACTATTAACTCCTTGAGAACTGAACTTATTACATCTAAAATCAAAGCAATATCAGATTTGTTAGATGCAGGGAAAATAAACATATTAATTATTTTTTGCTAATTCTTTACATATACAAATATTATTTTAAACAGTTTTGTGTTGTTATAAATGGCCCTTATGCTTAGTAAATTGAAATATACTTCCATTTTGTATATTGCATTTAGCCAAGTGGGAATTTAGACCAGACAGACCACAGGGAGATGGTGAATGCCAAACCTAGGAAATGGGAACCATGAGTAGTAACAGACATGCAAACTTTACATTAGATAGAAAACTCAGGCCAAGGTAAGCCATGTTAATAGCTGTGGTGCAACCAATCATTACACAGAACTTATCCTTTGTGATTGTTCGGCAATGGTATTCTCAAAGTTTTAGCTCTAATCATATTGTGGTCTGGTAGAGGGATCTGAAAGAGGCCTCATAAAGGAATAAATGTGTTCATTAGCATATACTATTTTATTGAGCAAAGCAAAATTTCTAATTTTAATATGTTGTAAAGGTTTGAAGATAAAGGATGAACAAAGTGAAAACATTCAAAGAGTTTCTGTAATATTAATAAAGAGAGCTATACAAATAACTATGATGTACAGCAGAAAGTATAAAGTGATATTACAAACTGCCATCAAAGTTCAGGAGGACATAACTAGCTAAGCTGGCATAAACATGGAACTAATCTATTCAAACTGGACTGAGAATAAGAAATGCATTTTAGCAAGCAATAATATTTGTAACTTCCTATAAATGCAATAAAATAGATTCCTAGGTGGAATTTCCATAAAATTGCAAAAGGTATTATACAGCAACAAAAAATGAGAAATAAAAAACTAATAGAAAAATTTTTAATTTAAAATTTGAGGAAGAAAATCTACTCAATGTGTTATAGAGGTTAAAAAAAATGAGATTCAAATCTAAAGGAAGTCAAATTGTACATCTTTCCATACATCACATTTCCTATTTATTTCAGCATTTCCCCCAAATTCCGAATGGCAGGTATATCTAAAGACAAAAATATTTGGCATTTTTAGACTGCTTCAGTACTTGTAACAGTTTTTCTTTATAGCTTCTTTCTTAATTGAAGTAGAAGGTTAATCATCAGATAAAGGCATTATACTTGAGTCCTATTATTTTTATTTAAAAAATTTCTTTTCTATCATATTTTTATAGTATTTTTCAACAGAGAAAAACAAGGAACATGGGTATTAGATTAATGCTGAGTGCTTAAAAATTCTGGTTCATGAGTCTTTATTGTTTATAAACATTAGAGGTTCCTTTTGCTCATGGAACATCCTGGGCAGATATAGATAGAGGTCAGAAGAGAGGCTCTTTTCCACAAAACTATGCAGAAACCCAGGATAAGAGATATTCTTTCATCTCTAACTGTGACTTCTAAAACCTAATGGTGATCTACCAATGGTCAGGCTATAAGACAGAAAAAAAGACTATAGGAGAGTATGCTGGGGATGTTTTTTGGGCCAGGCCTCGAAGTGGTACACATCACTTCTGTGCATATTCTTTAAGGTAGAAATCAGTCATATGTCTATACCTAACTGCAGGTGTGGCTGAGGAATAAGTCTAATTGGGTGCCCAAGCTGAAGTGGGGAATGCAGATTTTCGTTCCCTTTTTAGCCATTTCTTCTTGTAATATGTTGAAGAAAGCATAAAGTATAAACAATGCATAGTACCATTCTGGCTCTTTCCAACACATTCCTCCAGAGCCACAGACATGGCAAGCACTTGTCTTTCTTTCAGATTGTTGATAGCATCAATTTTGGCAAATATTTTGCAAGAGTATAGCAAACCACTCAAGCTTTCCAGTCTACTATATCTGTTTCCTTGTTATCTGTTGCCTGACTTTCAAGGCATAACACGTCAACATTCATAATTTTGGATTGTTTTTATAGAAATATCCTATTTAAGGTGGAACATTCTGTATTAGTAAAGATAGTGCTAGCTATTCTTACAAATAATAGGTCAAATATAAATAGCTCAAACATAATGAGTTTAATCCTTGCCGTTATAATTGTTCTGAATAAGCAGAAAAGATAACAGGGCAGGGAAGTTCTCCTTCATGTCATCAATCAGGAATTTAGGAAGGTAAATATTATGCCTTCTTCAACATTTGTCTTTCACTTTTACCTTGGCCATCTTCATTGCAGCCAACTGAAAAGGGAACAGAGCACAGGTAAGTACATAGGGAAATATTTGGTGGCCCAGCCCAGAAATTGGCATATTTTCTATTAGCTAGATCTCAGCCACATTGTCAGTGAGTCTGCACAGTGTAGTGTAACTGTGTCCCCTGGCAGAATTTGAGATCAGTTTCAGAGATAACCGCATATTTGGTGAATTAAGTGAAACTAAGTTGCTAATCTAGCTACTAACAACTTATATAAATCTGTGAATTATAAAACAAATAAATAAAAGCAAAATATTTACATTCTAGTGACCATATTGAGTACTCTTACACTCAGTAGTTTATAGAACTACACAAAAATAGTGTTATTTCAAAAATATTGTATAAAAGTAGTAGTAAGCTCAGCCACCTCCATCAGCACATTATAAAACATCAATAAACAGTGATTCGGTGGTGGTTTGCAGTAACTTCTAAACCTACAGCTTAAGGTTTATTACTCACTGAAATAATTACAATTTGCTGAAATAATGTGTATTGGCTTTCTGTTCAAGTATCATCATCAACTTTTGAACATATCCATATTTTCTTAGGAAGAAATCTCTTCCCCCTTAAACTCCTTAGGTGATGTAAGCTAAAAACATAATTTTTTAGTATAATGTCCTTTTCTTACAGTGAGAACATTGCCTACAATTTAAACTTAGTTGAATAGATTGCAATTTCAATTTAGATGTTAGAGGAAAACCTTCATTATAGCAATGAACTCCCATTCTGTTGGTATAAATGATGTTCCTGACAAATTATACATTTTGCTCCAATAAAAATAATTCTGAAAAATTCTAGTCTGGCAGAAAGGAAGATTCAGTTGCAGTTGATCTAAAATGGGTAATTTAAAGTGCCATTTTTCTGCTTAACAAAATCAATAGTCTTTATTATATACAATAAGCATAACCTGGTGCCATTTCCCAGATCAATAAAATCTCCTCTTCCTTTTTGATATTCAAGTGCCTTGGAGACAATGTAGCCATTTGAATATTAACTCTGCTGGTGAATCCTAAGTCTATTAACTCTTAAGTCAACCACATATGTCTTAATTTTACACAATTTTACTTTCCGTGGAAGTTATGTAGAAAAAGTGTTACCTTATAAAAGTTAAATATTTACCACATTCACTCTATTCAAACAAAGATTTTTTTTCCTCTGAGGCCATCATAGAGGTTCTACCTGTTGGTAATCAGAAGTGGTATACCTACTTACCTGCTTTTGACATGATAATCAACTGCCTCCTCATTTAGACTGACTAAATAAAATGCATCCTGGATACAATAGATTTTCCTCTTAAAGATCATTTCTTAGTTACAACTTATACATCACTGTCACAAAGTAGGGTACACTGTGGACAGTAATACATAAACCCAAGACATTCAGTAATATATAAATTCAAGCTAAATTTAGGCCAGAGAGAAATTCCATCTTTTTGGGGTTTTTTCTTTTTCTTATTTACTTAGCTCACTAGTTTATTTATATTATCTGGAGTTTTGAAAGTAGAAAGTATCTTAAAGGAACTAGTTAAATACATTCTGTTAAAATATTAATATAGAATTCACCACTTACATGCAGTCTCAATTATAGAAAAATTGGTTATTACAGCATTTATATATTCTTGCATTCTCGTATGCTGGAATACTTCTTTATTAATGGTATAGTGAGATTCCATATTATTTATTCACCTATTTTGAAATGTATCAAATGAGTACATATGTAACATTTAAAATTAAGTGTGTCATTTGAGAGGTCTATTGAATTGTATAGAATGAATCTAGTAAATTCAATGTGTAGTTGAAAAAAGTGAGGTCCAGAGCGATTAGGTGAAGTATTTAAGATCACACAGTTACTTTAGAAGAGAATGGACCAGAAAACAATTCTTCTACATCTCAAGCAGGTGCTCTTTTTAAGCCATCAGGTCTATTTTTAATGAAAATACATTAATCCTGTAGAAAATAACCCTGCTCTAGAAATGTATTGTTGAGCTTTCCTGCCCAAGTTTGGGCAGGAAACAGTGATAATTTTTGAAGTACTCAGCGTTTCAGGCCAGCGAGAGGAAGCCCTCCATTAGGCTTACCCACTCAGGGGCACAGTTCAAAGGAGGATGCTGCCAATTCTCTGCCGGGTAGATCTAAAACAAATGGGACAGGCAAGAGTGGAACTGAATGTATCTGCCTGTGCCCTCCAAATTCACCAACCAGGTAACTCATGAATATATATTGACGGCAAGTTGTATTCTATCTTCTCTGGAGAACTGGGAGTTGACTGTCCATATCTATTTTTTTCTTCAGTTTTCATTCACTTCTTCCTCTTTTACTCTTACTTCCTCTTTCTCTCGCCTTTCTTCTCTCTGTATATCAGTGATGACAAGAGTTGTTCTTATGAAGACTTGCAAAATAAGTAAGCAACCCTAGATTTCTTAATGTTAATTTCAACTATGATTGACACTGACTGCTTTAGCAAGGACTGCTGTCTAGCTAATCAGTATTTATCAGTGATCTAACTAATAGGTATTTCGGATGCTATAGCATTAGAAAATCAAGATTTAAACTATATCATTAAAAAACATAAAAAGAAATTGACAACACTAGAAGGGAAAGAGAAAACTTTTTGAATATCTTTAAATGGCTTAACATTAACTTTGTTATGTGAAAATAAGGGTCATTTTTAAGTTGTGTAATGCATTTAGGTGGGTCACAAAAATGTCTTAATGGCAAATGTGAGTATCAAATAAATGTTAATTGAATGTAGGTGATCATTGCCATGAAATAAGGGAAAGTATTGATATCTGCTTAGCAGTAAGATTTGGATAAACTAAATTGTACTAGATTTTGTATTATTGTAATAAGTTAGATTGTGAACAATGGATGTCTCTAGTAAAAATAAATATTCTATATCTGGTATTACAATTCTATTTATTTATCATTTTAAAAACTCACTAGAGCAAAGGTTGTCAAGCATATGATCAGAAAGTTCCCTTTAATGTTACTCCCTGGGCAGAAGCCACCAGGATTTCACCTAACCATATATTATCACCCTCTTAATCATGTTAAGAAGAGTAAGAGAAATCAACACTGAACTTCCCCATAGCTATTCCATTATCCTCCAGTTGTGGAAATCTAAGAAATAAAAGTAACTCTTTCCTCTATAAACTCTAATAAATCCTCCTCTAGAAAATCATTAGAAGAGAACATAGTAAAATAAATTTTTTAGAGCATTGCAAAAATTTGAATTTCTTAATACTGTTATACTTTATAAATATATTAATATTAAGTGATGTATATATATGACCTCATTTAATCTACAGCATATTTGGAGGCAGAGCTATCATCTCCCTTTACAGAGAAGAATCTGAGAATCATAGAGTTTAAATTAGTTTCCCAATGTCATGAAACTAATCAGTGTTGGAGCCAGGAATAAAATCCAGATTTATTGGATTCCAAAGCTGGAATTTTTAGCTGTTTTATACTGAAAAATCCTCTAGAACCTAAAACTAAAGTGGCTCTGGTTAATATTTATTAGGCAGATATGGAAGTGGAAAAGTAAAGCTAATTTTCATAACCATGTTTATGATCTGATGGGAAACAAGACAAAGCACCCAGCAGTACATAACTTGAAACAACTACTCATATCGGTCTGATGTGTACATCTACTTCCTACCCCCACTCAACCCTCCTTCAGGTAAAACAACATTTCTTTTAAATTATAATCTATAAATTTTCATTAGAAATTAGAGTGAAGACAATATATTTGTTTTTAACTTTATTAATTTCAGTGTCTACATTTATTCATTATTAAAGCTAAATATCATTTGGTGTTAATTTATAATAGTAGTAAGCTATACTAATTCATCTGCATTGAAATTAATATCATTGGTATTTTGTTTTTTGGTTTTGGGGTTTTTTTTGTTCTTGCTTTGGGTTTGATAAATTAAAATTCTTTTCCTTTTATCTCCTCCACCACCACTCTATTTATTTTGGCAATCAGAAGACTTACACAAGTTTGCAACATTGTTTTGTTAAGCTAACAAGTGTTGAGGTGATTGTGAAAAGATAAGAAAGAAGCATACCAATATAAGTTTACTAAACAGATATGTTTAACATTGTGTACATTGACTTGCCAGCAATATATATCTTATACTCTTAAAATTGATATAGCAATTTGCTAATATTTGCTCTTGAGCAGTGGGGAGATGGAAAAGGAACCAACATGTGTTCCTCCTTGGATCTAGGAAATATATGTATGTGATTTTGTTTAACTCTTGCAATAATTCTATAGAAATAATTGTTCACTTTCTTCAGATGTGGAAACTGAATTAATAGTTAAGTTACCTAAATGGCAAAGGTAGAAAGCATTGGACAAGAATTTGAGTGGAATAAGTCTAAGACATTCAGGCTTTTTCACTATACAACATCAATTCTACCCTTGCTCCCCAACTTCCTCTCCTCCCCAACCTCCATAATTGGGTGTTCCCTGAAATCTGTGTATCTTATTGGGAAAAAATGTGTCCTTTGGAATTAGACAGGCTTGAGGGTGAATTATATATATGCCACTTACTAACTGAGTCACTTTTGGAGACATTACTTAATCATTCTTAGTCTCAGTTTCCAAATCAGTAAAATGATGGCAATGATAACTGCAAAAGAGGATCATTATGTGTATCAAGGATTATAAATATAAATCACTTGGCAGAGTTTTCTCTACATGGTTTTTATTTAGCAAATTTTGTTGAATACACACTGTCTATCCTTTTAAGTTGATTCTCACTTTCTTCATCTATGTCATATACTCCAGGCAGTTGCTTCTGTTACCACCGGCACTGATGTTACAATGCTGTTAAATCCATTCTTGACACAACTGCCTTTTTCATGGAGTCTGTTACCCATAATTGGAACAGTCTGACCACTCCTCACCCACCCCTCCATGATGTCGTTTTCTAGAACAAATAGCTACAGAAAGACAGCCTCAGCTTTACCACCATCTTCAAATCTAGCTCTAGTACTCTTGTTTAGAGAAATCTAAACGCAGTAGAAGATAAGAAAAAGAAGACACGTTAGTGAAGTAGCAGTGACCAAAAAGATAGGTGGCAGGCAGGAGGAAAGTACGATTTTCAAGTTATTTTCTTGTTTTATCCAAACCAATCTTAAAAGAAAGCTATTGGCGGTAGTCTCTCATTTTTTATTCTTAATTGTCATTTCTCCAAACTGCTATTATATTTTAGTATATTGACTACAATGAAAATCTTTAGCAAGATATTTGATAAATGTATCACATTCATAGTTTCTAAAAGTTATCATCAAGAGCCTAATTTTCAATGGCTCAGACCTCTGCATTTATTTTCAGTAACTCATACATTATCATATATTGCCAAACTGCAAATCAGATTTGAGGGAATCAAGACTATTTTAGAAATTTTGTACTTTCTATGTAGTTTAATCTACTTTTTTTCCTAGATCAATCAGAACTACTTTCTGTTTTACATTATGTGATTCATTTTTTTGTTTTATTTTTATGGCAGGTTTTGATAGGGACAGGTTCTTAATTGTATATCATATAGTTTAAGCTCCTATACCTCTTTTGCTAGAAGCTCTGATGATATTCATTTCATATTTGATTATATTTTTAAGTCAGGAGTCTTAGAAACTTACAGCAAAACCAAACATTTTGTATTTGCACTTTAGTTGAAGATGATATGACTATTCAGTAATCATATCACTTGACTTTTTCAGTTTTTGTTCTTTTATTATTAATGAAGTCAGAGGCATGTTCTGTCTAGATTTTGATTTCTGAGACCTAAGAGGCATACAATCAATGGAGATACTTTTCTTCTATCTAACAAAATGCATTTTATTAAGGTTATAAAATAGATGCTTATACTTTGATGCTATAGATGTGGAACAGGAAGTGAGATACCAATATAAAGCAAATATTTTGAGGAACATAATCCTGAAAGATTTTTTAGATTATTTGACTAATTTTCACAATTTGTCTTTTTAATTATCTGGGGTTTTTTTTTTTTGTTTTTGTTTGTTTGTTTTGGTTGATTGTCTATGTTTACTCTTTCTGGAACCCTAACACACAGGATTCTTTTTTTTTTTCCTCTTTATTTATTTTCAACATCTTTATTGGCATATAATTGCTTTACAGTGGTGTGTTAGTTTCTGCTTTATAACAAAGTGAATCAGCTATACATATATATATATCCCCATATCTCCTCCTTCTTGCGTCTCCCCGCTACCCTCCCTATCCCACCCCTCTAGGTGGTCACAAAGCACCAAACCGATCTCCCTGTGCTATGTGGCGCTTCCCACTAGCTATCTCTTTTACTTTTGGTAGTATATATAAGTCCATACCACTCTCTCACTTCGTCCCAGCTTAACACTTCCCCCTCCCTATGTCCTCAAGTCCATTCTCTATGTCACACAGGATTCTTTTAAGTATCTTTGCAGCCACTTGACATAACTTAAGTCAATTACACCTAATGATTTAGTTTTACTAAAGAGAGGCTTAAGCCTTAAATACCTTAATAATAACGAGACAAAAGCGCTCAACATTGCCAATCTCCCTTGTTTCCCTAGCACATGGATTTCCCACATTGTGAGATGATAGTTCAGCATTCTCCTCTCTTTCCACATCTCAAACACCTTGTTCCCTCATTCAATAGGGTCTTTGAATCTGAAAATTATGTTTTCATAAAAACAGATACAAGTAAGTGACCACTAACTAAACTTTACATGATCAAATTCATCAAATTGATGATATTTTTACTCATATTTGCCTTCCCTTCTCTTCAGACCAAAATGTATAGTGACAATAAATTGTACTCTCACTTTTATCCAAGGATTTGTGATGGTAATTTCTTCCTTTTTCCACCTCAGATATTCCTTCTCCTCCTTCTTTATCATCATCATCCTCATTGTCAGCATCAACTTCATAGCTACTGATTATTTACTAAAAGCCAGGTAATACACATGCACATGCACAAATTTTTCTCAATTCTCACAACAAATCATGATTTTTATTTCCTCCATTTTAATAGTAAAGAAACTGAGTTATGCCTTTCCTTCACTAGTTCTTTTTTCTTTTTTTCACCCATCTTCATTTAAATGTACCTTAAAATAAATCATCCTTAACAAAAGAAAAACTCCCTCCAACCATGTTTTCCTCTATTTCCTCTGCTTTGTAGCACAATTTACCTCATAAGAGATAACTTCAAAGGATATCTCTTAAAGACATCGCTTTTTCCCATCTCAATTTGAATATAAACTAAAAGTCTTACCTTAGAGATAAAGCCTAACAAAATCAGCACGTTAAACATGAAAATCAAGGCTGGCACTTATCAAATGTTCCGTGCAAGTTAAAAGAGCTGTTACTGTTATCATCACTGCTGTTTGAGCCCTGCTTGCCTCTTACCTCATCTTCTTTCTCCTGTTCTCTTCTGGCAACAATGGCCTTCCCTCTGTGCCTCTCCCATACCCAGCTCCTTGCTCTCAGAACCACTATATCCCAGAGCCCTGTGCCTGGGTTGCCAGTCAGCAATTTTTACCTGGGTTCGTCTTTGACCACATTCAGCCTTGGCTTCATGGTAACCTCCACATAGGCCTTCTCTGCCTACCTTTGACACCCATCCTCTACCTTCTTATAAGGTTTTATTTTCACAGTAGCACTTCCTACTACTGAAGTTATCTCACTTACTGATTATTTTATGTGTCAGCTACCTCCTTTCATGAATTCCATGAAAGCAGAGACTCTACAAAATGGATGTGGGATTGGACAAGACTGAGACAGTCCCTGTTCCTATAATAATCATAAGCAATTAAAAAGTTATAATTAACACATTTTATTTATCATTTTTTTCATTTTCTCTTTCAAAGAGTTCCCTCTACCAAGTATCTTCATGATCTTCCTTTGAATTTATCTAAGAACTCTTTCTAATATTGAGACAATATTGATTTCTCTTGGTGGTGAGGTTGTGGATTATGGGCTACTTGATGGGATCCTCTCATGTTTATATTGAAAGGAAAGTACTTGAATTTATTTCAAACTCTAGAACCCAGAAATTTTTATTTAAGAAGTCTAATGGAATATTTCACACTTAAGTATATAATTATCTACTATATAGAAAGTCTTCCTTTTTATTATATGTGATATAATTCAGAAGAAAGTATTATGTTTGAAATAATATAAAAAAATACAATGCCATTTTTGTATTACATGTTATACTCAAATACATTTTTTTCAAATGCAAGAAACAATGACACCAAGATAATTTATCTTCAAATTTTACCTTAATCCTCTATTGCAACATTCATCACAGGCCACCTTTTGTTTTCCAAAATGTGATGTTCATATTCTACTAAAGATTTTCCCTAAATAACTTTTATATATTAAGCTGATGCATGTGACTATCTAAATTGGTTACAGCATAAAATTAGTAAATGATAAGATTAGCAAAACAAAAAAGTCCTAGAAACTAGTTTAATATTTAAACATGGAATTACTACAATTGCACTCTCTGTAAATTATATTAACATTAATATATATTAATATTATTACTTTGAAATATAAATTATAACACAATATTTATGTTTTCATTAATTTTAAACAGAAACTTAAAATGCAACTGGAGTTTAATAGATTTTAATACATTACTTGTTAGAGCAGGGACTTTGGGATTCTTTTCTAACTATTTCACTTGAATTTAGAAAAGGAATTACTATCAACATTATAATCCTAATCCAATCAAAATTCCTATTGAGAAACAATTGTTCTTACCCTCATATTTATAAAACATGTTTTCTAAAAAGAATGATAAAACTTTATATACATACTGTTCTATATACCCTTTTGTTATCCCCATAGAGAAAACAAAGTCTTTTATTTTTATTTCCTTTGAATCTTCCATTGAACCTTTCAAAGTATTGTGTTGTAACATGCTACAATTTCTTACAAAATTTTACTGGTGTTATAGAACTGAATGTTTCATAAATATGCAGTATGTAGCATTATCTTGTAACTACTTATATAAGAGATGAATAGCAGCTATTGTATAAAATTAAATTTTGCAGCCACCATTTTTATTGTCAAAGTGGGGAACAAGATTTTCCTATTATGTTCTTCTACATTCTAACCTTGAAGATGCTATTAAGCATAAAAACCAAGACACTGATGAGGCCTTGCAAAAGGAAGTAATGCTTTCCCCTTCAAGCCAACCAGCATAGTTATTTTTAACTGTTTGCCAAGGTACAAATGTTCCACAGCAGAAGTAAAATTCTTAGTTATAATCACAAGAATGAGCTCTGCAAATAGCCTGTTAATCAATGGATATAACTTTCTTTAGAGGACAGTCATAATCATGTTTTGGGGGTTCCTTTGGAAACCATTCAGTGTATGAGTCTTCTACCAACAGTCTAAGCAAATTGCATTTTTCATGGGCTTCATAATCTCTAAATTGATATCTGTATTATAAGGTCACTGTAATTGTCCAACTGTTGGACATTAATTTATAAAATTCCTTAGGTTAATTGATTTTAAACAAACAACCATAAAGCAAGTGATTGCATTTCTATAACATCACAGACAGTAATGTTAATTCAAATCTAGGTCATAAAAATATCTGAATGATTCAAGAAAAATATTACTATATAATGTTTCTTGCCTTGGATTATCTCAATAATTACTAGCATATGAACTTGTCCTTATAGGATGGGGACAAGGGCTAAAAAGTTGTTTTATCCTCTCAAATGGAAATAAATCAATGTTATTTTAGTAAATGTTATTTTAACTTTAGCCTCAATATGAATGGTTTTGGCATTATATTAAAATTAAATTTAAGTTTTAAGCTAGAAACTTTTTCTGAAAGTCTGTGGTCATCCATCTTGAACTCCAAGCATGTAGGAAGACATAGGTAGAAGTATATTAAATCTGACAAATGACCTCCCATGTGCAAAGGAGGAAATAAAGATTCATTCCCCGTGTTTGTGAGATCATTTTGATGAAGGAAAGGCTAATTGAGGATGACATACATTCTAAATTTAATTCAAATCAGCATTTTTACATGAAGACTCATCACATTTCCAATGGTACATGCTACCATAAAACAGCTTAGTAAAGACATTTTGAATTTGATTCTTGCAATCTTTTAAAATGTTTCATCAGAACTGACATTTTTAGGGGTAATGAGTTTCCAATTTGAGTATTAGCTCAAACTGGATACCTGTGGTATTTTACACATTTTATTTAAAAAGAAGCATTTTTCTTTAGCATAATTAAGTCTTATGTTGCAGAGAAAATTGCAACTAAATGAGATTATGCCTAGGAAACATGTGGGGAAAGTGCCAACACAGGGTTTCTCACAGTAAAAGCAAATCACCTTGAAATGATTAAAATGTTAAATTACGAATGACTCATCCTCTGGCATTCAAAAATTATCATATTCCAAGACCAAGTAGCACTACTATTGTTTTTAAAATGAAAAGGTGATTGCTAACTCTTTCCTCTTGAAATGCTCCAAAATTAGCATTAATATTAACACACAGTTAACAGCTCAACTCTGTAAAAAGACCACCTCATCGTCTATCTAATAGGTAGTTTGGTTAATTCTGCAAATTTCACATAATGGTTATCATTTGTTAAAAGTCAGGGTCATTTATATTTTATACTAAGATAAAATTGTATCTTGACTATATTTACACAATGACAATTCAAAATATAGAGGTCAGATTTACTAAGAGGTTAGATGGAAACAATATTTAGGAGTTCCTACCTTTAAGACTTTATATTATATGCCAGTCATTCTAATTAAATTTAGAAACAAACATTAGTATGCAAGTCAGTGGTTGTAAACATGTCACATACAAAGATTATCAGCATGTCCTGTTTATGGTACTATATTCCCAGCTACAGCATGGTCATTTGGCTTTCTTCTAAGAATAAAATAAAGCAGAATGTCTACATATCTAAATTTGGATTTGAGAAGATAGTACTTTTTTCATAGGATAATTTATTTGTAAAAAATCATATGTCAACTACATTTTCAAGGATGAGACTTTGGAAAGATATTACCTTACCTAAGGAATGAACAGTGGGCTTCTTCCTATTCTGTGTATCTGAAATATCTCAGGTTTCAATGGTCAAGTATAATATAGAGTTAAGTACATGCCTCACCTTAGTTTCCAAAGTTATATTTACCTTTCAAAGCAACTGAGTATATAACTCATTGCTTATTTCCTAAATAAATCCCTGGGCAATTGTGCTATATATTTCTAAAGATTAATTTGGAGACTATTATGATCATCATCTATGGCTGAGTATTATTCCATTGTAAATATCAGCCACAACTTCTTTATCCATTCATCTTTCAGTGAACACTTAGGTTGTTTCCATGTCCTGGCTATTGTAAATAGTGCGGCAATAAACATTGTGGTACATGACTCTTTGAATTATGGTTTTCTCAGGGTATATGCCCAGTAGTGGGATTGCTGGGTCATATGGTAGGTCTATTTTTAGTTTTTTAAGGAACCTTCGTACTGTTCTCCATAGTGGCTGTATCAATTTACATTCCCACCAACAGTGCAAGAGGGTTCCCTTTTCTCTACACCTTCTCCAGCATTTATTGTTTGTAGAATTTTTGATGATGTCCATTCTGAACTGTGCGAGGTGATACTTCATTGTAGTTTTGATTTTCATTTCTCTAATGATTAGTGATGTTGAGAATCCTTTCATGTGTTTGCTGGCAATCTGTACATCTTCTTGGAGAAATGTCTATTTAGGGCTTCTGCCCATTTTTGGATTGGGTTGTTTGCCTTTTGATATTGAGCTGCATGAGCTGCTTGTATATTTCAGAGATTAATCCTTTATCAGATTTTACATTTGCAAATATTTTCTCCCATTCTGACTGTGGACTTTTCATCTGGTTTCTGGTTTCCTTTGCTGTGCAAAAGCTTTTAAGTTTTGTTAAGTCCAATTTGTTTATTTTATTTCCATTTCTCTAGGAGGTGGGTCAAAAAGGATCTTGCTATGATTTATGTCATAGAGTGTTCTGTCTATGTTTTCCTTGAAGAGTTTTATAGTGTCTGGCCTTACATTTAGGTCTCTAATCAATTTTGAGTTTGTTTTTGTGTATGGTGTTAGGAGTGTTCTAATTTCATTCTTTAACATGCAGCTGTCCAGTATTCCCAGCACCACTTACTGAAGAGGCTGTCTTTTCTCCATTGTATATGCTTGCCTCCTTCATCAAACATAAGGTGACCATATGTGCGTGGGTTTATCTCTGAGCTTTCTATCCTGTTCCGTTGATCTATATTTCTGTTCTTGTGGCAGTATCATACTGTCTTGATTACTATATCTTTGCAGTATAGTCTGAAGTCAGGGAGCCTGATTCCTCCAGCTCTGTTTTTTTCTCAAGATTGTTTTTGCTATTCAGGGCTTTTTGTGTTTCCATACAAGTTGTGAAATTTTTTGTTCTAGTTCTGTGAAAAATGCAATTGGTAGTTTCACAGGGATTGCATTGAATCAGTAGATTGCTTTAGGTAATATAGTCATTTTCACAAGGTTGATTTTTCCAACCCAAGAGCATGGTATATCTTTCCATCTGTTTGTATCATCTTTAATTTCTTTCATCAGTGTCTTATAGTTTTCTGCATACACGTCTTTATCTCCTTAGGTAGGTTTATTCCTAGGTATTTTATTCTTTTTGTTGCAATGGTAAATGGGAGTGTTTCCTTAATTCCTCTTTCAGATTTTGCATCATCAGTGTATAGGAATGCAAGAGATTTCTGTGCATTAATTTTGTAAACTGCTGCTTTATGCAATTCATTGATTAGCTCTAGTAGTTCTCTGATAGGATCTTTAGGATTCTCTATGTATAATATCATGTCATCTGCAAACAGTGACAGTTTTACTTCTTCTTTTCCAGTTTGGATTCCTTTATTTCTTTTTCTTCTCTGATTGCTGTAGCTAAAACTTCCAAAACTATGTTGAATAAGAGTGGTGAGAGTGGGCAACCTTGTCTTGTTCCTGATCTTAGTGAAGATGCTTTCAATTTTTCACCATTGAGAACAATGTTGGTTGTGGGTTTGTCATATATGGCTTTTATTATGTTGAGGTTGGTTCCCTCTATGACTACTTTCTAGAGAGTTTTTATTATAAATGGGTGTTTAATTTTGTCCAAAGCTTTTTCTGCATCTATTTAGATGATCATATGGTTTATATCCTTCAATTTGTTAATATGATGCATCACATTGATTGATTTGCATATCTTGAAGAATCCTTGCATTTCTGAGATAAAACACACTTGATCATGGCGTATGATGCTTTTAATGTGCTGTTGGATTCTATTTGCTAGTATTTTGTTGAGGATTTTTGCATCTATGTTCATCAGTAATATTGGCCTGTAGTTTTCTTTTTTTAATATCTTTGTCTGGTTTTGGTATCAGGTTTATGTTGGCCTCGTAGAATGAATTTGGGAGTGTTCCTCCCTCTGCTATATTTTGGAAGAGTTTGAGAATGATCAGTGTTAGCTCTTCTCTAAATGTTTGATAGAATTCACCTGTGAAGCCATGGGGTCCTGGGCTTTTGTTTGTTGGAAGATTTTCAATCACAGTTTCTATTTCAGTGTTTGTGATTGGTCTGTTTACATTTCCTATTTCTTCCTGGTTCAGTCTCAGAAGGTTGTGATTTTCTTAGTATTTGTCCATTTCTTCCAGGTTGTCCATTTTATTGGCATACAGTTGCTTGTAGTAATCTCTCGTGATCCTTTGTATTTCTGAGTGCCAGTTGTTACTTCTCCTTTTTCATTTTTAATACTATTGATTTGAGTCATCTTTTTTCTCTTGATGAGTCTAGTTAATGGTTTATCAATTGTTTTTATCTTCTCAAAGAACCAGCTTTTAGTTTTATTGCTTTTTGCTATTGTTTCCTTCATTTCTTTTTCATTTATTTCTGATCTGCTCTTTATGATTTCTTTCCTTCTGCTAACTTTGAAATTTTTTGGTTCTTCATTCTCTAATTGCTTTAGGTATATGGTTAGGTTTCTTATCTGAGATGTTTCTTGTTTTTTGAGGTAGGATTGTATTGCTATAAACTTCCCTCTTAGAACTGCTTTTGCTGCATCCCATAGGTTTTGGGTCATCGTGTTTTCATTGTCATTTGTTTCTAGGTATTTTTTGATTTCCTCTTTGATTTCTCCAGTGATCTCTTGGTTATTTCATAGAATATAGTTTAGTCTCCATGTGTTTGTATTTTTTACAGATTTTTTCCTGTATTGATATATAGTCTCATAGCTTTGTGGTCGGATATGATACTTGATATAATTCCAATTTTCTTAAATTTACCAAGACTTGATTTGTGACCCAACATATGATCTATCCTGGAGAATGTCCATGAGCAGTTGAGAAGAAAGTTTATTCTGTTGTTTTTAGATGGAATGTCCTATAAGTATTAATTAAGTCTGTCTTGTCTAATGTGATATTTAAAGCTTGTGTTTCCTTATTCATTTGGGATGATCTGTCCCTTTGTGGAAGTGAGGTGTTAAAGTCCCCTACTACTATTTTGTTACTGTCATTTTCCCCTTTATGGCTGTTAGCACTTGGCTTATGTTTTGAGGTGCTCCTAGGTCGGGTACATAAATTTTTACAATTGTTATATATTCTTCTTGGATTGATAACTTGATCATTATGTAGTGTCCTTCTTTGTCTCTTGTAATACTCTTTATTTTAAAGTCTATTTTGTCTGATATGAGAATTGCTAATCCAGCTTTCTTTTGATTTCCATTTGCATGGAATATCTTTTTCCACCCCCTCACTTTCAGTCTGTATGTGTCCCTAGGTCTGAAGTGGGTATCTTGTAGACAAGATATATACAAGTCTTGTTTTTGTAACCATTCAGCTAACCTATATCTTTTGGTTGGCACATTTAATCCAGTTACATTTAAAATAATTATCAATATGTATGTTCCTATTACCATTTTCTTAATTGTTTTGGGTTTGTTATTGTAGGTCTTTTCCTTTTCTTGTGTTTCCTGCCTAAAGAAGTTCCTTTAGCATTTGTTGTAAATCTGGTTTGGTGGTGCTGAATTTTCTTAGCTTTTGCTTGTTTGTAAATGTTTTACTTTCTCTGTTAAGTGTGAATGAGATCCTTGCTAGGTAGAGTAATCCTAGTTGTAGGTTTTCCCCTTTCATTGCTTTAAATATATCCTGCCACTCCCTTCTGGCTTGCCGAGTTTCTGCTGAGTGGTCAGCTGTTAAGCTTATGGGGATTCCCTTGTATGTTATTTGTTGCTTTTCCCTTGCTGCTTTTAATATTTTTCTTTGTATTTAATTCTTGATAGTTTGATTAATATGTGTCTTGGTGTGTGTCCTCTTGGATTTTTCTTGTATGGGACTCCCTGCACTTCTTGGACTTTATTGAGTATTTCCTTTCTCATATTAGGAAAGTTTTCAACTATAATCTCTTCAAATATTTTCTCAGACCCTTTCTTTTTCTCTTCTTCTGGGACTCCTATAATTCGAATGTTGGTGGATTTTTTGTTGTCCCAGAAGTCTCTCAGACTGTCCTCAATTCTTTTCATTCTTTTTTCTTTATTCCACTCTGTGGTAGTTATTTCCACTGTTTTATCTTCCAGGTCATTTATCCATTCTTCTGCCTCGGTTATTCTGCTATTGATTCCTTCTAGAGAAGTTTTATTTCATTTATTATGTTTTTCATCATTGTTTCTTTGCTCTTTAGTTCTTCTAGGTCCTTGTTAAACCTTTCTTGCATTTTCTTATTCTATTTCCAAGATTTTGGATCATCCTTACTATCATTACTCTGAAAATCTTTTTCAGGTGGACTGCCAATTTCCTCTTCATTTGTTTCGTCTGGTGGGTTTTTACCTTGCTCCTTCATCTTCTGCATATTTCTTTGTCTTCTCATTTTGCTTAACTACTGCATTTGGAATTTCCTTTCGCAGGCTGCATTTTCATAGTTCCTGCTGTTTTTGGCATCTGCCCCCAGTGAGTAAGGTTAGTTCAATGGCTTTTGTAGGCTTCTTGGTAGAGGTGATTCGTATCTTTGTTCTGGTGGGTGGGGCTGGATATTGTCTTTCTCGTGGGCTGCTCCACATCCGGTGGTGTGTCTGTGAATTTAGTATGTTTTTAGTTATCCTCTCTGCTATTGGCTGAAGTTGCATTCCTATCTTGCTAGTTGTTTGGCATATGGCATCTAGCACTGGAGCTTGCTGGTCATTGGGTAGAACTGGGTCTTAGCTCTGAGATGGAGATCTGTGGGAGAGCTCTGGTTGATTGGTTTTATGTGGAGCTGGGAGGTCTCTGGTGGTCCAATGTCCTGATCTCAGCTCTCCTACCTCAGAGGCTCAGGCCTGACAACAGACCAGAGCACCAAACCCTGTCAGCCACACAGCTCAGAAGAAAAGGGCAAAAAATAGAAAGAAAATAATAGTATAAAAAATAAATTTGTTAAAATAAAAAGTAATAATAATTAAAAAGATAGAGCCATGAAGCAAGAAACAAATCCACCAATGATAACAAGCGTTAAAAACTATACTAAGATAAACATAAAATTCAGAAACAAGTCAGTCACAGACAGCAAACCCCAAGTCTACAGTTGCTCCAAAAGTCCACTGACTCAATTTTGGGATGATTCGTTGTCTATTCCGGTGTTCCACAGATGCAGGGTATATCAAGTTGACTGTGGGGATTTAATCCGATGCTCTTGAGGCTTCACAGAGAAATTTCCCTTTCTCTTTTGTGTTTGCACAGCTCCTGGGATTCAGCTTTGCTTTTGGCTCCACCTCTCTGTCTAGGTTGCCCTCAGGCATCTATTCCCCACCCAGACAGGGGGGTGTTAAAGCAGCTGCTGATTAGAGGGCTCTGGCTCACTCAGGCCAGGGGGAGGGAGGGGTACCATAGCTAAACTTGGGATACGGGATGAGCCTGTGGAGGCAGAGGCCAACATGACGTTGCAACAGCCTGAGACATGCCGTGTGGTCTCCCTGGGTCCCTGGATCACAGGACCCTGGCAGTGATGGACTGCACAGGCTCCCTGGCAGTGTGGATAGTGACCTGTGCTTGCACACAAGATTTTTGGGGGCTCCAGCAGCAGTGTTAGTGTTTCATGCCCGTCTCTGGTGTCTGAGGTGATAGCTGCGGCTCGCACCCATCTCTGGAGCTCAGTTAGGCGGTGCTCTGCCTTCTCTGGGAAGACAGGGAAGGAATCCCCTCTCCTTGCACATCCTGAAACAATGGTCTCTTGCTTCTTAGGCAGGTCCATTTACTTTCCCAAACTCCCTCCTAGCTAGCTGTGACACACTAACCCGCTTTAGGCCGTGTTCACACAGCCAGCCCCCGTCCTCTCCCTGGGATCTGACCACTGAAGCCCAAGCCTCAGCTCCCACCTGTCCTGGTGGGTGAGCGGACAAGCCTCTCAGGCTGGTGAGTGCTGGTCGGCACTGATCTTCTGTGTGGGAATCTCTTTGCTTTGCCCTCTGCACCCCTGTTGTTGTGCTCTCCTCCACGGCTCCAAAGCTTCCCCACCACCCACACCCCGTCCCCACCAGTGAAGGGGCTTTCTAGTGTGTGGAAACTTTTTCTTCTTCACAGCTTTGTCCCAGAGGTGTAGATCCCATTCCTATTCTTTTGTCTCTGTTTTTTCTTTTTCTTTTGCCTTACCCAGGTACATGGGTATTTTCTCGCATTTTGGGAAGTCTGAGGTCCTCTGCCAGTGTTCAGTAGGTGTTCTATAGGAGTTTTTCCACGTGTAGATGTATTTTTGATGTATTTGTGGGGAGGAAGGTGATTTCCACATCTTACTCCTCTGCCATCTTGAAGCTTACCCACACTGTATTTTTTTTAGAAAAAAATTGGCACATTTATTGTTTATTCATTAGTTAATTCATTAAAACACATTTTTTATAACTAGTATTTTCCTAGAATGGGAAAACTAACTCAAGATCTAAACATTAAAGATAACATAAGCAAGTAAAGGGAAAAAAAAAAACTTCTAAGTAAATACTGGCAGTGTTGAACAATATAACTGTTAAAGAAACACAGTGATTTTGATCTTAACCAAAATGAGGATGAATCAGGGAAGGTGACATTTGATTTGAGTTATAAATCAGTGGGAGTAGAGTGTGAGAGTATAAATATTCTAGTCAAAAAAACAGAAGCTTAAGGGTCTACACTGTGATCTGGAAACTGCACATATTTCAGTATGGCTAGAGATAACATTAAGGTTTAGAGGAATGACGTTTTAAAGTTAGGCAAAAAGTAAGATATCAAAGGGCCTGGTTTAGAATGTTAAGAAGCAGCACTAGTTTTAGAAAAGTAATGTGTAGCCAATCTAGTGTTTTAGAAATGTGATTCTGGCAGCATGAAGTAAAGTAGATGGTTGAAGGATACTGCTGGAAGAAGCAAATCAGACAGGAGTCTGATTAGGATAGCCTAATTTATGAGGGGTTTAAAGGTACAATAAGCAACAAGTCAATGACATTGGATTGGAAATACATATGAACATTGGCTTTGTAGGACAAGATGACTGATTAGACTTGAGTTTAATCAGTTAAATAAATTTAAGATATGTTTCAGGTTTCTGGTTTGGGCAACTTCAAGGGAAATGGGAAATAAGTGTGCAATTAAGTGAGACCTATATCCAGAAAGGTGAGTCAGTTTGAGGAAATCTGTGAGTTATGATTTCTCTATCTACCCAGATGAAAATGTCAAAACTGCAACTGGATGTACACATCTGGAATCCATAAGGGTTCTGGGTTAAGGGTGGTCTGGATTTAGTAGTAAGACAAATCCTTCCTTGAATGCCCACTAGGTGCCATTTTAGGTTCTCAGAAAATCCATACAAGGATTTTACTATATTCATATACTATAATGTGATATATATTTTATTAATGAGAAAATTGATACTTAGAGATATGAAAAAAACTTTTAGGAAGTAGTAGTACTGGAATTTATACCATAACACCAAACTTAAGTGCTTTTCATTATACCACTGTCCCCTCATCTCTATGCTGTCATTCGTATACAGGAAACTCTTGAACGTACTGGAATGAATTAGATCACCAACGGAGAGAGTTAAGGGAGGAGAGGGCCACAGAAAAATCACTGAACATTTATTATTTTTAGGAAACCAGAGGAAGAGCATCCAGGGAAGGAGAACTTAAGAAACAGAGGAAAGAAAAAATAGAGGTACAAAAGCACAAGTAGAATATAATTTTTCAAAGAGGAAAAGATCAACAGAATCAAGTAATGAAAAGAGATTAGAAAAATATGCTTTTTTCATTTAGAAAGCATTTATCTACTACCTTCCACTGATATTTCCTAGGCATTAAAAATCCACACTTTAAGCATCATTTGTGACTATAAATTCTGAGAGGATAAATAAAAACTACAGGCAATGCAGAAATTTTTAGGTGCTTGTGTTTGTATGAGTATGAGGAAAGGTGTGCATCATGTCTGAGATAAACGTCTTCAGTTTGGATTCCTTTTGTGGGACTGGGGTGTGAGGAGAGGATAATGATGAAATTTTGAATCTAGTATGAGATTTTTCTGGAGGAGAGATGGGAATTTTTCACAGAAGTTGCCATGAGACTATTGGAATAGCTGGCTGAGGGACATAGGGACTTCAAGGTGTCATATCTCTAGCTCTCTGGCTTGATATAAATTACAGTCATCAATTATTAAATTTTCAAGCAAACATTTACCCAAGGCTGACCTTTGAAATTTTAAGAAGCTACTTTTACTTTCCCATCTCCTGTTTCCTAAGAAATCAAGTGGTTTCAGCAAGCCCCGCCCAACCCTTGTTAAGTAACATTCAGAGCGCCCTCTATTTTATTCCATGACACCTAATTAAATTTTACACATATATTTCCCAATACTTATTTTACATAATAGAGTGAAAACTTTATGAGGTCAGGGTTCCCAGTGGTTTTTTTTTAATTGAATAAGGTAAGGAATTAATGACAGATAATCCACAGATTTTTCTGAAAAATATAATCTATATATATATACATATATGTATATATAATACGTTTATAATTAATGACATAGAAATGTATTCGAGACCCAGAATTTTTTTTATTGAGGTATAATTGCTTTACAATGAAGTATTAGTTTATGCTGTACAACGAAGTGAATCAGCTATATGTATACATATATCCCATCTCATGGATCTCCCTCCCAACGTCCCACTCATCTAGGCCACCACAGAACACCAAGCTGAGCTCCCTACGCTATACAGCAGGTTCCCACTAGCTATCTGTTTTCCACATGGTAGTGTATATATATCAATTCCAATCTCCCAATTCATCCCATCCCCCCTTCCCCACCCCCCTATGTCCACATGTCCCTTCTCTATGCAGGGATAGAGATGCAGACACAGAGACCCAGAAATTTTTAAGTTTGGTCTCTTTCCTGTTTTAGAGTAAATAGAGTTGTAAAATACCTTCAAGAGTGATAAATTTTGATGATCTCTGAATCTCACCTCTGCAGGAGCAGTGCCATGCGTTACTGGGTTAATTAATTAAATGTCTCAGGTTTATACTTGCATGTAAGCTATCTTACGCATTTTTCATTCAACACATTTAAATCTAAGAGGAGGATATATAAGTACACTTTGCAAACCAGATATTCTAAGGTAAAGCTCAATGATGGGAAGGAACCACTTCTTTTATCAGTGCAAAATACACATTACTTGGTATTAAAAATATGGATGTTGCCTCCACATTCTATTCTACCCCTGCACCATCAACATGTTTTCACTCGGGCTGAACAAATTAACTGCAAACAAATATTGCTTTTACTAGGTTTTCACTGAGCAACAAGAGTGTTTTTAAAATTACCCATGAATAGCTCAGGCACTCAGATATCTGTTTTTGGGGCCTGAAGATGCATGCTTTAAGAATCTTTAGTCATTAATATCAAGCCAGAAAACACTAAGGTAAAAGGCCCAGTGTAATATATATCTTAAGATGCTCTACTTATAACGATTGCATTGCTCTTTTAAGGCTTCATTTATTCTTGACAGAAACAATTATGTGAAGTAATTATATCTAAAGTCAGGCAGTGTACAGCGTTCAATTTGGAAGGTAAAGAGCATTGTTTGACTGCTGTTACCAGGCACATTCCTGATAGGGAACAAATGCTTACATCAATAGGAATCATGCACTTCATAATTTATTCTTTTATTCGTATATGCTGTTATCATAATAAGTGCCAGGTTAACCATCTTAAACACAGAGACAAAATTACTAGTATAACATCAGTAGGAGAAAGCAATATAAAAGCAGCTCATCAGTATTTCCTTTGCATGGCTTGTTATTTTATAGGGCTCTTTTTCCTTGCATGGCCAAATGTTGCATAATTGACTGGACAGAATTATTTCAGAAGACATCCAAAGATTGAAAGGCCAGCATCCTTAGTGAATAAACTGGATGATACATAGAATTTAAAACAGTTAATTTGACCAGATACTGCAAATTAAGTGAGTTACTCCTTCTTATGAGTATCTTCTCAGAAACAAATTATCCTTTTTTAAAAAATATATAATTGGACACAAATTATCTACATTAATACATACTTCCTTCATAGTTTGAAAAAGATCATAAATTCTCCCAAGTTTTCTAATTTGCAACTAGCCAAACTGCCATACTGACCCCTTGAATACATCTGGATAACTCTGCATTCAATGTAAATTTATTAATTTATGGTAAGGGAGAAAATATGACTATTGAAGCATCACCCTGAATCTATAAGTTGTGTTTCTTTTCCTTCTATTTTATTTACACTATTAATCTGTTAAATCATTAAGTAATTTCTTTTTATTTCAAGAGGAAACTCATTTTACTATGAAATATTGAAAGGTATGTGTATATTTCAAGGTACCCTATATTTATCTAAAGCATTATTCTGTTAGAAAAAAACATTTCTGCATAATTATGATCTCCAGACTAGCAGGAGTTTCCAGGCATTGTCTTAAATATACCACTTTATCTTGGCAAAAAGATAATTGTTTTATTTCCATCAGATACATGAAAAATAACTATGTGCCACATATATCTTATTCCATAAAAGTACAATCATACATAATAAGGCCACTTACCAAGAGAACTGGCTAAAATAGTCAGGTTGAAATGGTTGTACCCTTGAGTATGCAAACAAGAGAAAGTTAAGAATTTTTTGTGTGTTTACTTTCTTTTCACTCCCTCCACCATGTTTGAAGAGTGATATAGGAAATGAATTGATTCCTATAATCTGATATTTTTGCATATACAACTAAGTTTCCCTTAGTTTGAGAGTTGCTGAAATATTTTTTTTCTGTATCTATCTTGTTATTGTATCCTTTTTTTGAAAAAAATAGAGGGTTCGTTTTGTGATTTTATATCTACATCACCAATCTTTCTTCAAGAATATTGGCTTAAATGATATTTAATAGTAGGTCAGTTATTGTTCTGGTGATTCCAAGTAAATAAACACAATTTCAGAGAAGAAATTGATGGGTTTTATGTAATTTGATGTCAGGTATTCTATAGGAACTCATAAAACTGGATTCATTGTTTCAAATATCATTAGGACTCTATTTTTTCTTTTCTGATGCTCTTGTATATGCCCTTCAAATTTTGTCTCTCGACAAGCCCACCTCCTCTGTTTTTCCACACTACATTTAAATAAATCTGGTCTCTTGTAGCTTCAAAATTTATAATTCAGCTAGAGAGACCGTTATATGTTCCAATTTCATCTGTACACTTCCCAGTAGGAACTAGCTAAGCCTGGGTCGTGTGTGCACCACTATACTCTTAATATATCAGTTTCAACAGTAACTATGTGGATGGTATCTGAGTGAAGAATGTTAGTTCCAGATGGATAGATGGATGAAACTTCTACACAGTTAGGGGCTTCCCTGGTGGCGCAGTTGTTGAGAGTCTGCCTGCCGATGCAGGGGACACGGGTTCATGCCCTGGTCCGGGAAGACCCCACATGCCGCGGAGCGGCTGGGCCCGTGAGCCATGGCCGCTAGGCCTGCACGTCCAGAGCCTGTGCTCCGCAACGGGAAAGGCCACAACAGTGAGAGGCCCGTGTACAGCAAAAAAAAAAAAAAAAACCTACAATGAGATATCATCTCACACCAGTCAGACTGGCCATCATCAAAAAATCTAGAAACAGTCCACACACTAGGAAGCCCCTTCGCGGGCGGAGACTGTGGGTGTAAAAAAAAAAAAAAAAAAAAAAAATCTACACAATTAAAGTAATAATTAACCACTATATTTAATGGAATCAGAGACTCATTGCCTATATATATATTTATATTTATATATACATATTTATTCACCTACATATATATGAATGACTTATGTGTGAGACACAGCCAATTACTGTGGCAACAAGAGCCCTGCAAGCAGCAAGCATCACAGTTATGGAACATAAGCATAACCTGTTCAGTTGTGTCCATTCTCAAATCTCTGCCATGCGTTCTACCATGGACAAACAATGGAAATGCACGATAACTGAATATCTATCTCATTAAATGCCAGACCCTAGAAAATACTGAATTCTTTCTGTTACCTTATATCAGTGGGTTTTTCATTTTTCTCCTAATCTAACTATAGAGAGATAAATTGTCTGTGACTTTCAAACTAACAAATACCTATTTCAGAATCTGAGGACAAAAGATGAAATATAACAAATGATACTCCCATAGCTCTTACCATTTAGGAAAATAGAAGCTCTGTGCCAGTAATGGGAAAAGGATCAAATATATATTTCTTATTAAAAATCACAATATCACACATAAAAACTGACAAAGATTCAACAAAGTAGAAAATCATAGAAAATTAAATGTAAAGTTCTTAAGTAAAATAACAGGAAATAAAATTCAGCAATACCTTAATAAATAAATAAATATGCCACAACTTTATTCCAGAATAGATTCCAGAGTAGTCTCTGGAAGTTTATGAATGATGCAAAGTTGCCAAATAAATGTTCATTTTAAAAAATTATAATTCTAATAACTACTAAAAGTGACACATTTCAAACTATATGCTTAATTCAAAAACACTCAGGAAAATAGGAATAATTGGGATTTTTCTTGACATAATATAAAATAAAATGTCATTAACATTTACCACGGAAAAACTCAGAACATGTTCTGAATTATTAACAGAACATTCTGATTATTAACAGATTTATTATTTGCAAATATTTCTAGAATTTTATCAAAAGAAGTCATGTGTTATGTAATTGACTTTTTCTTTCACTAAGCACAATGATTTTGAGAGTCATCCATTTGGTAACATGTATAATTAGTTCATTCCATTTTCTTGTCAAGTAATATTTCATTGTGTGGATAGATCACAATTTGTTCATTTTCACCAATTGGTGGACTTCTGGGCTGTTTTCAGTTTTTGTCTTTATTTAGCTTGTTAACATGGTAAATTACATTGATGGGTTTTTATACAGATTTTTTTTTAAGTTCAGACAAAATGAGTATACACTGTGTGACACTATTTTTATGAAACTCTGGAAAATGCAAATTAATTTACAGTACAAGAAAGTAGTTCAAGGGTTATAAAGAACTGTTGGTGGGAAGATGATGGAAGAAGGATTATTACGGGACACAAATAAACTTTTGGGAACAATGGGTATGTTCATTATCTTTATCCTGACAATGGTTCCACAGATGTGTATCTTTGTCAAAATGTACAACTGTATGATTTCAATACATGCAGTTTATTGTACAAGCTTATCTCTCAATAATGTTATTTGAAAAGAAAAGATAAAACCTATTTTTCAACCCAGGATTGATGACATCATCTGAAATTCTTCTAAAACACATTTACATTGATGAGAATGCCTAGGATCATCCTCATTTTATGTCTTCCCCATCAATAAGTACACCAAGTCCTTGGTGACATCTGCCAAAGTCTCTGAATTCTGTAATCTGTCAGAGCTAATGCCTGGGTCCTCTGAATCCTGAAGGTAGTGGTTAAATTATTGTCCATGGATTGGCAATAAATTGATTTTAACTTAATTCATTTTAAGAGGAAGACAATTTTATCTCATTGATTTTCAAATCTTTTTGCACTCACCTGTTTATTAAAGATTGCTTTGTCTCCCTTTGGTTCATTTTTTTCTGCAATAAATATTAATTGTTGATAACAAAGATTTGATGTATATCATGTTTTCTATTCAGAGGGATAGAATTTTTAATGCAGATTTTCACTTAATAAATATTATCTCCAATGTGTAAACACTGAACATTCATTTTATAGACAAAGAAAACTATTGATAGCTACTAAGTGTTTTTTTAAAATCATAGTTACTGTAAAACTGGGATTCATGATAAACTATATGGATTTGGAAACATCTGTGTTCTATCACACCTCCTTCTGCATAAGAAAATTACCATCAGTATTCTTCAGTAGTGCCAAGATGATTTTATATATATATATGTATATATTTATATGTATATATATATGTTTAATTATATATATAATTAAACCAATGATCATTTCTCAGTTATATTATAGCTGTCTAAGAATTTACACCATTTTAAAGAATTTTTGTGATATAAATGTGTTTTCAGTCAATCCAGTGAAAAAGTAGGGCCTTTTCTTGTTGAAAAAGTTTGAATATATGTAGTTAAATGAAATAAACTACAATAAAGAGGAGGTGATTGATATAGTAAAGAGAGAGGTCAAGTCACAGGCAGAGCTAATATCTAGAAATCCCTGACATCTAGCTGATATTCTACACAAGTCCTGCTGTCATCCGGAGTGAAGTCAGGGACCAAGGATGGATAACCTTTCTACACCCGGTCTTACATTTATTTGATTTTATTATCCACTCTACTCTTTCCTTCTATTTATGACCATATAGGAACCTAGTCATCAACCAGATTTCTTTAATCTCAAAAACGCTATATTCAGACATTTCAGTACTTAACCATATCCTATTATCCTTCTAGTTTTTTCATTTAACTACTCTTTGACCTCAACAAGATCTTGATTCCATCTTCAGCTTATATTCAAATCTTCTCTAAATGTCAACAATTTGTTCCATTACTTTTACAGTCTTATTTTCTCACATCTCCTCAACTTTGAAGAGATCCAAATTTCTGCCTTGTGTTGGCCTATACTCAGGGGTTGAAGCCTTGCTGGAGAAAATTGAAGATCCCCACACATCAGCATCTTCTCCAGTGCATGCTGGACCATCCCACAGGACCAACTATTATAGTCTTTAGTCTGCTCTCTCTTCCATCTGCTACAGCTGTTTCAGACACTTTCTCCATTTCTTAGATTCCTCTGCCTTACCTTCCCACATTACTCTTGCTCTCAGTGAATGGTTTCAACAGCCACAGCACTGAAAAAATAATGACATACAGAGAAGCACATCTTAAAAATCCTATAAGTAATTCCACAGATTCAGTCATCTGCATTTGCATTCTGCCTTCTCTCGTTTATTTCCAGATGAAGTAGATAAATCTGTGTTCTCCTCAGCCTGACCTTGTTATCTGTACTCCAGTTGTGTTAGAACATGGATCTATTCTCTCTCTCTCTCCACCATACCTTCAACCTCTTCTTTTCTTCTGATAAAGTTTTATTATCCATATTACTTAAGACACTTTTCTTCATTACAGACAGATCCCTTCCTATTCTATCCTCATTCTGTGTATACTTATCTTCACTTTTTATTATCTTTTTTTTTTTTTTTTTTTTTTTTTTTTTCCCCTCTTTTTTTTTTTTTTTTTTTTTTTTTTTTTTTTTTGCTTCAGCCTACTATAATATCTCTTCTGTTTCCACTACTCCACAGAAACTCTTTTCACCTAGATTCTCACTGAGGACTACATCTTAATCAAATTTTAATATTTCAGGCCTGATCATACTTGAGCTCTAACAACACTAAACATTGTTCACCTGTTTCTCTTTTTGAAATTCTCTTTCTTTCACATCCAAAATATTAGACTTGTCTAAATTTTTCCTGCTACTCTAGCTGCCTCTTCTTGGTCACTCTTCTGCAGAGTTCTCTGCCTCTTCTTTCATATTTGTTGGTGTTCCTCTGGATTATAACCTCTCTTCTGTCTACACAATCCCCCAGATGGATGTAATCCAAGCCCTTGTATCTATTATCATCTATACGTTGATAACTAACCTCTAACTCAGAGGACTTACCTCTCTCCTGAACCACATATATAGCTATTGAACTGCTCCATAATCACAAAACAAAAATTACTATCTTCATTAACCATTCATCATTCCCTTCACTGTCATTTTCAATAATAAGAAAAAATAAAGGATAATATCACCATATACCCTGTACCCCAGCCTGAAACCAATTCAGTTATGAATTTTCCTATTCCCTCACCCTCATATTCATTTTTCACTTGCATGTTCTGATTTTTCTCTTAAATCCATCTGATGCTCTCATTCCCTGGATTCATATTCCCAATACCTCTCAATCTGCCCCAGCCCTAGACTGTTACACAGAATTACTATCTCATTTTGCCTGTCTCATTCTTTCTCAGGTTCAGCTCTTTAGTGGTAAGAGCACTAAATATGGAATCAGACTAGTCTTGGGATTGAATCCTGCCTACCCTACTTCAAAGCTTGTGTGACCCTGAATAAATAGGCTCAACTATTGTTGTCTTTTTTTAAATCTGTAAATGTGAATAGTTATATTCATTTTGCCATGGAATTATTGGAATATTATATGATATACCTGCTTTTTCAAAATACCCAAATTCTGAATCTTGAAATATAATCAATAACTGTTACTCCTTAGAAATATTATTGTTATATCAAAACAGAAATTTCTTTATGCTATCCCCCTGCTTACATTTAATCCCTGGTTTCCATTATCCTTATATAAAAATCCCAACTCTTTACCATACCTAATAATGTCCTGAATTAACGCTCTAGACTCACACTTGAGCCCTGGCCCATTCATGTTAGATGTGTAGGCACCACAGTGCACTTCTTTCCATCTGAAATGAGACAGGAGAAACTGTTCTAGGCAGCAATAATGACCAAAGCCCAGCAGGTAGGAAAAAGCATAGCAATATAGAGAACCAGAAAGGAGGCTGGTGTGGCTTAAGTGGGCTGAGTGAGCAGAACAGTAAAGACTCTGATTGTTAGGAAGGCTCCAAGTCACTGGAGACTTTTTAGGCCAGAAGATCTCAACTTACCACTATAGTCATGTTGGACCAGATAATGATTTGTTGTGAGCTATGGCCTTGTGTATTTTAGGATGTTTAGCAGCATCCCTGGGCTTAACCCATTGGATAGATAGTGTCACTCTTCCAGTTGTGACAGTCAAAAATGTCTCCAGGTCTTGCTAAATATTCCCTGGGGGCAAAATTACCCAGTTGAGAATGAATGTTACAGACTACAGAGTATACAGGTTTTTTTGTGTTGTTTTTTTTTTTTTTTTCAGAGTATACAGTTTTTAATGTAGGAGGGAAAAATAAGGAGTAGTGTAATATGTTCTGATTTATGTTTGATAAAGATCACTTTGACCATGAGGTTGGAGAAACTGTTCATATAAACATTGGACCCCTCCAGATTGGTAATAAGATTTGATGATTTACTATGAAATATGTATCATATCCTCAATTAATAAGGATACCAACTGAAAAAAAATGTACAACATGAGAGTTGTGAGTTGTTTTATTTGGGGTAAAATGAGGACTATAGCCAGGAGACAGCATTTAAGAGAGCTCCCAGAAACTGCTCCAAAGAGGTGGAGGGAAGGTCAATGTTATACATGACTTTAGTGAAGTGGGGAGGTGCAGTCAAGCACACATTTTGGCAGAAGCTGGCTGTTAGTCATGAGGAGCAGATGTCACCGTTAATGATTTTAGTGCTTTTCTAGACATGAAGAGATGCAAGAATTGGACTAATAAAGTCTTTTCATGAAAATAGATAACTATCTAAAGGCCTGTTCTGCCAGTTTTTCCCAGAGCACAGAGTTCCTCATTCCTGATCCCCACCCTGAAGCCCTTTCAGGAGGTGTCAAAAGTTAGCAGCTTCAGCAGCTCATGATTTAATCCCTGTAGAGGTATGTGGCAAGTGCCAATTTTTAGTTGGCAAGGAAGATATCAACAATGTTGCTCTGAAATTAATAAACAGCAGCATGAAGATAAAGGGAAGAACACTGTGGAAGGCTGCAGGCTGCTCACAGGAAAAGAGAAGAGGGTTTTTAGCAGAGGGAAGAGGAGAAACAGCAGTGGGGAGGTTGGAGAATATCATCCCTGCTCCCTACACTGATACCGAGGGAAGGAAAAGCCTGCAGTAGAAAAGGCTAATAAGGAAACCTTGTCTAAGGGAAGGAGCTGGTGTCTAAACCCAAAGTTATGTGCAGGTTGCTGTGTGCATTTTTCTTTACAATAAAATGGAATTGCTGTGAGTACAGTGAAAAAACAGGGAGTTCAAAAGTGGGACAAATGTCAGTAGTTTAGAGTGATACAAACACAGATCTGATCATGCTGTTCTTCCCAAAGAACCCTTCTCTGGCTTCTATTATCCTTAAGAAAAGCTCTAACTCCCTCACAGGGTCTGGAAGGCCTGCATATGCTCCAGCCTCCTTACTTCTCCAGCTTCTGGTTATTTCACAGAGACCCTAGAACCACTGCACTTTTTCCAATTTCCCCAGGGATTCCTTCCCTCCCTCCCTTCCTTCCTTCCTTCTCTCGTTCCTTCCTTCCTTCCTTCTTTCCTTTCTTTTGTTCTTTCTTTCTTCCTCATTCTCTTTGTTTCCAATCATCATCCACTTTTTACTGAATATGTAGCAGAGAAGAGGTAAACATCAGAGGAAGAAAGTCAACAGGAATAAAGAGGAAAGGAAATTGATAAAAAGAGAAAAGGGAAAATATATGCAAGTTATATATTTTTTTCTTTTATTTTTCTTAGTCTTGTTACCATCTTTGGTTTTGGTTTACATTCATATCTAGTCTTTATTCAATGATTACAAAATATGTATTAAACACTTAGTAAGCTCTAGTATGATCCTAGTATGTGTCAGTACTTGGGATAGGACAGCAAAATAAATAAATTAGAGAGAGAAAATCCTTGCGGAGCTTTCATTGTAGTTGGGGGGAGGATATTAAAGAGTAAATTATGTTAAATGATAAAAAGGCAAAAAAGGAAGGACAGTGAGTTGCAAATACCACGATTTTCAAATGTCAAAAGTTTCAATATCAAGTGATACTTGAGAATGGGGACATGGACCATGTACCCTCAAGGCACCAGTGTCCCAGCCTTGTGGAGAAAAAAGATTGTGTGGGAGATTGAGGAGGTGACTATCATAAAAATGGATTATTCTATAAAGATCAAAGAGCCAGAACCTGTAAGAAAGAAGGTGACAGGAAAAGAAAGAGCATGACTTTAAAAACTAAACTCATATAAAGATTTTTCAGAGTCAACAGAATCTCAAATTTTATTTATTTATTTGAGTTGTTTATTCAATTGAGTTGTTGTTATCCTTGTTGCTGTAATTTTAAGTTTGACTCCACCACTAAGCCAAATCCCTATTAGCTTAAATCTTGATCTCTTTACCTAACTATTGCATTCCCAGTGCCCAGCAGAGTACTTGGAACTAAGCAGTTTCTTCACTAAAATTCATTACTGAACAGCAGTTCTTAAGATGATAGGAAGGTCTATGATTAATTTAAATGATTTATTTTTTACAAAACTACAATGATATAGTACTTATTATAATTTAGACAGTTTACATACAATACAGTAAGTTGGCTACATATGAACCTTCAAGTTGCAAACTTTCAAAGGTGGGAACGTGCTACTGTCCAGACATCACTGGATAGTTTTTTCAAGAAGGTAGATAGAATTGAATCCAGCAAGGAACCAGAACCTGTGCCATCAATGTCAGGAGTGAGTGAAATTGCAGCTTGCCCTCCATATCCTATTGCTGATGATCCTTCAGCTCTACCATCTCCCACCTCTCTCCCTCCTCCAGTCAGTAACTCTTCTTGCCTGTTCACTCGATGTCAGCCCCTGTATGCTAGCTGTTGTACTGTATTACTGTACTTTTCAAGGTACTATACTGTAAGATTAAAAATGTTTTCTTTATTTTTTGTGATCTTTTAATATATTATTTGTGTAAAAAGTATTTTAAACCTATTACAGTACAGTACTACATAGCCAATTGTGTTAGTTGGGTACCTAGGCTAACTTTGTTGGACTTACAAAAAAAATTGGACTTAAGAAAGTTCTCTAGGAATGGAACTCGTTCATATGTAGGGGACTTACTGTACTCACAAAAGTTGAGAAGAATGTATTACAACCCCTTTTATATGGATGACACACTGAAGATATAAAAATTAAGCAGATTGCTAATGGTTTTGTATCTAGAATATTAGAAGGGCCAAAATTTAACCAAGGTTTCATGGGTCCAATATGTACAAGCATAACTTTATATCCCAGTGTCCCTCAACAGAGATGGAGATGGTGAAATTTAATATTGTATGACACATATTGTTTTCACATATTTTCTCTCAAGAGCTCTCTACTTTGCTTAGAATCTTTAAAGTTCAATGGGGTACCTAAGAATTAAAGCTAAAAGTATAAACGAAAAGTACTGGTTATAGTAAGACAGAAATATAGCACCACGCATCAAAAAAAAAAAAAAGAAAAATGAAATGACCCAAGAATATGTTACAGATGAAGGAGCAAGGTAGAAACCTACAAGACCAAATAAATGAAGACAAAATAGGCAGCTTGCCTTAAAAAGAATTCAGAGTAATGATAGTAAACGTGATCCTAAATCTCAGAAACAGAATGGAGAAAATATAAGAAACGTTTAACAACGATCTAGAAGAACTAAAGCACAAACAAACAGTGATGAAAAACACAATTACTGAAATTAAAAATACTCTAGAAGGAATCAATAGCAGAATAACTGAGGCAGAAGAATGGATAAGTTAGTTGGAAGATAAAATGTGGAAATAACTCCCAGGCAGCAGAATAAAGAAAAAAGAATGAAAAGAAATGAGGAGAGTCTCCAAGACTTCTGGGAAAACATTAAACACACAAGCATTTGAATTATAGGAGTCCAGGAAGAAGAAGAAAAAAAGAAAGGTATTGAGAAAATATTTGAAGAGATTATGGTCAAAAACTTCCCTAATATGGGAAAGGAAATAGTCAATCAAGTCCAGGAAACGCAGAGAGTACCATACAGGAAAAAACCCAAAGAGAAACAGGCTGGGACATATATTAATGGAACTATCAAAAATTAAATACAAAGAAAAATATTAAAACCAGCAAGGGAAAAGCAGCAAATAGCATACAATGGAATCCCCATAAGGTTAATAGCTGATCTTTCAGCAGAAACTCTGCAAGCCAGAAGGTACTGGCAGGACATATTCAAAGTGGTGAAAGGGAAAAAAAAACTACAACCAAGATTACTCTACCCAGCAAGGATTTCATTCAGATTTGACAGAGAAATTAAAAACTTTACAGAGAAGCAAAAGCTAAGAGAATTCAACACCACCAAACCAGCTTAACAACAAATGCTAAAGGAACTTCTCTAGGAAGGAGACACAAGAGAAGGAATAGACCTAAAATAACAAAGCCCCCAAAATTAAAAAAATGGTAATAGGAACATACTTATCTATAATTACCTTAGATGTAAATGGATTAACTGCTCCAACCACAAACAAATTAGACTTAAGAAAGCTCTCTAGGAATGGAACTCATTCCACAAGACATATACTGGCTGAATAGATACAAAAACAAGACCTGTATATATACTGTCTACAAGAGACATACTTCAGACTTAGAGACACATACAGACTGAAAGTGAGGGGATGGAAAAAGTTATTACATGCAAATGGAAATTAAAAGACAGCAGGAGTAGCAATTCTCATATCAGACAAAACAGACTTTAAAGTAAAGACTATTACAAGAGACAAAGAAGGACGCTACATAACGATCAAGGGAGCAATCCAAGGAGAAGATATAACAATTGTAAATATTTACACACTCAACATTGGAGAACCTCAATACAAAAGGCAAATTCTAACAGCCATAAAAGTGGAAATTGATGATAACACAATAATAGTAAGGGACTTTAACACCCCAATTTCACCAATGGGCAGATCCAAAATGAAAATAAATAAGGAAACACAAGCTTTAAATGACATATTAAATAAGATGGACTTAATTTATATTTATAGGACATTGAATACAAAAACAAAAGAATACATTTTCTTCACAAGTGCTCATGGAACATTCTCCAGGACAGACCATATATTGGGTCACAAATCAAGCCTTGGTAGATTTAAGAAAATTGAAATCGTATCAAGTTTCTTTCCTGACCACAACACTATGAAGCTAGGTATCATTTACAGGAAAAAAAAAAAAACTGTAAAAAATACAGACACATGGGGGCTAAACAATACACTACTAAATAACCCAGAGATCACTGAAGATATCAAAGAGGTAATCAAAAACTACCTAGAAACAAATGACAATGAAAACACAATGACCCAAAACCTATGGGATGCAGCAAGAGCAGTTCTAAGAGGAAAGTTTATAGCAATGCAATCCTACCTCAGGAAACTAGAAACATCTCAAATAAACAACCTAATATTACACCTAAAGCAACTATAGAAAGAAGAGCAAAAAAACCCAAAGTTAGCAGACGGAAAGAAATCATAAATATAAGATCAGAAATAAATGAAAAAAGAAATGAAGGAAACAATAGTAAAGATCAATACAAGTAAAATCTGGTTATTTGAGAAGTAAAGAAAATTGATAAACTTTTAACCAGACTCCTCAAGATAAAAAAGGAGAAGACTCAAATCAATAGAATTAGAAATTAAAAAGGAGAACAACAGACACTGCAGAAATACAAAGGATCATGAGAGATTACTACAATCAACTATAGGCCAATAAAATGACAACCTGGAATAAATGCACATATTCTTAGAAAAGCACAACCTTATGAGACTAAACTGGGAAGAAAGAGAAATAAAAAAGACCAATCAAAAGCACTAAAACTGAAACTGTGATTAAAAATTTTCCAAGAAATGGAAGGCCATGACCAGATGGCTTAGGCAAATTCTACCAAATATTTAGAGGAGAGTTAACACCTATCCTTCTCAAATTCTTCTAAAATGTATCAGAGGGAGGAACACTCCCAAACTCATTCTATGAGGCCACCATCACCCTGACACTAAAACCAGACAAAGATGCCACAAAAAAAGAAAACTACAGGCCAATATCTCTGATGAAAATAGATGCAAAAATCCTCAACAAAATGCTAGCAAACAGAATCCAACAGCACATTAAAAGGATCATACACCATGATCGAGTGAGGTTTATCCCAGGAATGCAAGGTTTTTCAGTATACGTAAATCAATGAATGGATATACCACATTAAGAAACTGAAGGATAAAACAAATATGATCATCTCAATAGTTGCAGAAGAAACTTTCAACAAAATTCAACACTGATTTATGAAAAAACTCTCCAGAAAGTAGTCATAGAGGGAACCTACCTCAACATAACAAAGGCCATATATGACAAACCCACAGCCAACGTCATTCTCAATGGTGAAAAACTGAAACCATTTCCTCTAAGACCAAGAAAAAGACAAGGTTGCCCACCCTCACCACTATTATTCAACAGAATTTTGGAGGGTTTAGCGACAGCAATCAGAGAAGAAAAAGAAATAAAAGTGATCCAAATCAGAAAAGAAGTAAAACTGTCACTGTTTGCAGATGACATGATACTATACATAGAGAATCCTAAAGATCCTACCATAAAACTACTAGAGCTAATCAATGAAGTGAGTAAAGCATCAGGATACAAAGTTAATGCACAGAAATCTCTTGCATTCCTATACACTAATGATGAAAAATCTGAAAGAGAAATTAAGGAAACTATCTCTTTTACCATTGCAACAAAAAGAATAAGATGCTTAGGAAAAAACCTACCTAAGGAGAAAAAGACCTGTATGCAAAAAACTGTAAGACACTGATGAAAGAAATTAAAGATGATACAAACAAATGGAAAGATATACCATGTTCTTGGGTTGGACGAATCAACCTTGTGAAAATGACTATACTACCTAAAGCAATCTACAGATTCAATGCAATCCCTATGAAACTACTAATTGCATTTTTCACAGAAGTAGAACAAAAAAGTTCACAATTTGTATGGAAACACAAAAGACCCCAAATAGCCAAAGCAATCTTGAGAAAGAAAAATGGAGGTGGAAGAATCAGGCACCCAGGCTTCAGACTATATGACAAGGCTACAGTAATCAAGATAGTATGGTACTGGCACACAAACAGAAATATAGACTAATGGAACAGGATAGAAATCCCAGAGATAAACCCATGCACCTAGGGTCACCTTATGTTTGATAAAGGAGGCAAGAGTATACAATAGGGAAAAAACAGCCTCTTCAGTAAGTGGTGCTGTGAAAACCGGACAGGTACATGTAAAAAATGAAATTAGAACACTCCCTAACACCATACACAAAAACAAACTGAAAATGAACCAAAGACCTAAGTGTAAGTCCAGATACTATAAAACTCTTCAAGGAAAACATAGGCAGAACACTCTATGACATAAATCACAGCAAGATCCTTTTTGAACCACCTGCTGGAGAAATGGAAATAAAAACAAAATTAAACACATGGGACCTAATGAAACTTAAAAGCTTTTACACAGCAAAGGAAACCATAAACAAGTTGAAAAGACCACCGTCAGAATGGGAGAAAATATTTGCAAATGAAGAATCTGACATAGGATTTATCTCCAAAATATACAAGCAGCTTATGCAGCTCAATATCAAAAAACAAACAACCCTATCTAAAAATGGGCAGAAAACCTAAATAGATAGTTCTCCAAAGAAGATATACAGATTGCCATCAAACACATGAAATGATGCTCAACATCACTAATCATTAGAGAAATGGAAATCAAAACTACGATGTGGTATCACCTCACACTAGTCAGAATGGCCATCATTAGAAAATCTACAAACAATAAATACTGGAGAGGTGTGGAGAAAAGGGAACCCTATTTCACTGTTGGTGGGAATGTAAATTGATACAGCCACTATGGAGAACAGTATGGAGGTTCCTTAAAAAACTAAAAATAGGGCTTTCCTCGTGGTGCAGTGGTTGAGAGTCCGCCTGCCGATGAAGGGGACACGGGTTCATGCCCCGGTCCGGGAAGATCCCACAGGCCGCGGAGCGGCTGGACCCGTGAGCATGGCCACTGAGCCTGCACGTCCAGAGCCTGTGCTCCACAACGGGAGAGCCCACCACAGTGAGAGGTCTGCGTACCACAAAAAAAAGAAACAAAAAAACTAAAAATAAAACTACCATATGACCCAGCAATCCCACTACTGGGCATATACCCTGAGAAAACCATAATTTAAAGAGTCATGTACCACAATGTTCATTGCAGCAGTATTTACAATAGCCAGGACATGGAAGCAGCCTAAGTGTCCCTCGACAGATGAATGGATAAAGAAGATATGGCATATATATACAGTGGAATAATACTCAGCAATAAAAAGAAATGAAATTGAGTTATTTGTAGCGAGGTAAATGGACCTAGAGTCTGTCATACAGTGTGAAGTAAGTCAGAAAAGGAAAAACTAATTCTGTATGCTAACATATATATATGGAATCAAAAAGAAAATGTTCTGATGAACCTAGGGACAGGACAGGAATAAAGAGACACATGTAGAAAATGGACTTGAGGACACTGGGATGGGGAAGGGTAAGCTGGGATGAAGTTGAGAGAGTAACATTGACGTATATACACTACCAAACGTAAAATAGATAGCTAGTGAGAAGCAGCTGCATAGCACAGGGAGATCAGCTCAGTGCTTTGCAATCAACTACAGGGGTGAGATAAGGAAGGTGAGAGGGAGACGCAAAGGGAGCGTGTATGGTGATATATGTATGCTTATAGCTAATTCACTTTGTTACACAGCAGAAACTAACACAACATTGCCAAGCAATTATACTCCAATAAAGATGTTTAAAAAACAAAAACAAAAAAAGGGACTCAGGTTTGATATCTGGCTGGGGAAGATCCTGAATGCCCCATGGTGTGACCAAAAAAAAAAAAAAACAACCAAAACCCAACAAACAAAAACCTGATGTTGCACACACACTACTTTCCTTACAGGGAGGTACACTTTTCACAAACTCTTGGAGATGAAAAAAAAAATGATGCTGCAAAATGGTTAACTTGATGAAACAAAGACTTTACATGAGCATGTTTAAAAAACTGACTGGGTTTCCCTGGTGGCAAGTGGTTAAGAATCCACCTGCCAATGCAGGGGACACGGGTTTGAGCCCTCTTCCAGGAAGATTCCACATGCCGTGGAGCAACTAACCCCGTGCGCTACAACTACTGAGCCTGCACTCTAGAGCCTGTGAGCCACAGCAACTAGGCCCGCGTGCCACAACTACTGAAGCCTATGCACCTAGAGCCCGTGCTCTGCAAAAAGAGTAGCCACCGCAATGAGAAACCTGTGCACTGCAACTAAGAGTAGCCCCCGCTTGCCACAACTAGAGAAAGCCCACGCACAGCAATGAAGACCCAACACAGCCCAAACCAATTTTTTTTTAATTTAAGAAAACAAAACAAAAAAGTGTGATTATGGGGAATTCCCTGGCAGTCCAATGGTTAAGCCTTCACACTATCCCTGCTGAGGGCGTGGGTTCAATCCCTGGTCAGGGTACTAAATCCTGCAAGCTATGTGGTGTGGTGTTGCAAGGCCAAAATGCCCCCACAAAACCAAAAACACCCTGTGATTATGATCCAGCAAGTCCACTTCTGGGTATGCACCAAAAGAATTGAAAGCAGGGACTCAAACAGGTATTCGTACACCTCTGTTTATAGCAGAATTATCCACAACAGCCAAGAGGTGGAAACAACCCAAATGTCCATGGACAGATGGAGAGATAAACAAAATGTGGTCCATAGGTAAAATGGAATATTATTCAGCCTTAAAAGGAAGGAACTACTGACAACATACTACAACATGGATGAACCCTGAAGACACTATGCTAAATGAAATAAGCCAGACACAGAAGAACAAATATCATAGGCTTCGACTTGTATGAGGTACCCAGAAGAGGCACATTTATAGATTCAGAAGGTTAAATAGTGGTTACCAGAGGATGTGGGAAGAGGATGATGGAAAGTTATTGTTTAACAGGTACAGAGTTTCAGTTTGGGATGATGAAAGATTCTGGAGAGGGACCGTGGTGAGGGTTACACAACACTGTGAGTGTTCTCAGTGCCCCTGAATTGTACATTAAAAATGGTTAAACTGGCAAATTTTATGTTAATGAATATTTTCCCACAATAAATGTTTTCTTAATAAAATAAAAGTACTGGTTAGTATAAGAATAAGTGTACTTGAATATGACTTTGAGAATACTTAATAAAATCATCAGTCTTTCTAGACCTCATTTATTAACAGAATTGTATGCACATACACAGTGTGTTTTCTTTCTTCTACTTGCTAGTTTTTTTCCAATTCTATTGGGAATTAATATTGATAACCTGTCATAATTTTCACCTGAAGAGTCATCTTTTTTATTGTTATTGATTTTATTGCCTCTGGACTTAACATTTCCTCTCTGAATGTCTGCTCCATTTTTTTTTATTAAGTATTGATGTCATTCTCTCAAGTTATTTGAGGTTACTCTTTCTAACTTTTAAAAATAATCAATATAACATTTGTTTCCCTCCAATGATCTTTGTCTCCCCAGATCCCAAGATTTTTAAAAAATATTTTTAAGTGGTTTAGTAAGAGGTTAGCTAATAGTTTTAAAAACCTAGTACATCATCCATCCATCATTTATATTTGCTATGCATGACACCCTTCATGCAAATATCTTAAAATGCTTTCCTGTTTTTACTATATAACAGAAATACAATTAAATGTGAAGTTGCAATCAATAAGTCTAGACCTGATTTAAACTTAGCCAACTTTTTGTATCAATAAATATGAAAGGGGAAATATAACAAAAAGTAAAAGCAAAGGTAAGCACATGACTATCATCCAAATCCAGAGAAGCCCAAGATTTGGATCCAGCAAAAAATTTGCTGTGTGTCTCTTTTTTCCTTCAACCATAGTTGGAAAAACCATGTGAGAGAAGTGATTATTTTCTTTCTTGCAGGATCCATTAGGAAAAATGAAAGTTGTTTTATTCCATTGTTTTAATCAGATTACTGAAAATCTGAAATCCCTAAATTAATGTAGCTTCCAAGTCTTCTATCTTATCCAAAGGCTTAAAGGGCTTGCCTCTGTTGGATAGGGAAAGATAATCCCTAGACATTCTTTTAGAAATGGATTAGAAGTTTTCAGTGACCCTTCTGTGTACATTCATATAATTATATTATTCTCAAAGATCTTACAGATGAAAGGTTTCAGAGAAGTATGCAGGCATTTCAAAGACACTCACCAACTTCATACTAGTGAATTTTTATCCAAATGATTTATAAGGTAGAAAATGTGTAACTCTAGAATAGGCAGACTGTTTTGTTTTGGTTTTTCCTTTTTTTCTCCCTTCAAATTGATTAATCATTCTTTCTTACCTGTCAATAGTGAACAGGTCAAACATAAAGCATTACTTACTAAAAGATCCATAAAACATATTTAACTTTTCATATGTTTTTCTTTCTTGAAAGCTAATAATGCTGACTTAATTTGATTCCCTAAAGTATACTTTTAAAATAGGATTCATTATTTGTAGTAACACAGGCATCAACAAGGACAACAACTTTAAAGCAATTTGTTTTTGACCATAAATGTAAGTGGACTAGGGGACTGAAAAACTGGACTTTGACATGGTATCCAGCTTAGGGCACCAGAAATATTGAATATCTTATTATCTAATCTAACAGTAGTCAATGATAACATGACAAGATACACTGACAAGAAAGCTTGACATAAGTTCTTTGCTATTCTAAAATCCTCTCTTCTCAAGTCTCTCTGTTCTCTTAATCCCTCATATTTCTTTTTCTTTATAGATCTTTATCGTGAATTCATCTTTGTCCTTAGAGATGTTGATCATATTGCTATACTGTTTCTCAGTTCCCAAATTTGGCCAGTTTTCCCTCTAATATGATCTCATGACACTTACCACAAGTGTAAAATTAATCAATGTATGTCATATTTAGAATTACATTTCCATCAGAGGGAGGAGAAAGACCACATCTGTCTTACTCACCTCTGCAAATCCAGGGCCTAGAACAATGACCTGTATATAATAGTTCCTCAGTAAACATTGGTGGTATGGATAGCATTCAGTTTAGCCATCTGAAATACTCTCCAGATTCTCCTCATGAATAGACCACAGAAAATAGAATTTACTGGGGTTTTGTTCAATGTTCTGGCCCAGTTATTTCTCCTGTTGTAATTAGGCCCTGATTGGGAATTCTCTGGTGGCGCAGTGGTTAAGAATCCACTTGCTGGGCTTCCCTGGTGGCGCAGTGGTTGGGAGTCTGCCTGCCGATGCAGGGGACACAGGTTTGTGCCCCGGTCTGAGAGGATCCTGCATGCCGTGGAGTGGCTGGGCCCGTGAGTCATGGACGCTGAGCCTGCGCATCCGGAGCCTGTGCTCCGTAGCAGGATAGGCCAAGGCAGTGAGAGGCCCACATAGCACAAAAAAAAAAAAAAGAAAAAGAATCCATTTGCCAATGCATGGGGCAGGGGACACAGGGTTCTATCCCTGGTCTGGGAAGGTCCCACATGCCGCAGAGCAGCTAAGCCTGTGCACCACAACTACTGAGCCTGCACTCTAGAGCCCACGAGCCACAACTACTGAGCCCACGTGCAACAACTACGGAAACCTGCGTGCCTAGAGTCCATGCTCTGCAACAAGAGAAACCACCGCAATAAGAAGCTCATGCACCTAAACGAAGAGTAGCCCCCGCTCACCACAACTAGAGAAAAGCCCACGCACAGCAAGGAAGACCCAAATCAGCCTAAATAAAATAAATAAATATTTTTTAAAAAGAAATAAGCCCTGATTGTTTTGGTTTGGTTCGTTAAATCAGATGCTTTTCCAACTCTTTCTTTATGTAAAAAATATATCAGACCAATAATTTGAAGTTGTAGAGAAAGTTAGAAAATAAGGGGTTGCTGCTATTATCTCCATCTCGAGTAGAATACCTCTTTTCTTCAATGTGTGTAGCGAAGTTGTAGACTAAAAAAATATACAACATTACCGTAGGAGAGATCACTGATGAAAATGAGATTTGGGCTAATATTCCAACCAGCTGGACATTGATAACAAAATTAAGACAGGGGAAATGTATCAACTATCTAACTCACAAAGATGTTTTCCCTTGAAAGCACATTGAGATTTGAAGGTATTTAGTTGTGCACATATTGTATTTAAAAATCATTGTTTCAGTTGGAAGTATAACTATCCATTTCTCTTTTGTACACACTCTATACATCCTGCTTTATTCTTCTACCCTTTCATATTAATTTTCTGTCATTTTCTCACTACCAAATTTTATTCTCATTTCTAATTACTTTTCCTTCTCTTTCCTTTAAATGTTATTTCTGCATGTGAAACTTTCATATAGAGATATTCTAATTAAATATGAACCTAGTGTCAATAATATTCATAGGGTATAAAACACAAAATAAAACTAGCTTCAAAATTTACAGGTGAAAATTTATTGTTTTCATATTATAGTCATGGTTTATGCATTATTTAATTATAACAAAAGAGAACAACAAAAGGGGATTGAATGAATTGTCAATGAAAAATAAATGATCTTTTCTCTTGAATGATATTGGTTTAGTAATTTGATAATATGATAAAGAATATGAGTTCTTAGATCTAGTTCCTATGGCATTATGACTTTTTTTTTTTTGAGGGGTATATTTTTCCCATTTTAAAATGACACAATTGGCTGATAATATTACTGAAGTCATACCCACAAGTAAAGGTCTATAAGCTTTCTATTTGTTCTCCATTTTTATTATAACATGGTCTGTTTTTATCATTATTTGTTTCAGGTCATTTGGATAATATTTTGTCTGCATAATTTCAAAGATATATAACTTGCACTTAAGAAATAAAAATATGGTTTACACATATAATATGGTAATGCCATTAAACATGGATTTCATCTTACCGCCATTTTATTTCCAGAACTCAATTACTTGGTGTCAGATTTTGCTTTATTACTTGATTATATGCTTTCTATCACAAAGTTGGACTAATTATCTTTAAAATAGCACTATTGAAAAGATAAAACCATAATCAAAGCCTATTTTATCTTTTTTTCAAAACTGGTATATTACTTATTATTCAGAAAAACTATTTATATTTATTAGTAATTCCCTTGTTCCATTTTTCTATGTCTCTGAAATTCATAGCAATGGCAATAAGGAATCACTGAAGTTGAAAGCTAACTAAAGGGTAAGAGTATATGTACATTATGTTTTGAATTAATTTTATGTAATAGGGCATTGTGACATTTGTATAAAAGTTCAAAGAGAAATGTGAGCTATGGCTTCATTGAGAATTTATTTTTAAGACTCTTAGATAGTTCAGAAGAGAATTCAGACATGGAATTCAAAGGGCAGAACAAGACCTATTAAGTAATTCAGTCCATTCTATAAAGCTGAAGAGAAAGGGTATGAAGATGTCATCACTCATTTTCTGAAAGCTGAGATATAAGAATCAACTTAAGGATGTCTAGAATATTAGTGACAGACAGAAAGATTCAATGGCTGCTTTAAGTTGACAGCTATTGTCTGGCTTCTGCTATGAACCAAGTTTACTTAACAATGTTATGCTTACTCGGAGAAATCATAACCAACATCATTGAAACTGAAAACTACAATGCAATTTATTTTTTGCATTAAGGTAATAACACACAAAGAACTCTGTGATATATTATTTTTCTGTCATTAACTTCCATCTATAAGTTGATTTAGGCTGATTATGAACTCAATTATATCAGCATTTTTTCAACAGTACAAAAGGGACAAGACAAAGAGAAGATGATACTTAAGTTAATGGATACCCAAGGCTTGGTTTTATTTCAGCATATGAAGGCATACGATCCTATGAACATGGTTTCAATTTAAAAGTAGTTAATCATCCAAGAAATAAAGTTTCATAGGTAGGAGACAAAAATGGGAAAATATCCTAGATCATGGTCTCTAAAATGCAGAAATTAACTACATAATTTATGAAATTCTTCTGAAAGAGAAAAATTGAAAACAGTGATTTATATTTCCCCAACTGTTCATATTGTAAGTATGATATACCTTGAGGAGTATGACCTTGTCTTACATGTAAATTTATTAGCTGTTCTTTGATTATTATTAAACTATGGAAATATGATGAGCTATTAAAGAAGATTCTAGTTTTCTTAAAAGGATTATTGGTTAATATTCATTTTTATATCCCATTATGTGCCCCTTCTGTGTGTGTATGTACGTATAAATCAAAAAGTGTTTATAAATTGAATGAATGAAAAAACACATGAGTTAAAACCTTGATAATGTGCTAAATTATAATTTGGAAGATTAATGAACAACTTCAATGGTCAGCCTATATTTATACTTCTTTGGGAACTTTTAAATGGCATGTATTTGACAAATATTTCTTTATATGTGGTATACATTAATAAATGTTAATATACATTAATTTCACAAATATATATCTTTGAGAACAAGAATTAATAATACACTCTATTGGCCTGTTAAAGTAACTAGCCTTATTTGGTTGAATTTAAAACCTTCTCTCAAAATGAATTTCATTCATTTTGTATTTTACAGTAAAACATGTTCTGATTCTATAACTCTCCATTTTCCCACACAAATAATTCTTACCATGCTTATCTTACTTAAGCTTACTTAAACTCAATTTGTTTAACCATATTCAGACATTAAGGAACAATCATAGAATTTATCTGCATCCAAAATAAGAAACCGAGACTCACATAACATGATTTTCAATAAGTTTTGCTACATATCAATTTGGGTCAAGTGAAGCTGGTTAAGAAATATTTCTAATATCCTATCAACTAAATTTTCATCAGTATATTCTGAAGCCATTTGGAAAATATAAATTAAGTTTGATTCCTACCCAGAACCATGAAAAAATAAATTTCAGATATATTAAAGTTTATGTCTTTAAAATATGAGAAGTTATACAGACTATTTTCATAATCTTGGATCATTAAAGGCTTTTCTTAGCATGATACTATATAGAGAAAATTTTTCTAATGATAAAACATAAATTTATAAAAACTTAGCAAAATTTGGAATACATAGAACCCTTACCCATGAATTTTTCTAATCATTTTTCATCTAGAAAAATAATCACACATGACAAATACATTTCTGTAAGAATATTAAATGCGGTATTATTTGTAATAACAAAATCCTAAAAATGAATTAGGTTGCCATTAGAGATTAAAAAATAACCTGTATATATTTTGGGTGAAATAAGAGCAGATTTTTTCATTTTTGTTTATCATGATTTGTACATGAAATTATGTCCACTTTCAAAGACCCTAGTGGCAAGTTGGCCAGGCAGGATGACGGAAAACAATATGATTGAACATTTAAATACTCAATTTGTTTTTCTATAAACAATGAACATAATTTAATTCTAAAACTCTGTACATTATTTTCATTCAGTTAACTTACTGATAATATATCCTAGCCATTAAAGTAAAAATATGATGACACAACTATATTTAAAAATATATTTTTAAGAATTTGAAAAAAATAGATACATGTATATGTAGAACTGAATCATTTTGCTGTACATCTGAAACTAACACAACATTGTTAATCAACTATACTCCAATATAAAATAAAAATTTAAATATATGTATATATTTAAAAAGTGTAGCTTTTCCTCAGAAAGTTAAACATAGAGTTCCCATGTAACTCAGCAATTCCACTTCTAGATATGTATCAAAAATAATTGAAATCGGGCTTCCCTGGTGGCGCAGTGGTTGAGAGTCCGCCTGCCGATGCAGGGGACACGGGTTCGTGCCCCGGTCCGGGAAGATCCCGCGTGCCGCGGAGCGGCTGGGCCCGTGAGCAGCGGCCGCTGAGCCTGCGCGTCCGGAGCCTGTGCTCCGCGACGGGAGAGACCACAACAGTGAGAGGCCCACGTACCGCAAAAAAAAAAAAAAATAAAAAAAAAAATAATTGAAATCTGGGAATTAAATGGATACTTGTACACCAATATTTAGAGCAGCCAATCCCATTACTCAAAAGGTACAAACAGCCTAAATGCCCGTCAACAGGCTAATAGATAAACAAAAGGCTGTATATAGATATAAGAAATATTATTCAGCTTTTAAAATGGAATGAAATTCTGATACATGCTACAACATGGATGACCTTTGAAACTGTTATGTTAAATGAAAAAGACCAGACACAAAAGTTAAAAATTATATGATTCTACACATAGAATATGCAAATTCATAGAGACAGAAAGTAAAACAGTAGTTCCCAGGGACTGAGGGACAGAGATAACGTGCAGTTATCATTCAATGGGCAGAGAGTTTCAGTTAGGGATGATGAAAAAGTTCTGGAGATGGATGATGATGGTTACATAATACAATGAATGCACTTAATCCTTCTGAACTGTACACTTAAAAATGGTTAAAATGGTAATTGCATGTTATGTGTATTTTATACAATAAAAAGTTTCAGAATATGTTATTTTACTTTTAATATTTTATTTTTAAAACAAAAGTGATTGTTAAAATTACACACAATTTGAAGTTTAAAAGACATTATAGTATTTTTAGTTAAAATTACTTTAGCTCAGGTTCATTTACAGAATTATGCTAAATATATGTATGTGTATATATATATATATATATATATACACACACACACACATATACATATATTTTTTTCTTTACAAATGCTGGCTTGATTTATTATCAGTTGAACGAATGATTCTGGCAATGTTTTACCTGAGGCAATTGTATGGACTGTGCAACTTTAACATTTGTTTAGCCTATAATAAATGGTATGCAAATCAATCTTCTTGATATGGTATTATGAACAGTAATGCTCTTTTTTTTTAACATCTTTATTGGACTATAATTGCTTTACAATGTTGTGTTAGTTACTGCTGTATAATGAAGAGAATCAACTATACATATACATATATCCTCATATATCCCCTCCTTCTTGTGGCTCCCTCCCAACTTCCCTATCCCACCGCTCTAGGTGGTCACAAAGCACTGAGCTGATCTCCCTGTGCTATCTTCCCTCTAGTCATCTATTTTATATTTGGCAGAGTATATATATCCAGGCCACTCTCTCACTTTGTCCCAGCTTACCCTTCCCCCTCCTCTCATCCTCAAGTCCATTCTCTACATCTGTGTCGCTTTTACTGTTCTGCCCCTAGGTTCATCAAAATCATTTTTTGTTTTTTTAGATTCCATATATATGTGTTAGCATACAGTACTTGCTTTTCTCTTTCTGACTTACTTCACTCTGTATGACAGACTCTAGATCCATCCGCCTCACTACAAATAACTCAATTTCATTTCTTTTTATGGCTGAGCAATATTCCATTGTATATAAGTGCCACATCTTCTTTATCCATTCATCTGTTGATGGACACTTAGGTTGCTTCCATGTCCTGGCTATTGTAAATATTACTGCAATGAACATTGTGGTGCATGAGTCTTTTTGAATTATGGTTTTCTCAGTATATGCCCAGTAGTGGGATTGCTGTATCCTATGGTAATTCTATTTTTTAGATTTTTAAGGAACGCTCATACAGTTCTCATAGTGGCTCTATCAATTTATATTCCCACCAAAAGTGCAAGAGGTTTCCCTTTTCTCCACACCTTCTCTAGCATTGTTTGTAGATTTTTGATGATGCCCATTCTGACTGGTGTGAGGTGATACCTCATTGTACTTTTGATTTGCATTTCTCTAATGATTAGTGATGTTGAGCATCCTTTCATGAGTTTGTTGGCAATCTGTATATCTTCTTTGGAGAAATGTCTATTTCAGTTTTCTGCCCATTTGTGAATTGGGTTGTTTATTTTTTGATATTGAGCTGCATGAGCTGCTTATATATTTTGGAGATTAATCCTTTGTCAGTTGCTTCATTTGCAAATATTTTCTCCCATTCTGAGGGTGGCCTTTTGGTCTTGTTTATGGTTCCCTTTGCTGTACAAGGCTTTTAAGTTTTGCTAGGTCCCATTTGTTTATTTTTGTTTTTATTTTCATTTCTCTAGGAGGTGGGTCAAAAAGGATCTTGCCGTGATTTATGTCATAGAGTGTTCTGCCTATGTTTTCCTTGAAGAGTCTTATAGTGTCTGGCCTTACATTTAGGTCTCTAATCAATTTTGAGTTTGTTTTTGTTTATGGTGTTAGGGAGGGTTCTAATTTCATTCTTTTACATGTAGCTGCCCAGTTTTCCCAGCACCACTTATTGAAGATACTGCTTTTTCTCCATTGTATACTCTTGCCTCCTTTATCAAAGATAAAGTGACCATATGTGCATGGGTTTATCTCTGGGCATTCTATCCTGTTCCATTGATGTGTATTTCTGTTTTTGTGGCAGTACCATACTGTCTTGATTACTGTAGCTTTGTAGTATAGTCTGAAGTCAGAAACCCTGATTCCTCCAGCTCCATTTTTCATTCTCAAGATTGCTTTGGCTATTCAGGGCCTTTGGTGTTTCCCCACAAATTGTGAAAATTTTTGTTGTCCTTCTGTAAAAAATGCAGTTGGTAGATTAATACAGATTGGATTGAATCTGTAGATTGCTTTGGGTAATATAGTCATTTTCACAAAGTTGATTCTTTCCACCCAAAAACATGGTATATCTCTCCATCTATTTGTATCATCTTTCATTTCTTTCCTCAGTGTCTTATAGTTTTCTGCATACAGGTCGTTTGTTTCCTTAGGTAGGTTTTTTCCTAAGTATCTTATTCTTTTTGTTGCAATGGTAAAAGAGATAGTTTCCTTAATTTCTCTTTCAGATTTTTCATCATTAGTGTATAGGAATGCAAAAGATATCTGTGCATTAATTTTGTATCCTGTTACTCTACCAAATTCATTGATTAGCTCTAGTAGTTATCTCACAGAATCTTGAGGATTCTCTATGTATCATATCATGTCATCTGAAAACAGTGACAGTTTAATTTCTTTTCCAACTTGGATTCCTTTATTTCTTTTCCTTCTCTGAATGCTATGAGAAAGATAGATGTTAGCTCTTCTCTAAATGTTTAATAGAATTCGCCTGTGAAGCCATCTGGTCCTGGGCTTTTGTTTGTTAGAATATTTTTAATCACAGATTTATTTTCGGTGTTTGTGATTGGTCTGCTTATATTTTCTAGTTTTTCCTGGTTCAGTCTGAGAAGGTTGTGCTTTTCTAAGAATTTGTCCATTTCTTCCAGGTTGTCCATTTTATTGGCATAAAGTTGCTTGTAGTAATCTCTCATGATCCTTTCTATTTCTGCAGTGTCAATTGTTACTTCTCCTTTTTCATTTTTAATTCTGTTCATTTGTGCCTTCTCCATTTTTTCTGTTTCTTTTTTAACACCTTTATTGGAGTATAGTTGCCTTACAATGGTGTATTAATTTCTGCTTTATAGCAAAGTGGATCAGCTATATATATGTGTGTGTATCCCCATATCTCCTCCCTCTTACGTCTGCCTCCCACCCTCCCTATGCCACCCCTCTAGGTAATTACAAAGCACGGAGCTGATCTCCCTGTGCAATGCAACTGCTTCCCACTAACTATCGATTTTACATTTTGTAGTGTATATATGTCCATGTCACTCCCTCACTTTGTCCCAAATTACCCTTCCCCCTCCCCGTGTCCCTTTTTTTTTTTATAAGTCTGGCTAATGGTTTATCAATTTTGTTAATCTTCTCAAAGAACCAGCTTTTCGTTTTATTGATCTTTGCTATTGTTTCCTTTGTTTCTTTTTCATTTATTTCTGATCTGATTATTATGATTTCTTTCCTCCTGCTAACTTGTTTTTTTTTTCTTCTTCTTCTTTCTCTAATTGCTCTATGTATAATATTAGGTTGTTTATTTGAGACTTTTCTTGTTTCTTGAGGTACCATTGTATTGCTATAAACTTCCCTCTTAGAACTGCTTTTGCTGCACCTCATAGATTGTGGGCCGCTGTGTTTCATTGTCATTTGTTTCTAGGTATTTTTTGATTTCTTCAGTGATCTCTTTGTGATTAAGTACTGTATTGTTTAGCCCCTATGTGTTTGTATTTTTTACAGACTTTTCCCCTGTAATTGATATCTATCCTCATAGCGTTGTGGTAGGAAATGATACTTGATACGATTTCAATTTTCTTAAATTTACCAAGGCTTGATTTGTGACCCAAGATAGGATCTATCCTTCAGAATGTTCCATGAGCACTTGAGAAGAAAGTGTATTCTGTTGTTTTTGGATGGAATGTCCTATAAATATCAATTAAGTCCATCTTGTTATATGTCATTTAAAGCTTGTGTTTCCTTATTTATTTTCATTTGGGATGATCTGTCTATTGGTGAAAGTCAGGTGTTAATCCCCCTACTATTATATTGTTGCTGTAGATTTCCCTATTTATGGCTGCTAGTATTTTCCTTATGCATTGAGGTGCTCCTGTGTTGGGTGCATAAATATTTATAATTGCTATATTTTCTTTTTGGATTGATCCCTTGATCTTTATGTAGTGTCCTTTTTTGTCTCTTGTAAGAGTCTTTATTTTAAAGTCTATTTTATCTGATATGAGAATTGATACTCCAGCTTTCTTTTGATTTCCATTTGCATGGAATATCTTTTTCCATCCCCTCACTTTCTGTATGTGTCCCTAGATCTGAAGTGGGTCTCTTGTAGACAGCATATATACAGGTCTTCTTTTTGTACCCATTCACTCATTCTATGTCTTTTGGTTGGAGCATTTAATCCATTTACATTTAAGGTAATTCTCAATATGTATGCTCCTATTACCATTTTCTTAATTGTTTTCAGTTTGTTATTGTAGGTATTTTCCTTCTCTTGTGTTTCCTACCTAGAGAAGTTCCTTTGGCATTTGTTTTAAAGCTGTTTTGGTGGTGCTGAATAATCTTAGCTTTTGCATGTCTGTAAAGTTTTTAATTTCTCTATCGTATCTGAATGAGACCCTTGCTGGGTAGAGTAATCTTGGTTTGATGTTTTACTTTCATCACTTTAAATGTCCTTCCACTCCCTTTTGGCCTGCAGAGTTTTTGCTGAAAGATCAGCTGTTAACCTGATGGGGATTCTCTTCTATGTTATTTGTTGCTCTTCCCTTGCTGCTTTTAATACTTTTTCTTTGTATTCAATTTTTGATAGTTTGATTAAAATGTGTCTTAGCGTTTTTCTCCTTGGATTTATCCTGTATGGTACTCTGTGTTCCTCCTGGACTGATTGACTCTTTCCTTTCCCATATTAGGGAAGTTTTTGACCATAATCTCTTGAAATATTTTCTCAGTCCCTTTCATTTTCGTTTCTTCTTCTGGGACCCCTATAATTCGAAAGTTGGTATATTTAAAGTTTCCCAAAGGTCTCTGAGACTGTCCTCAATTCTTTTCTTTTTTTTTCATTATTCTGCTTTGTGGTATTTATTTCCACTATTTTATCTTCCAGGTCACTTATCCATTCTTCTGCCTCAGTTATTCTGCTATTGATTCTTTCTAGAGAATTTTAGTTTCATTTGTTGTGTTGTTCATCATTGTTTGCTCTTTAGTTCTTCTAGGTCCATGGTAAATGTTTCTTGTATTTTCTCCATTGCATTTCCAAGATTTTGGATCATCTTTACTATCATTATTCTGAATTCTTTTTCAAGTAGACTGCCTATTTCCTTTTCATTTGTTTAATCTGGTGGGTTTTTACCTTGCTCCTTCATCTGCTGTGTATTTCTCTGTCTTTTCTTTTTGCTTAACTTACTCTATTAGGGATCTTCTTTTCTCAGTCTGCAGGTTCATAGTTCCTATTGTTTTTGGTGTCTCTTGCCAGTGTATAAGGTTTGTTCAGTGGGTTGTGTAGGCTTCCTGGTGTGGGGGGGACTGGTCCCTGTGTTCTGGTGGATGAGGCTGGATCTTATCTTTCTGGTATGCAGTATCATCTATGGTGCTGTGTTTTGGGGTGTCTGTGAACTTATTATGATTTTAGTCAGCCTTTCTGTTAATGGGTGGGGTTTTGTTCCTGTCTTGCTAGCTTTTGTTATGGGGTGTCCAACACAGGAGCTTGCTGGTTGTTCAGTGGAGCTTGGTCTTAGCATTGAAATGGAGATCTTTGGGAGCACTCTTGGTGATTGATAATATGTGGGGCTGGGAAGTCTCTGGTGTACAATGTCCTGAACTCGGCTCTCCCTCCTGAAGCTCAGGCCTAATACCTGGCCAGAACACCAAGACCCTGCCAGCCACATCGCTCAGAAGAAAAGCAAGAAAAAAATAAATAAAATAAAATAAAGTTATTAAAATAATAAATAAATAAATATTATTAAAATTAAAGAAAGTAATAAAAAGAAAGATAGCAACAAAACCAATAAACAAATGTGCCAATTATAACAAGTGCTAAAAACTAAACAAAGATGAAGATAAAAAACAGAAACTAGCCCATCACATACAGCAAACCCCAAGTGTACAGTTGCTCCCAAAGTCCACTCCCTCAATTTTGGGATGATTCATTGTCTATTCAGGGATTCCACAGATGCAGGGTACATCAAGTTGAATGCAGAGATTTAATCCGCTGCTCTTGAGGCTGCATGGGGAAATTTCCCTTTCTCTTCTTTATTCACACATCTTTTGGGGTTCAGCTTTGGGTTTGGCCCTGTCTCTGCGTGTAGGTTGCCCTCTGACGTCTATTCTTCACTCAGACAGAAGGAGGTTAAAGCAACAGCTGATTAGGGAGCTCTGGCTCATCAGTCCTGGGGGGAGGGAGGGATACGTATTGCAGGGCGAGCCTGTGGCAGCAGACGCTGACGTGATGTTGCAACAACCTGAGGCATGCCATGTGTTCTCCCTAGGAACTTGTTCCTTCGTCACAGGATCCTGGCAGTGGCGAGCTGCACAGGCTCCCGGCAGGAGAGGTGTGGATAGTGACCTGTGGCTGCACACAGGATTCTTGGTGGCTGCAGCAGCAGCATTAGCATTTCATGTCCATATCTGGTGTCTTTGTTGATAGCCACCGCTCACACCCATTTCTGAAGCTTGTTTAGGCAGGGCTCTGAATCTCCTGTCCTCGAGCACCCTGAAACAATGGTCTCTTGACTCTTAGGCAGTTCCAGACATTTTCCTGGACTCCCTCCTGGCTGGTTGTGGTGCACTAGCTCCCTTCAGGCTGTGTTCATGCAGCCAACCCCAGTCCTCTCCCTGTGATATGAACTCTGAAACTCAGCTCCCAGCCTCCACCTGCCCTGGCAGGTGAGTAGAAAAGCCTCTCAGGCTGGTGAGTGCTAGTAGGCACCGAACCTCTGTTCAGGAATCTCTTCACTTTGCCATCTGCACCCCTGTTGCTGCGCTGTACTCCATGGCTCTGAAGCTCCCCCACGCTGATCCCCCATCCCTGTCAGTGAAGGGGTGTCCTAGTGTGTGTAAACTTTTACTCCTTGACAGCTCCCTCCCAGAGGTGCAGATTCCATCCCTATTCTTTTGACTCTGTTTTTCCTTTTTTCTTTTTCCCTACCTTAGTACGTGGGGAGCTTCTTGCCTTTTGGGAAGTCTGAGGTCTTCTGCCAGCATTTAGTAGGTGTCTGTAGGAGTTGTTCCACATGTAGATATATTTCTGATGTATTTGTGGGAAGGAAGGTGATCTCCACATCTTGCTCCTCCACAATCTTGAAGGTCCCCCCAATGTTCTTTTTTAAAATGAATTTTCTTGCCAATTTGGCAAGAGTCCAAGGGAAAATTAGTTCTAAGTTACCGATCTGGGAAAAAAAAAAATCAGACAGCAAAAACTATAGTCTAAAATAATCTTAATTCATGTTGGGATAGAATTTTTTATTACTCTACTTTGTTAATTCTTTATTAAATATAAACTTTTGAGGTTTCGAACGATCTATTTTTTCAATGCAATAATCTTTCTTCTTCCATTCTATTTCATATTATGAATGCATAATATGTTGGAAATTAAAACTGAGAAATTATGTGCTACCTTTTTTTTCTGTAGTTAAGTGCTTACTATACATCCTCAAAGTTTGACTTTTGTTAGAAATATATGTGTGTGTATTTGTATTAAAATATTTTATATATTAAAATAAGCATAATTTATGGCTCTCTTTTGAGATATTTATACTCTTAATATTTAAAGCATCATGCCTAGATAATTGCCTTAACTATATAATTGCTGTTTGCAACAATGAATAAATTATCTTACAATTTACTAACAAAAGTTGAGAAAGGAGGACATTATTATAGTCTACTTAGGTGTGCTATTAGATGAGCTGAAGCCAAAAGTGTATATACTAGCACATGTGTATGGTAGTTAATCCTGAAGGTGATTTCTGAGAACATCCTGCTAACAACCCCTTAAAAATAATTCTTCATACTACTATCACAGACCTAGATGAAAACACAGAATACATATTTACCTAAATCTAGCCTGATGAAGATTGCAGGCTAAATCATAGAAATATACATCCTCATAAGGGTAAAAAACAAAAACATGTAATTGCTACATTAAAAGTTACAAAGTTTGCAAAATCTTGTTTATTCTGCCACAGAATAATATTCACATTCTTGTTCTCACAAAATTAGGAAATAAAAAAACTACCTCTGACAATTCCAAAGTATCATAATTGGCAAATTATGAGCAAGGAGAACAGATCATAGGTACCCACAAAGAAGCTATAGGAAGATGAGGCCTGAGACATTGAGGGCTACTATAATTCCCATTCAGGAGGAGAGAGAGTAAACTTAAGTAAAAACTGCTGAACACAGTATGCAAATGAGGCAAAGCAGCAACATTGGACCTAAAGTATAGAGATATTCAGATAATGAAGAAGGTGTGTCCACTGATGTCAGATCTTAGAATCTTATTTTCCAAATTGTAAACAATAAGCAGCAAATTACATAGGAGGGAAGACTTGAAGAGTTAAATTGGGAAGATTACAGGGGCCCAACCCAAAGGTATGTAGAAATGTTTACCTAAAAGTACAGAAAAAACAATCTCATTTCAAGATGGGCACCTAAAAATACTATGATGAAACTTCATGCAAGGATATGTTAAGGAAATACGTGTAAATGAACTGAGTCCTTAAATCAATAAATACATGAGAGAAAAATATAAATATAAAGCATGAGTCCATAATAAGTTAAAAGAAATTAAGAAAATTATTAAGCTACAAGAGAATTTTGATCAATCAAAAAGACAAAAGCTCAAAAAATAAGATGGATAAACAATGATAGGATATGTAAAAGACAGATTAATAACAAAATGAAAGTAAAATTATTCCATAAGGATTAAACTAGATAGAATACAAAAGTGAATAGACATTATGGCAAATATAAAGGAAACAAAACATAGAGAACAAGAATAAAAAAACAACAGAATAATAAATGAATAAATTAAGATGAACAATTTGAAAGAAAGAGCATAGAATTCATGTAAAGAAAGAAAATGTAAAGCAACTAAAAAGAAAAAAAAATAAAATGTGTGTGTGTGTCTGTTTGTGTATGTTAGTATATTTATCTGGAGGGGGAGGAGGAGAGGGAGGAGAAGGAGAGGGAGGAGGGGGGTGAACAGACCATTCAAATTGATAGGGCATACCGTGTACAGGAAAATTGTCCTAGAGCAGAACTTAAACTGCTTAGATTTTATATATCAACTAAGGCAAACATCTACATCTCATATAAAGAAAAAAAAAATCCTTATAACAACACTTCATTTCAAAACATAATGGAGTAACATATTCAAAGTAGTCAAGAAATGGAAATATGAGCTAAGACTTTTATTTTAGCCAAATAGACTTTAAGTATAAAGGCCAGAGACCAATAATTAGTAAGTTATGAACATGTCAAAACTAAAGGATTTTTCTCTTGAGTACTTCTTGAGCTACCCCCTAAAAATGAACTTCAGACAACCAAGAAAAAACCTAGAGCAAACTTCAACAAAATATCTGGCAGGATTGTTGAATTGTATGTAAGTCAAATTACAGGGATAAAAGTAGCAGAGTTTTGGAATTTTTAAATACACATTTTTTATTTGTCAATTATACTTCAGTAAAGCTGAAAAAAGACTGCCGATTGTCTCATAGGAATTAGCTTGGGAGTAAAATATTACTTTAAAATAAATGAGGAAAAAGAAAGTGAGTGGGGAATAAATTGATAACAGGTTTAATTATTGTACATAGTGTGGATATACGAAATATTAAAAGCACTATCTACAATGCTAATTAGTAGAATTATAATTTTGAAAAAAAAAACTATAAATACAAATAGATACAATGACAACCAAAAAGAGGGACAGTTAATTCAAGCCAACAAATTGGTCTTATTAATGAATATAAATGGTCTTTTCTTACCAATAAAGAAAAAATATTTATAGGTTGCTAACAAAGCAAAATCCAACTCCATCTTATACTTCCTATTACATAATAAGACATACATAAAGTGAAAACAATCACAAAATCCATGAGTAAAGAAATAAAAGGATGTGCAAGGATATTCAGGAAATGAAAATGAAAATAAAATAGGATAATGATCTTGACATAGGATAAAATACAACTCTCTCAAAAAATAATTAAATAAGACAAAGAAAGATATTTTATAGTGGTAAAAGCTACAATGAAAACATACCAATATATTTCATGTAACAGAAAGTACCAGATAGGCAAGGAGAAATACACAAACACAATAATTATATGAGGTGTTAACTCACCTCTCACAGAACAAAATGGATTGAGTTGTCAACATATTAATAAGGATGTAAAGGACCTAACAGCATAATCAATATGGTAGATATCAATAGTGATACTTATCTAACTCTGAACCCAAGCTCTATAAAACATGTCTTTTCAATTGCACATAGAATATTCACAAAAACTGAAAGTATATTAAGTAACAGAGAAACTATAATCCCTTAGATATAAATTTTACAACCAGCTCTATTTAATCACAATGTAATAAAAATTAAAATTCATTTCTAAAGCTACTGATTGACAACCTCAACAACAAAAATCTCCTTTGAATTGGAAATTTAAAAAATACTAGTAAAAAACTATTGTTACAAAAATGAAATTTGAAAATATCTAGAAAAAAATAATAATAATGCCATATGGGGGAGAATCTATGGGACATTGCTAAATCAATGCCTAGAAATTATTCGCAGTAATCTATACTTCTACAATTCAAAAGGAGAAAAAAATGGTTAAACAAAAAACAATTTATAAAAGATCAGTAGAGGAAAATAAAAGAAAGAAGAAATTATAAATTAATAAAAAATCAAAACTAATGATTTGAAAACAATGCTAACTAAAACAATTATAAAGCACTTTTGGAAAACTATTGAATAAACAGTCAAAATCCTAGCCAACTTCATTGAAAACTTCAAGGGAGAATGTGAAAACAGCAAAACAAAAATTTTAAATAACAAAGGAAAAATTGTCATCAAAAGATAAACATTTAAAAAATGACAATATTAAAGAACTCTATGCATATAAACTTGAAAGCCTTGAAAATATCCAAGAAAATATATTTTACCATAATACTACCTCAGTAATGTTAGAGTGTCTCAACAGAAAACTTCCAGAGAAGAACTGGAAATACATAAAACATTACCAAGCAGAAACAAAAACAAAAGCAGAAAAACCATAAAACAGGAAGTTTCCCAGGGTATTTTAATGATCTATAATAGATCAGGTAATTCCACTGCTACTTAAACTAATCAGGAGTATAAAAAAATAAAGAAAATTTACACATTTTATAAACAACAATAGCAATGATAACAAATCCTGAAAATTATGGCACAGCAAAAGAAAACTTGAGATATATATTCTAAAGGAAAAGCAAATTTAGTGAGAAGAATGATACTGTTTTACTTTTTTTTTTTTTTGCGGTACGTGGGCCTCTTGCTGTTGTGGCCTCTCCCGTTGCGGAGCAAGCCTCCGGATACACAGGATCAGCGGCCTTGGCTCACAAGGCCAGCCACTCTGCGGTATGTGGGATCCTCCCAAACCGGGGCACGAATCCATGTCTCCTGCATCAGCAGGCAGACTCTCAACCACTGCGCCACCAGGGAAGCCCACTGTTTTAATTTTTGTTTCCCTCTCTCCCTTCCTTCCTTCCTTCCTTCTTTCCTTCCTTCCTTTCTTCTTCCTTTTCTTCCTTTCTCCTCTCTTTTCTTTTATTCTATCTTGTTAACTGTTTACCTATTAATGAACACTGAGATTCTTTTCATTTACTGGATTTTACAGTCAATCTAGCAATGAAGATCATTGCATATGTCTTTGGGCACATGTTCAACTTCTTGTGAGAAATATACATCTAGAAATAATGAATCAATAAATTATGTGCATTTTAAAACTTGATGGAAACTGCAGATTGGGTCTTTAAAGAAATTGCAAAAAAAAAAAAAATTTCAACCACTAAGATGTGTGTCCATTTTTTCCACACTCTTTTCAACACTGTTATGTCTCCATTTTTTTCACTTTGTGATCTAGTCAGGTAAAAGCTGCATCTTTTTATTACATTGAAGCATACATCTCTAATATCTAGAAATAATGAGCATCATCTCATGTATTTATTGGGTCAAGTCTCAGCATGTTCTACTAAGAAAAGGAAGAATGTTCATAGAGGAGCTACAGAAATCTGGATAATGTGTACTGGCAGGAACTCAGAGTATGTTTTCAAATAGATCTTGAGATTGCTAGTCTGAAGGGCCAAAATTTAAACCTGGATGAAGGACAGTTTGTTGATATAAGAGCATGCTCCCATGGCTCAGGATTCAAGGGCACCTGGAGCTAGTCCTAATATATTCTTGGGTTGTGTCCTGAAAGTTTGGGAAAAATTATTGACCCACATTAATTGAAACAGAGATGTCATGCCTCCCTTGGTACAGGATTGAGGAAGGGACCAAAAAGCAGTGTTAAGTATGCATGTTAGAATGAATCTATTAAGACGCAGGAAAATAGCAGGTGTGTGTGTCCTTTGGGTGATCACAGGGCTTACTCCCCTCACTAAAGTGTTAAGAAATGTACTAGTGAGAGGACTCTAGCATTATCATTGAGCTCAGTAGTAGTTGTGCTCTACAGGATGAGGCTGAAAGCAGAGTATACTGTCTTGGAACTGGGTTTCCTACTGTTAACATAGAATTCTGGAATAGCAAAGGCTAGGTGGCAGTACCACTATCTTCAGAGTGAACTGGGTATAATCATCATAATGGCCTTAATGAACAAGGGCAAGGATGGAAAGGAGGGAGGTTGACTTGTAAGAATCTATTATGATGGCTAATAGTAAATGGAGTTCTTAAGGTTAAGATAGATGCCTACGTTAAGATAGTTAGCTGGAAAGGACTTTATATTTGTAATAAAAGATGTGAAGAGTGAGCAGGCAAATGACATGACTTCTGATCTTCAAGTACCAAAACTCGACCTCTCTTGTTTTGGGTCCTATTATTCCCATTGTTACTAATGAACTCAGTCCTATATCAGCATCTCTTCTGGTCAACCATAGCCTAGACAGGGAAGCCTTTACTGAGCTTCCTAGTGATAGTGTTGCCCTTCTCATCAATATGTTGCTTTTGCTTCAGTAAGCAGTATGTCCTGTAAGCACTCTCAGGGAACAAAGGCATTTCATGAGTTTCACAGACTTACATGAAATCCACTTTAACATAATAACTTCTCTCAGCCTTTTAATATCTTGTTCCACCATATTCCAAAGTGCAATGTCAACCTAGGTGTCCTCATCCTATTACTTAGCCCCATTCTTCCTAAGCAGGACCTGACTGGCATAACCAATCTGCCTAGGTCGAGATTTTAACTTTCTTTGGAATTTTTCTACACCAATGATTAAGTCTCGGGCTTGGCCCTCAGCTTCCTCTTCCCCTGACTGAAGACAATAAGCATCTTTTTATTTACTACTAATGAGGCTCTCTGGCTATCATACTTGGCTTTTAATTGCCAATTAATCACTTACAACCTTTCTTAAAGTATTTTCCCAAAGCATCAATGACCAACGCTATCCTATCCCCTTGTCCTTATAATTACAATTCTTCCTTTGTTTAATGAAGACTTGATACATTGCCCTGATTAGCACAGTTCTTTCCACTGCTATACTACTCTACTTCACCATCAGTGAAGGTTCTACGGTACATTTGGAAATTGTCCTAGGGGATATCCATCTCCCTCCTATAACAAAGAATGAAGTCCTCATTAACAGGTGGCTGGGAGCTAATCAGTTGCAAAATCCCATCTCAGCATCTTCTCTCTCACACTACTCTTGTCTCCAAATTTAGAGAATGCCTGTTCTGGAAAGGCGGCCCTGAGTGGACATTGATATGCAGGAAATTTTAAAGAAAGAGTAATATTATCATTCTTTAGATTTTTCCTGACTTGAGGGTAAGGGAATGAGTCTTCAATGCCTATATTTTCTACTACTGGATACAGTTGCCACAAAGAAGGGATTAACATTGAGAGAAGCACCAGTCTTTATCCAAGGACAAATTCTCCAGATGGCTGACAACTGAGGATTTCCAGCTGACAAATGTCCAAGCGACTGGAGGAATAAGTTCTGTGTTCTTTTGTTTGTTTGTTTAATTATTTATTTATTATTCTTAGCTGTGTTGGGTCTTCATTGCTGCATGTGGGCTTTCTTTAGTTGTGGCAGTGGAGGCTACTCTTCCTTGTGGTTTTGGGGCTTCTCATTGCAGTGGCTTCTCTTGTTCCAGAGCATGGGCTCTGGGTGCATGGGCTTCATTAGTTGCAGCACGTGGGCCCAAGCTGCTCCGTGGCATGTGGGATGTTCCAGGTGCAGAGCTCGAACCTGTGTCCCCTGCATTGGTAGGTGGATTCTTAACCACTGTGCCACCAGGGAAGCCCCAGTCCTGTGTTCTTGAAAGGGACTCTTAGCTTAGAATACTGTTCATTATCAAGATGTTTATTATTGTAGCAAGCTAAAAAATAATCATACTGATGGACTCTGGGAGTCACTGTAGAATATATATTTGAGAGTTATTCCACTTAAGGTGCAAGAAAGCTGTGTATTTATAGAGCAAATCCCCTTAGTCATTGCATGAGGGCTGTTCTGGGGAAAGCCAAGAAGGGGAGTGGCACTGATGAATCTCTGGCCATTCACAGAGTGAAATCCAGATGGCAGAGAACACTTACAGGTATGGAAGTCTACTGTGTATTGTATAAATCTATAGATTTGTAGTAATGTATTGAAATTGGCAATCTGTACAAATTATGCATAGAGAATAGAACAAAAGCCATTAAAATTTATGATGGGATGTGGATTTTACCTTACATAATATCTCAAAACAAGAAATAACATTTCTCTTTCTCCTTAGGGAATGATATCCTCTTGAGAATGGATGGAAAATGAATTTATATAGTAACATAAACACATCAAAAACACATTCTAACTATACATATATTCAAACTATATAAATATGTATATAAGTATATACATATGTATATGCTAATATATTCCAATCTAACATTGGAAAAAATCTAAAATTGATTACATACATAGTTATTTACTTATTAATGTATTTATTTGAATCTTGGTCATGATTGTCCATGAGAATATAAAGTATTCTAGCTGCGATTTTGTGTCAGTAAAGGAGGAGCTATGAGACCTTCAAGATGGCAGAGGAGTAAGATGTGGAGATCACCTTCCTCCCACAAATATATCAGAAATACAACTACATGTGGAACAACTCCTACAGAACACCTACTGAATGCTGGCAGAAGATCTCAGACTTCCCAAAAGGCAAAAAACTCTGCATATACCTGGGTAGGGAAAAAGAGAAAAGAAAACTCAGAGACAAAAGAGTAGGGATGGGGCCTGTACTTCTGGGAGAGAGCTGTGAAGGAGGAAAGTTTTCCACACAAGAGGAAGCTCCTTCAATGGTGAAGACTGAGGGTGGCAGGGGGGCAGCTTCAGAGTCATGGAGGAGAGTGCAGCAACAAGGGTGCAGAGGGCAAAGCAGAGAGATTCCCGCACAGAGGATCAGTGCCGACCAGGACTCACCAGCCTGAGAGGCTTGTCTGCTCACCCACTGGGGCAGGGGGGGCTGGGAGCTGAGGCTCGGGCTTCGGTTGGATCGCAGGGAGAGGACTGGGGTTGGCGGTGTGAACACAACCTGCAGGGGGTTAGTGCACCACAGCTAGCCAGGAGGAAGTCTGGGAAAAAGTCTGGACCTGCTTAAGAGGCAAGAGACCATTGTTTTGGGATGTGTGAGGAGAGGGCATTCAGAGCACCACCTAAATGAGTTCCAGAGATGGGCCACATCTTTCAGTGCAGACCCGAGACGGGCATGAAATGCTAAGCCTGCTACAGCAGCTGCCAGGAAGCCTGTGTACAAGCACAGGTCATTATCCACACTTCCTCTCTCAGGAGCCTGTGCAGACCATCATTGCCGTGATCCCAAGATCCAGGGACAACTTCCACAGGAGAACACACAGCATGCCTCAGGCTGTTGCAACATCACAAAGGCCTCTGCTGCTGCAGGCTCACCCCTCATTCCATACCCCTCACTCCCCTGGCTGGAGTGAGCCAGAGCCTCCTAATCAGCTGCTATTTTAAACCCTTCCTGACTGGGCAGGGAACAGACACCCTCAGGGGACCTACATGCAGAGGCAGGGCCAAATCCAAAGCTGAACCCCAGGAGCTGTGTGAACAAAGACAAGAAAGGGAAATCTCTCCCAACAGCCTCAGGAGCAGCAGATTAAATATCCATAATAAACTTGATGTACCCTGCATCTCTGGAATACCTAAATAGACAACAAATCATCCCAAAATTGAGGTGGTGGACTTTGGGAGCAACTGTAGACTTGGGGTTTGCTTTCTGCCTCTAATTTGTTTCTGATTTTATTTTTATCTTAATTTAGTATTTAGAGTTTATTATCATTGGTAGATTTGTTTATTGATTTGGTTGCTCTCTGCCTTTTTTTAATATATAGATATATGTATATTTTTCCATTTCTCATTTTGTGAGTGTGTGTGTATGCTTCTTTGTGTGATTTTGTCTGTATAGCTTTGCTTTTATCATTTGTCCCAGGTTTCTCTGTCCTTTTTATTTTTATCTTTTCTTTTTTCACTAAATTACATATAATTTATTTTTATTTTTGATAATGTTTTTAATCTTTTATTTTTAAAACTTTTTAAATTTTATTCTTTCTTTCTTTCTTTCTTTCTTTCTTTCTTTCTTTCTTTCTTTCTTTCTTTTATTTTCTCCCTTTTCATCTGAGCCATGTGGCTGACAGGGTCTTGGTGCTCCATCTGGGTTTCAGGACTGTGCCTCTGAGGTCACAGAGCCAAGTTAAGGACATTGGTCCACCAGAGACCTCCTGGCTCTACGTAATACCAAATGGCAAAAGCTCTCCCAGATATCTCCATCTCAACACTAAGACCCAGCTCCACTCAATGATCAGCAAGGTACAGTGCTGGACACCCTATGCCAAACCTAGCAAGACAGGAACACAAACCCACCCATTAGCAGAGAGGCTGACTAAAATCATAAGAAGGTCACCAACACACCAAAACACACCACTGGATGCAGTCCTGCCTACCAGAAAGACAAGATTCAGCCTTATCCACCTGAACACAGGCACCATTCCCCTCCACCAGGAAGTCTACACAACACACTGAGCCAAACTTAGCCACTGGGGGCAGACACCAAAAACAAAGGTAACTATGAACTTGCAGCCTGTGAAAAGGAGACCCCCAAAACAGTAAGTTAAGCAAAATGAGAAGACAGAGAAACACACAACAGATGAAGGAGTAAGGTAAAAACCCACCAGACCAAACAAAAGAAGAGGAAATAGGCAGTCTACCTGCAAAAGAATGCAGAATAATGATAGTAAAGGTGATCCAAAATCTTGGAAATAGAATGGACAAAATGCAAGAAACATTTAACAAGGACCTAGAACTAAAGAGCAGACAAACAAAGATGAACAACACAATAAATGAAGTTAAAAATTCTCTAGAAGGAAGCAATAGAAGAATAACTGAGGCAAAAGAATGGATAAGTGACTTGGAAGATAAAATAGTGGAAATAATTACTGCAGAGCAGATTAAAAATAAAAGAATGAAAAGAATTGAGGACAGTCTCAGAGACTTCTGAGACAACATTAAACGCAACAACATTCAAATTATAGTGGTTCCAGAAGAAGAAGAGAAAAAGAAAGGGACTGAGAAAATATTTCCAGAGATTATAGTTGAAAACTTTCCTAATATGGGTAAGGAAATCATCAGTCAAGTCCAGGAAGCACAGGATACAGGATACAGGATACATCTACAGGATACATTTACCCATACAGGATAAATCTAAGGAGAAAAATGTCAAGAGACATATAAATCAAACTATCAAAAATTAAACACAAAGAAAAAATTTTAAAAGCAGCAAGGGAAAAGCAACAATTAACACACAAGGGAATTCCCATAAGGTTAAGAGCTGATCTTTCAGCAGAAACTCTGCAAGCCAGAAGGGAGTGACAGGACATAAAGTGATGAAAGGGAAAAACCTATAACCAAGATTACTCTACCCAGCAAGGATCTCATTCAGATATGACAGAGAAATTAAAACCTTTATAGACAAGCAAAAGCTAAGATTACTCAGCTCCATCAAACCAACTTTATGAAAAATTCTAAAGGATCTTCTCCAGGCAGGAAATACAAGAGAAGGAAAAGACCTACAATAACAAACCCAAAACAGTTAAGAAAATGCTAATAGGAACATACATATTGATAATTACCTTAAATGTAAATGGATTAAATGCTCCAACCAAAAGTCGTAAACTGGCTGAATGATTACAAAAACAAGACCTGTATATATGCTGTCTACAAGAGACCCACTTCTGACCTAGGAACACATACAGACTGAAAGTGAGGGGATGGAAAAAAGATATTCCATGAAAATGGAAATCAAAAGAAGGCTGGAGTAGCAATTATCATATCAGAAAAAAATAGACTTTAAAATGAAGACTATTACAAGAGACAAAGGACACTACATAATGATCAAGGGATCAATACAGGAACAAGATATAACAATGGTAAAAAATTATGTACCCAACATAGGAGTACCTCAATACATAAAGAAAGTACTAACAGCCATAAAAGGGGAAATTGACAGCAAACAATCATAGTAGGGGATTATAATACCTCACTTTTACCAATGGACAGATCATCCAAAATGAAAATAAGTAAGGAAACACAAGTTTTAAATGATACATTAAGAAAGATGGGTTTAATTGATTTTTATAGGACATTTCTTCCAAAAAAATCAGAATACAATTTCTTCTCAAGTGCTCATGGAACACTCTCCAGAATAGATCATATCTTGGGTCACAAATCAAGTCTTGGTAAATTTAAGAAAATTGAAATCATATCAAGTATCTTTTCTGACAACAACAATATGAGATTAGATATCAATACAGGAAAGAATCTGGAAAAAAATACAAGCACATGGAAGCTAAACAATACACTACTAAATAATCAAGAGATCACTGAGGAAATCAAAGAGGAAATTTAAAAAAATACCTAGAAACAAATGACAATGGAAACATGACCCAAAATCTATGGGATGCAGCAAAAGCAGTTGTCAGAAGGAAGTTTATAGCAATAGAATCCTACCTCAAGAAATAAGAAACATCTCAAATTAATAAGCTAACTTTACACCTAAAGTAATTAGAGAAAGAAGAACAAAAAACCCCAAAGTTAGCTGAAGGAAAGAAATCATAAAGATTAGATCAGAAATAAATGAAAAAGAAATGAAAGAAATAATAGCAAAGATCAATAGAACTAAAAGCTGTTGTTTGAGAAGATAAACAAAATTGATAAACCATTAGCCAGACTCATCAAGAAAAAAAAGGGAGAAGACTCAAATCAATAGAATTAGAAATGAAGAAGGAGAAGTAACAACTGACACTGCAGAAATACAAAGGATAATGAGAGATTACTACAAACAGCTATATGTCAGTAAAATGCGCAACCTGGAAGAAATGGACAAATTCTTAGAAAAGCACAACCTTCCGAGACTGAACCAGGAAGAAATAGAAAATATAAACAGACCAATCACAAACACTGAAATTGAGACTGTGATTAAAAACCTTCCAACAAACAAAAGCCCAGGAACATATGGCTTCACAGGTGAATTCTATGAAACATTTAGAGAAGAGCTAACACCTATACATCTCAAGCTCTTCCAAAATATAGCAGAGGCAGGAACAACCCTACAGTCATTCTGTGAGTCCACCATCACCCTGATACCAAAACCAGACAAAGATGTCAGAAAAAAAAGAAAACTAAAATCCAATATCACAGATGAACATAGATGCAAAAATCCTCAACAAAATACTAGCAAACAGAATCCAGCAGCACATTAAAAGGATAATACTCCATGATCAAGTGAGGTTTATACAAGGAATGCAAGGATTCTTCAATATACGCAAATCAATAAATGTGATGCACCATAGTAACAAATGGAAGGATAAAAAACATATGATAATCTCAACAGATGCAGAAAAAGCTTTCAACAAAATTCAACACCCATTTATGTTAAAAACTCTCCAGAAGGTGGGCATAGAGGGAACCTACCTCAGCATAATAAAGACCATATATGACAACCCCACAGCCAACATTGCTCTCAACAGTGAAAAACTGAAACCATTTCCACTAATTTCAGGAACAAGACAAGGTTGCCCACTCTCACCACTATTATTCAACATAGTTTTGGAAGTATTAGCCACAGCAATCAAAGAAAAAAAATAAACAAAAAGAATCCAAATCGGAAAGAAAAAGTAAAACTGTCACTGAAGATGACATGATAATATACATAGAGAATACTAAAGATGCTACCAGGAAACTACTGGAGCTAAACAATGAATTTGGTAAAGTAGCAGGACACAAAATTAATGCACAGAAATCTATTACATTCCTGTACATTAATGATGAAAAATCTGAAAGAGAATTTAAGGAAACACTCCCATTTACCATTGCAAAAACAACAACAAAATACATAGGGGGGCTTCCCTGGTGGCATAGTGGTTGAGAGTCCGCCTCCTGATGCAGGGGACGCGGGTTCGTGCCCTGGTCCGGGAAGATCCCACATGCTGTGGAACGGCTGGGCTCGTGAGCCATGGCCGCTGAGCCTGCGCGTCCGGAGCCTGTGTTCCGCAACGGGAGAGGCCACAACAGTGAGAGGCCCGCATACAGCAAAAAAACAAAAACAAAACGCATAGGAATAAACTTACCTAAAGAGACAAAAGACCTGTATGCAGAAAACTATAAGACACTGAAGAAAGAAATTAAAGACGATACAAACAGATGGAGAGATATGCCATGTTCTTGGACTGGAAGAATTTCAACATTATGAAAATGACTATACTACCCAAAGCTATCCACAGGTTCAATGCAATCCCTATCAAACTACCAATGGCATTTTTCACAGAACTAGAACAAAAAATTTCACAATTTGTATGGAACACAAAACACCCCGAATAGCCAAAGCAATCTTGATAAACAAAAACGGAGCTGGAGGAATCAGGTTCCCAGACTTCAGACTACACTACAAGCTACAGTAATCAAAACAGTATGGTACTGGCACAAAAATAGAAATATAGATCAATGGAACAGGATAGAAAGCCCAGAGATAAACCCATGCACATATGGTCACCTTATATTTGATAATTGGGGCAAGAATTTAAAATGGAGAAAAGACAGTCTCTTCAATAAGTGGTGCTGGGAAAACTGGACAGCTCCATATAAAAGAATGAAATTAGAACACTCCTTAACACCACACACAAAAATAAACTCAAAATGCATTAAAGACCTAAATGTAAGATCAGGCACTATAAAACTCTTCAAGGAAAACATAGGCAGAACACTCTATGACATAAATCACCACAAGGTATTTTATTGACCCACCTCCTAGAGAAATGGAAATAAAACAAAAATAAACAAATGGGACCTAATGAAACTTAAAAGCTTTTGCACAGCAAAAGAAACCATAAAAACGACGAAAAGACAGCCCTCAGGATGGGAGAAAATATTTGCAAACAGAGCACCTGACAAGAGATTAATCTCCAAAATACACAAGCAGCTCATGCAGCTTAATATCAAAAAAACAAACAAACAAATCCAAAAATGTGCAGAACACCATTGTACAGCAATTATATTCCAATAAAGATGTTAACAAAAAAAAAATGGGTGGAAGACCTAAATAGACATTTCTCCAAAGAAGATATATAGATAGCTTCTTAGTCAAGGTATTCTACTATTCAGTGATCACCTTTCTGCCTGCCCAATCTATATTTTCTTTTCAGTAGAAGAGTCCTTTTCTTTCAAATGAATGGTTGAAATCTCTTACAGGTATGATTTTCTCTTGGACTATTTGTATTATCTTAGTCAATTCTGGACTATTTGTATTATATGCCTCAATTAAATTTATGTGAATCTCTTCACTCCTGTGATTCAATTTCCCTATAGAGCTGTAGTATCTGACAATGATTTATTTTTTCTGTAACTAAGATTTAAGTGCCAAGTCTCACAATTCTTGGCATATAGAAAAATGCCATTTAACTGATCACTGTCCAGTTGTCTTATTGCGACTTCGCATTCTTAACAAAAGAAATTTGGTTGGGCCCAGAGTCATAATAACACCAGTGGTGAGTTTTGGTGTCAAAGTGAATAAAATGTGGTATAAGGAACAACAAAGAACAATTGGACATGATTGGATTGGCAGTGCTGCCACTTGACACTTTTTACTTTCTGTTTATAAAAAATAATCTAAATTTTCAAACTTCTTTCTAATTTCCAATATTCTATAAATTTTTTCTTTGATGTCATTAGTGTGATTTTCTTATCTTCCCATTTCAATTATATTCATTATTCTATCAATAAATAAAATATCATTGTATGCTTCCTCTGTAGAAAGCACTTTAAAAATCATATCCATTAAAGCAGAGGGCAATATATGAATACTTTATGACTTAATTGTGTTTATTGTACAACATAGGAAAAATAATATAATAATATTAAGGAAAGAATTTCAATTATTTAACTAGAAGTAAATTTAGTGTTAGTAGGGGGTCAAAGAATGATGAAAAAGCTTGGTTGAAGAGGGAAGGCAGCAATTATGCTGCCAGACAGTACTGATCAAGTTAATTATTTGAGTTCGATCTTAACAAAAATTTTATCCAAATAATCATTAAAATTCAAATGTTGAAATGAAAAGTTGAAGTTTACATTTGAATTTTAATTTCTGTTTGAAGATAATCTTGTAGATGGTATCTGCAATGTGGAGAAAATATGTAATGAAGCTATCATGTAGAAGATAACTACTATATGGCATAAACCAATAAAAGAGAAAATAGAAAAAGAATGCAGTAAATCAGTAAAATCAAGTTACTGAAAAAATCAAAATTGAAAAATCTTAATTTGACGAAGAAAAATAGAAGACACAAATTGTCAATATATCAAGTTAAAGGACATACATCACTACCAACCTGATGGAAATTAAAAAAGATTAAAAGATTATTATGCACTTCTTTATGCAAACAAATTTGATAAATGGCAAAATTCTTAGAAAGATACAAAAATTGACTCAAGAAATTAAAAAATGGGAATAAACCTATAAATAATGCAGATATTGAACAAAAACTCCAGACTCAGATGACTTCACTGGTGAATTCTGTCAAATATTTAAGAAAGAAATAATAACAGTGCTTTAAAAATATATTGAGACACTGTTTACCAATTTATTTTATGAGACCAGTAGTACCCTGATACCAAAGCCAGGAAAAAATATCACAATAAAAACTACATCAACCATAAGAAACAGAGCAATATCCCTTATGAATACAAACACAAAAATACTTAAAATATTAGCAGACTTTAATAAAAATTAGCAAGTGCCTTGGGAATGCAAGTTTGTTTTAACATCCAAAATTAATACAGTAAACCACATTGAGAGAATATAGGGAGAAAAAGCACCTGACCACCCCTATAGACACAAAAAGTTTTAGTAAAATTAAATATCCATTTATGATAAAGACTCTCAATAAACTAGGAAGGGAAAGGAACTTCATCATTCTGACATGATACTTATGAAAAAATTACACCTAAGTCATACTTGATCATGCAAATGAATGATTTCCTTCTAAGGTCGGGAACAAGGCAGTGACATGTGCCTTCTTCAAATGTGTCAGGATACAAGATTAATATACAAAAATCAATTTATCTATCTATCTACCTTTGAAAATGAGAAGACAAAACAAGCCACAGATTGGAAGGATACAATAGAAAATCATGTATCTGACAGAGGATTTGCATACAGAATATAGTTCTATCATTATGCTAATACATCAGTGTTTTGAATACTGTAGTTTTATAATCAGCTTTGAAATAGAATAATGTAAGTTTTATAACTTTATTCATCTGTTAGAAACTAATATTAGCTATTCTTGTTCCTGTGCACTTCCATACCAATTTTGGGATCATCTTGAAAAGTTCTACATAAATCCTGCTGGGACTGATAGATATTACATTGAGTCCCATAGATCAATTTGAGAGACAGCTGTCATCTTAGTAATACAGAGTTTTCCAATCCATGAACATTGTATGTTTCTCCATTTCTTTAGATTTTCTTTACCTTCTCTCAACAATGTTTTGTTGTTTCCAGGGTACATATCTTACACTTCTTTTGTTACATTTATTCCCAATTATTTTATTTTTTGATGCTATTGTAAAATGAAAGCTTCCTTGATTTTATGTTTAAATTATTTGTTGATAATATATAGATATTTTTTCTATACATAAGTGAGTAGCTAATAAGCACATGGGAAATGTTCAACATCATTAGTCACTAGGGAAATTCAAATTACAACCACAGTGAGATACCATTACACATCTAATAAAATGGTTATAATCAAGAGCTGATGGTACCAGATGGTGGCAAAGATGTGGAGAAACAGGTGAGGATGTAAAATAGTACAACCACCTTGAACAACAGTTTGGCCTTTTCTGAAAAAGTTAAAAATATTGTATAGTAGCATACAATCCAAGAATTCCTCCCTTCAAAAGAAAAGAAAACATTTGGCCACAAATTCTCGAATATGAATGAGTATGGCAGCATTATTTATAATAGTCAAAACCAGAAAAAAATCTAAATGTCCATCAACTGGTAATGGATAAACAAAATGTGATATAAAATCAGAAATTCTGAAACATGAAAGAATCTCAAAGATATTTTAAGTAAAATAGCCAGACACAAAAACTACAAAATGAATAATTCCATTCATATGAAATTTCTAGGGAAGGCAAATTTCCAGAAAATGAAAGCAGATTATTTGTCGAGGACAGGGAATGGGCAGGATGATTGACTGCAAAAGACAGAGTGAACTCTGTGGTGTGATGGAAGTGATCTATAACTAGATTGTGGTGATGGGTGTATAATTAAAAATTCACTAGACCTCATCAAAATATCCACTTAAAATGGAAGAAGTTTATGGTTTGTAAAAGCTGTTAAAACATATTTCTTTTAACAATTTAAATATGATCTCTAATGTTTCTTTGAAGATACTCATAATATATGCTTTGAAGTCTTTTCTAACTTCCATCATTCTGCTGGCTAAGCTAACTACCTAACCAAAGAGATGCAAACTAACAAGTCTCCCTGGGGCAGTTAGATTTTCCAGATATACACTCCTCTCTCCTGACTGTGCTGTCCACACATGCTTAGTTTTGGGTTCAGTTTAGGAACTGGGCAGATTTTATACTTAGGGTTTTGATCCCATTCCCAGGGTTTTTTTCAGCAGCTCTGCTAATTCAGAACCCTGTCCTCACCACCTAAATCTAGGAAATTGTGAGTTTCTCTGAAAGATCTGATGGAAGTGAAAGCACCTTCAGGTATAAAAAGCCACAAACTCACAATTTTTATGTGTCATAGTCTCATTCCTTCAAGAGGAAATACTCCACCACCTGCTTAAACACTTTCTGCTACTTTCAAGTAGTTTAATTTTTTGTTTTGTAAACATTTTGTATTCCTGGGTGATCACTTTTTATTTTCTTCTAAATTGATCAAGCTTGTTCGAGACCTACTATTTTGAAGCAATTAAATTGTTTTCTATTTTATACCATGGAAGTTTAAGCACCCAAATATGACTATGGACTGGAGTGGAAATGTTTTGCTCATAAATTTATGATAAAACATAGTGAGAGGGCTTCCCTGGTGACGCAGTGGTTGAGAGTCTGCCTGCCGATGAAGGGGACACAGGTTCATGCCCCGGTCCAGGAAGATCCCACATGCCGTGGAGCGGCTAGGCCCGTGAGCCATGGCCCCTGAGCCTGCATGTCTAGAGCCTGTGCTCTGCAACGGGAGAGGCCACAACAGTGAGAGGCCCGCGTACCACAACAAACAAACAAACAAAAAAACCATAGTGAGAAATATGATATTTCTAGTACAAGTGCTGGTAGGAACTGGAGAGGGAGACATTTTAAAGTCTTCACTCATTGGTAATAAGAAAGTCTGGAATATTTTAATTTTTCTATCTATTTTCTGTTCTCATTAGAAAAAAATGGAAATTTTGTGCTTCAATTACAAAAAGTAAAAAAAAAAATTTTGAGTTAACTTAAGCAAAACTGAATTTATTGGAAAGAAATAAGGAGCACACAGGATGGATAGAAAGGCTGGTTAAAGCAGCCCTCAATACGAGAAGGATCCAGAGAGCCTCCAGAGAGTTCAGATGGAGAGAGTAAGGAACAGCTCAGTCAAGGTGCAGGCATTGGGTGAATGAATCGCTGCTGCTTTGTCTTTCCCTTTGTTGTTCACTCAAGGTTTGAGTGCTAAGTACCCAACTGGCCAAGTTCAGGTCACATGCCCACTTTGACTTTACTGGGAGTTGATAGGGCAAGCTGCAACTAGATTGGTTTCAATACTCGAAGAAGGACATTTGTATTTAATTTTTCCCAGTCAACACAGAAGTTAGAAGAGAGCCCCCAAAGAAGGTTGTGATTCTATAAAGCAGTAGATACTCAGTCCATACATTTGTTGTTTTCTCTGTTTACCATTATAAGGAACTTATAAGCTCTATCTTGTTCAACTTCCTGATATGTAGGGAAGTGTCTGACACATTGTAAGTAAATATTTATTAACTGACTAACAGGCCATCCTATTTAAAAGAAGTTCCTAAAATTGATTGAGAAAAGTTTTATTCACAAATCCTAAAACTGATAGAATAACTTATGATATTCTTGCTTACAGTTTTATTTTGGTATGATTAAACAAGCTAAATAATGAGTAAATTCTGTCAGTACAGAGTTTCTTCATTTAATTTTTAATGTTTAAAAAATCGAGAAGGAAAATAACATTAGAAATTGACTGTAAAAGCAGAAGATGAACTCAGGCACATTTATAACAGATGGTAAAAACAAACTCATCATTATTATAATTTTATCATTTCTCATCAAATTCATTATTGATTCTAACACTTGTATCTGTACATGTTTCCCAAGATGCAAGAAAAAAATGCTTTATATATTACTCAAAGGAAGAGAGAAATGCCTTTGATGAACTTTACATGTAAAAGATGGAATTTGATTACTTATAGTTACAGACAATTGCTATTTACATAATATGTCTGGAGACAAACAGTGAATCAAATCCTGCAACAAGCTCTAGGAAAGACAGGGGAAGCACGGTGAAGACAATAGATGGAACTAGACAAATTTACCCTTTCCATGAAACAAGTAGAAGTATCTAGAAAAAGGCTCTACTCTGCTAATGGTATTTTACTTGGCTCAGAGCACCAGTAGAAAGTTTGCATCTTGCTTTATTAAAATCTTCTCTTGCTAATAGAAAAAAGGAACCTTGAAACATTCTAAAAGCAAGAGGATTTGTAATATATTAATCTCTTAAGGAAGCTGGTAACCTATTAATTTTTAAAGACCTGTGCCAAGAATTACCATATGCATATCAATGGCATTTAAAATTAGTCAATTTCCTCTCTGAGTTTTGTTATAACCTAATTTATTTTGTGCTTACACATCCTCCATGTTATTCTTTGCTAACGTGAATAAGAAATTCACATGTTAGTCATGTGAGCTATAACTCATCTAAAATGAGTTTCCCCATTCTAGACTGCCAGGGTGAAATCCTCAATAACAGCCATCCAACCCCATGTGAATCATGTAAATGACACACTGACACATCATTATGGAACAAACTTTATGACAGTGCTCGGATCCTTTGAAAATAGGTAATTTCTCTTATGAATTCAAAAGTGTCCCAATTTCTGAAAATGTTGATATTATTCATTAAAGCAGAAGTGGAGAAAGAAAATAAAAGAACAAATATCAAAAAAAAAAATAATTTTGGTCCTTTTGAGACACTGGGTATAATAGTTTTGGGGAGGATCCAGGGATGAGAAGAAGAAACTGATGAAGGACATATAAGGTATAAAAGGATTTAAGGAGAATTTCTTCCTTTTATTAAAAAAAATTTTTAACCTCTTTAAGAATTTTATAGAAATAAATTTTAACCTCTTTAAAAATTCTATAGAAATATTAGAATTAATAGATTTCCTTTTCTGCTCATCCAGGTTTCATCTCACAAATTTTGTTCCTTTTAGAAAGACAAACCTGATGGGAAATCTTATAAGCAGACAGGTAAGAAACATGCTTCAATATACTCAATCAAAGCAAGGTGAAAGGAGCTGATTGGTAAAAGATATATACAATTTTATCTTAGAAATACTTTAATTATTTTAGAGTTTATTCTTTGTTTGCTAAAGCAAAGTAGAAAACACCAATACTAGATGTTTAATGTTTCAAACGCAAACATTTGATAAGATATCAAGTGAAAATGTACATTTATAGAACAGGAAACAGAAAATCTTCTTTACTTTTCCAATATAAACCACCAACCAATGCTGGCCCCAGGGCTGCCTCAAGGCTTGGGAGCTGCTCTCTGGATGTGGTGTGTGATTTCAGGGACTTGCCTGGCCTCTGGTAGCAGGATCCCTGTTGCAGAAGCTGAGTAATAAAGAGAAGAAGGGCTAGGAGGGCTTTTACAAGGTTACCAGGGCTGGAGCCTGAAGCAGCAGGGCATGCTTTGCCCTCCCGGGGTCTACATCCTGGGCAGCATATGTAGAAAGGGCCTGACCTGGCTGGGAGTAGTCTAGATGGTCCCCTGGAGGGGTGGGGGGGCTTGTGGGCTGAGTTGGAGAGGTGGTGGCTTGTAGCCAGGCATAGCAGGTACAGTCAAGAAAAGAAAAGTGGCTCACTAGGGGGGTTAGTGATGAGAGGCAAGACCAGCAGGGTCAGACCCATCTGGGGCAGGTAGGGATGTGTGGGGTGGGGGGAACAGTTGGCCAGGCAGGAAGGTGTCTGGTCAGCCTTTCAAATGGTGAAGGCCATGGACTATGAAGATGAGGCCATGCAGGGGAGAGACTGACTCATGGTGCTGCCTCCCCTCCCCAGCAAGCAGCCCAAAGACATCTCCTGGAAGTCCGTTGGCAGCCCCATTGTGGTGGAAGCCACAGGGGTGTACCTGCCATTAGAGGAAACTACAGTAAGTGGGGGAGAGGTCCCCAGGGCTGCCCGGGGGGTGTGGCACTCGAAGCACCTCATGACACCTTGTGCACCTTCCCTAGACCCGCCTCCAGGCAGGTGCCCTGCGTGCGGTCATCTGTGCACCCTCTCCAGAAACACCCATGTTTGTCATCGGGATGAACGAAAAGGACTATAACCTCAGCTCCATGCAAACTGTCATATAATGGGCAGCAACTTTCTGAAGTGTGTGTCTGGAGGACAAGCCAGCCTGCAGTAGGGAGGAATCCAACTCACCTCCCCACTCCCACTCAACCCCTGGTGCTCTTTTCACATCAATCCACTTCTCCTTCCCAAAGTCTTAAAAGCCATTTTGTAAATGTTACCCTAAAACCATCTGTTAGAAATGCACAACTTCTGGAGAACATGCTTTAAAAAATAATTTTTACGGAAACACCCACAATTCACAACTAATAGGCATCCTGAAAATACAAATATATAATAACACTTTCCATTTGTAAAGATATTGGTACATTACTTTCTTTTTCATGACTCATTGTCTCATTTGCTGTCTCACAACAATGTAAGTTAAGCAGAGCAACATTAATCCCAACTGCAGAAGAAGAAACAGTGATTCCAGAAACAGAATTAACTTGATTTATGTAACATAATTACATAGGGCAGAATCAGATATAGAACCCCCACTTCCTGATTCCTGGTCCAGGACATTTTATTCAGTATAATATTGTTTGAGTGGAGGTTAAGTAATATAGGAGCAAGAAGGCTAAATTCATTTATATTTTATTTCTTACAGTATGGAAAGCACACACAGATAAAAATATAGATCCACATCTGGTGGCCTGCGGCACCCTTGAACTTGGGGATTAATATTAAATTGCATCACTAAATATAACAGAATCTTACGTTAGAAATACTACTTTTTATAGTTGAGGCAAGTAATGAATGCTAAAGAAATCTGAGAGTTAATGGTATTAATTAAAATAATTATAGAAATAAAACAGAAACAGGTCCTAATTGGGTTTTAATGCTTTTCCAAATTTTAAATCCATAATGAAAAATAATCTTTGAGTTCCATTTAAGAGCCTGGCAGTTTACCAGGTGTTAAAGGGCGTAAAAAATAAATGATCTCTGCCCTGCAGGATATTTTATTCTTGCTTAATTCTTCAAAATCCATGTAAGAAATTACAAATTATCTATTAGTCTTTTAAGCTATTATTATTATAGTTTGGTAAGATAACTCTTGAGACTAGTGTTTCATTTGTTCCATAAATTATGGATAAATAATAAACTAATTTTTCCTGCAGTGCATTCAACAGATCTTTTTCTCCCACACAATGAACAATCTGATAGATGTTTTTAAAAAAACTGAAATTGTCAAATAATTTTGTATAAAGCTTAAACAAAATAAAACAAATGTGTTAACATAAAGTTAAACAGGTATTATAACTTTAGAACTTATCCAAGCTCTTAACAGTCTAATCCTTATGAATCTCCAAGCAGGCAATATAAAATGCAATATCTTTCTAATAACAAGGAATTGTTATTGTCCAGAAAGTGGCATGTTACCTGAAATTTTGCTTTGGCAAACCTTTGTAATCTTCCACCAGATCCTTAATCTTTGTAACTTTAGACAAGTTACTTAACTTTTCTGATTTTCATTAGTAGCAGTAGGTAAAATTTTATAATTTTGAGATGACCTTATAATATATTATGCTAAAAATAATTGCAGAAATGTTAGGAATGGCTTTGAATCTTTTAAAGATTGTCTTTATTCCTTTGGCTGTCATCTGGGTTATTGGATAACTACAAGAATCCTTGAGGTTTCTTATGATAATTGAATGTAATAAATTAGATGCATATGAAAATATATACAAATTTTACTTTGTGACAAGGCAGGTTTATTTTACAGCAAGATTTACTTTTTAATATGAAACTCAGAAGTTGAAGGATATACCATGATCATTTGTTTTAAGAATAGCTTACACGGGCTTCCCTGGTGGCACAGTGGTTGAGAGTCTGCCTGCCAATGCAGGGGACATGGGTTCGTGCCCCAGTCCGGGAAAATCTCACATGCCGCAGAGCGGCTAGGCCCGTGAGCCATGGCCGCTGAGCCTGCATGTCCGGAGCCTGTGCTCCGCAACGGGAGAGGCCACAACAGTGAGAGGCCCGCGTACCACAAAAAAAAAAAAAAATTAAAATTAAAAAAGAATAGCTTACACATTTTTCATTAACGAAATTGATCTCTTGGCAAGTTATGTACTGCCTTGGTGACTCTATAAGGGTGACAGAATATTTCCTCTCCTGGTTGCCACAGGCATGGAGCCAATTCTTCTAAATCCAAATATAATTTCATGTGAAGCTTCAAAGAAGCATGCTATGATATGAGGTGATGCTATTTTACTCATTGAAATAAGATTATTTTCATAAAATTGGAATTTTAAAGTGACACATAAATATTTAAAGTTAAAAATAAATGAAATCAAAATTCTCATTCAAAACATTAAATATAAATATTTTAAATATGTTAAATAAAATGAAAATATAATAATATAATAAAGTATAATACTATACTATATAAACTATATATTAGAATAGATACTATAATAAATATAATAGGTAGAATGACATCAAAAATGATAATGCATGGAAAAATTTTTCTGGTAAAAAGGTCCTTGACCCTTTCTATCTCTCAGTTATGTTGCAGCCAAAGATTATTATTATTTTTTTAATTCAGATGTACTCAGGTTGCTTCTCTTCCCTTGTTAATAGTCTTCACATATCTTAATATAAAAATCAAAATATTTTACGTCCTTTACAAGGTTTCATATGATCTGGTTTCTGTCTATTTCTGCAGAATACTTGTTAGTCAGTCTCTCTTTCCCTCTTGGCTGACCACTCACATTGACCTTTTTTGTGCCATTCCTATGTCTTATTTTAAGGATTGCACAAAGTTGTTTATCTCTCCTCACTTTGCCAGATTACCTCTTACTTGCCCAATAAATTTTATCGGAGATATCACTTCCTCAGGGAAACTTTTCTAATTTCCAGACTTAGTCATTTGTCCCCTGATTTGTGCTCTCATGATTTTCTTTAAAGTTCTTATCAAAATTACTTAAGTAATTATTCAATCAATATGTGCTTACTGATGTAATCTCCATGAAAGCAGATGTCAGGACTAATTTGCTCTTCACTTTGTGTCTCGCATCTATACCAGGGCTGTTTCTGATATTTTTTGAATGGAAGAATCCTCAATAAATATGTTATATGTCTGCCTTAACTAAGGAATCCTATATTTACAATTTTACAGAGACATTCTCAATAATGCAATGGAATAATACAAAAGAATTTCAAAAACACATATAGCAAATATTAACTAAATATCTAATTTTAACGTTTAATATTATTACTTCCTGAACGTCTTGGAGCAAACATCCATATTTCAAAGACTAGTACAGTAAGAAGATTAAATAACTCACTATCAAATGCACAAACATGAATATTTAAATTTTTTTTAACTTTTAATCTTGGTGTCTTCTTTTAATGAACTTTACATGTCTGATAAAGTTGGTTTTAAACAACAACTCTTTCACTTACTAAAAAGTGGCAGGAGTGATGCTGTGTCAATTCCAAATCTAGGATTGAAAAGGCAACATATCTTTAGAGATCCAAGGAGCCTAACAAACCTGAAGCAGAAGGATCATATAATTAAAGACATACCAAAGCACATGGCAAATTGCTAACAACACATTGATGAAGAGACAGATTTCAAAAGAGCCAGAACAAAAGGAAATGCCACACACAGAGAAACAAAAAAATTACAGCAAATGTTTTATCAGAAATTATACATATATAATGTATAATTTAATATATATAATATATTACATAAAATATAATGTATATATAAATGTATAATATATAAATGTATAATATAATGTATATATATGTATAATAAAATATAATATAATATAATGTATAATATATAATAAGAGTCTTTGCAGTACTGAAAAACAAAACAAAGCATAACCTTGTCATTGTAAAATTAAATACCTCAGAGATATTGTAGTTTCAGTTCTAGACCAACATAATAAAGCAAATATCACAATTAAGTTAATCACACAGTTTTTTGGGTTTTCCAGTGCATGTAAAAGTTACATTTACACTACACTGTACTCTATAAAGTGTGCAATAGCATTATGTCTAAAAATGTACATAGCTTAATTAAAAATTCTTTATTGCTAAAAAATGTTAACCATCATCTGAGCCTTCAGCTAGTCTTAGTAGTAAGTTCAAAGATCACTGATCACATATCACCATAACAAATATAACAACAATGAAAAACGTTTGAAGTACTGTGAGAATTAACAAAATGTGACACAGATACAGGAAGTGAGCAAATGTTATTGGGAAAATGACGGTGATAGACTTGCTTGATGCAGGGTTGGCACAAACATTCATTTTGTGAAAAATGTAGTATCTGCAAAGTGAAATAAAGGGGACTGTAATAAAATGAGGTATGCCTGTATTCACTGGAAATATCTTACAAAAATGAAGATGACATAAAAATCATTCCAAACAAGCAAGAGGTGAGAGCATTAATTACTAGCAAACCTGCATTATAAGAAATTAAAAGTAAGTTCTTCAGACAGAAGGAAAATGAAGGTAAATAGAAATTTGAATATATGTAAAATGATAAAGTGTCAAAATGGTAAATATGTGAGAAACATAAAATATAATTCCTTATTTTTAACTCTCTTTTACAGATAATTGGCTGCTTAAGGTAAAATTAATAAAAGTGTACTGTAATGTTAATCACATATGTAGAAGGGACATATGTGACAGAAAAGCACAAGGATGGTGAGAAGGGAAAAATAAGAGTGTACTTTTTAATATTTTTAGACAATGATGATTTATTATTTGAAGGTAGACTGGGATAAATTAAAGACGTGTTTCACAAACCATATAATAACCACTTAAAAAAATAAAACAAGGTGTATAACTAAAAAGGTGATTTGAAAATAACATAAAACCATTTTAAAAAAAGATAAATTAATCAACAGGAATGCAGAAAAAGAAGACAAAGGAAACAAAAATAGATACAACAACAACAAAAAAGGGCAAGAATGTGTATTGAAACCCAACCATGAAATTGGTTCAAGATGGCAGAGTGGAAGGACATGCTCTCACTCGCTCTTGCAAGAGCACCAGAATCACAACTAACTGCTGAACAATTATCTACGGAGGACACTGGAACTCACCAAAAAAGATACCCCACACCCAAAGACAAAGGAGAAGCTGCAATGAGTTGATAGGAGGGGAAAATCACAATAAAATCAAATCCCATAACTGCTGAGTGGGTGACTCACAAACTGGAGAACACTTATACCACAGAAGTCCACCCACTAGAGTGAAGGTTCTGAGACCCATGTCAGGCTTCCCAACCTGGGGGTCCAGCAATGGGAAGACGAATTCCTAGAGAATCAGACTTTGAAGGCTAGGGGGATTTGATTGCAGGACTCTGACATGACAGGGGGAAACAGAGACTCCACTCTTGGAGGGCACACACAAAGTAGTATGTGTATAAGGACCCAAGGGGATGGAGCAATGACCCCATAGGAGACTGAACCAGACCTACCTGCTAGTGTTGTAGGATCTCCTGCAGAGGCAGGGGGTGGCTGTGGCTTACCACAGGGACAAGAACACTTGCAGCAGAAGTTCTGGGAAGTACCCCTTGGTGGGAGCACTCCCACAGTCCACCATTAGCTCCAACAAAGAGCTGGGTAGCCTCCAGTGAGTGTTCACCTGAGGTCAAACAATCAACAGGAAGGGAACACGGCCCCACCCGTCAGCAGACAAGTGGATTAAGTTTTAAGGAGCTCTGCTCACCATAAAAACACCCAGGTCTACCCACCACCAGTCCCTCCCATCAGGAAATTTGCACAAGCCTCTTAGATAGCCTCATTCACCAGAGGGAATACAGTAGAAGCAAGAAGAACTACAATTCTGCAGCCTGTGGAATGAAACCACATTCACAGAAAGATAGACACAATGACAAGGCAGAGAACTATATACAGATGAAGGAACAAGATAAAACTCCAGAAAAACAGCTAAATGAAGTGGAAATAGGCAACCTTCTAGAAAAAGAATTCAGAATAATGATAGTGAAGATGATCTAGGACCACGGAAAAAGAATGGAGGCAAAGATCGAGAAGATGCAAGAAATGTTTAACAAAGACCTAGAAGAATTAAAGAAAAAACAAACAGAGATGAACAATACAATAACTGAAGTGAAAAATACATTAGACGGAACCAATAGCAGAATAACTGAGGCAGAAGAACAGATAAGTGACCTGGAAGACAGACTGGTGGAATTCACTGCCATGGAACAAACCAAGAAAAAAGAATGAAAAGAAATGAAGACAGCCTAAGAGACCTCTGGGACAACATCAAATGTAACAACATGTGCATTATAAGGCTTCCAGAAGGAGAAGAGAGAAATAAAGGACCTAAGAAAATATTTGAAGATATATAGTTGAAAACTTCCCTAACATGGGAAAGAAAATAACCACCCAAGTCCAGGAAGTGCAGAGAGTCCCAGGCGAGATAAACCCAAGGAGAAACACACCAAGACACATAGTAATCAAACTGACAAAAATTAAAGACAAAGAAAAATTATTGAAAGCCACAGGGGAAAAATGACACATAACATACAAGGGAACTCCCATAAGGTTAACAGCACATTTCTCAGCAGAAAATTTACAAGCCAGAAGGGAGTGGCACAATGTGTTTAAAGTGATGAAAGGGAAAAACCTACAACCAAGATTACCCACCAAGGATCTCATTCAGATTTGATGGAGAAATCAAAATCTTTACAGACCAGCAAAAGCTAAGAGAATTCATCACCACCAAACCAGCTCTACAACAAATGCTAAAGGAACTTCTCTAAGTGGGAAACACAAGAGAAGAAAAGGACCTACAAAAAAACTCACCAAAAACAGTTAAGAAAGTGGTAATAGGAACATACATATCGATAATTACCTTAAAAGTGAACAGATTAAATGCTTCAATCAAAAGAGACAGGCTCGCTGAATGGATACAAAAACAAAACCCATATATATACTATCTACATGAGACCCACTTCAGACCTAGGGACACATACAGACTGAAAGTGAGGGGATGGAAAAATATATACCCTACAAATGGAAATCAAAAGAAAGCTGGAGTAGCAATACTCATATCAGGTAAAGTAGACTTTAAAATAAAGAATATTACAAGAGACAAGGCAAGACATTACACAATAATCAAGGGATCAATCCAAGAAGAAGATATAACAATTATAAATATATATGCACCCAACATAGGAGCACATCAATACATAAGGCAAATGCTAACAGCTATAAAAGAGGAAATTGACAGTAACACAGAAATTGTGGGGGACTTTAACACCTCACTTACACCAGTGGACAGATCATCCACACAGTTAATTAATAAGGAAACACAAACTTGAAATGACACAATAGACCAGATAGATTTAATTGATATTTATAGGACATACCATCCAAAAACAGCAGATTACACTTTCTTCTCAAGTGCCCATGGAACATTCTCCAGGATGAATCACATCTTGTGTCATAAATCTAGCCTTGGTAAATTTAAGAAATTGAAATCATATCAAGCATCTTTTCTGAACACAACGCTATGAGATTAGAAATCAATTACAGGGAAAAAAACGTAAAAACCACAAACACATGGAGGCTAAACAATGCATTACTAAATAACCAAGAGGTCACTGAAGAAGTCAAAGAGGAAATCAAAAAATTCCTCAAGACAAATTACAACTAAAACATGATGATCCAAAACCTATGGGATGCAGCAAAACAATTCTAAGATGGAAGTTTATTGCACTACAATCCTTCCGCAAGAAACAAGACAAACCTCACATAAACAATCTAAATTTACACCTAAAGGAACTAGAGAAAGAACAAACAAAACCAAAGTTAGTAGAAGGAAAGAAATCATAAAGATAAGAGCAGAAGTAAATGCAATAGAAACAAAGAAATCAATAGCAAAGATCAATAAAAGTAAAAGCTGGTTCTTTGAGAAGATAAAGAAAATTGATAAACCTTTAGCCAGATTCATCAAGAAAAAGAGGGAGAGGACTCAAATCAAAAAAATTAGAAATGAAAATGGGGAAGTTACAATGGACACCACAGAAATACAAAACATCATAAGAGACTACTACAAGTAAATCCATGCCAATAAAATGGACAACTGGAATAAATGGGCAAATTCTTTGAAAGGTATAACCTTCCAAGACTGAACCAGGAAGAAATAGAAAATATGAACAGACCAATCACAAGTAATGAAATTGAAACTGTGATTAAAAATCTTCCAACAAACAAAAGCCCAAGACAGGTGGCTTCACAGGTGAATTGTATCAAACATTTAGAGAAGAGCTAACACCCATCCTTCTCAAACTCTTCCCAAAAATTGCAGAGGAAGGAACACTCCCAAACTCATTCTATGAGGCCACCATCACCTTGATACCAAAACCAGACAAAGATACTAAAAAACAAAAAGAAAATTACAGACCAATATCATTGATGAATATAGATGCAAAAATCCTCAACAAAATACTAGCAAACAGAATCTAATAGCACATTAAAAGGATCATACTCCATGACCAAGTGGGATTTATCCCAGGTATGCAAGGATTCTTTAATATATGCAAATCAATCAATGTGATGCACCATATTAACAAACTGAAGAACACAAACCATACGATCATCTCAATAGATGCAGAAAAAGCTTTTGAGAAATTCAACACCCATTTATGATAAAAACTCTCCAGAACGTGGGCATAAAGGGAACCTACCTCAAAATAATAAACAGCGTATATGACAAACCCACAGCAAATATCATTCTCAATGGTGAAAAAGTGAAAGCATTTCCTCTCAGATCAGAAACAAGACAAGGATGTCCACTCTCGCCACTATTATTCAACAGAGTTTTGGAAGTCCTAGCCATGACAATTAGAGAAGAAAAAGAAATAAAAGGAATCCAGATTGGAAAAGAAGAACTAAAACTGTCACTGTTTGTAGATGACATGATACTATACATAGAGAATCCTAAAGATGACACCAGAAAATTACTAGAGCTAATCAATGAATGTGGTAAAGTAGCAGGTTACAAAATTAATACACAGAAATCTCTTGCATTCCTATACAATAATAATGAAAGATCAGAAAGAGAAATTAAGGAAACAATCCTATTCACCATTGCATCAAAAAGAATGAAATATCTCAGAATAAGCCTACCTAAGGATGTAAAAGACCTGTATTCAGAAAACTATAAGACACTGATGAATGAAATCAAAGATGACACAAACAGATGGAGAGATATACCATGTTCTTGCATCGGAATATTGTGAAAATTACTATACTACCCAAAGCAATCTACAGATTCAATGCAATCCCTATCAAATTATCAATGACATTTTTTACAGATCTAGAACCAAAAATCTTAAAATTTGTATGGAGACACAAAAGACCCTGAATCTCCAAAGCAGTCCTGAGGGAAAAAAATGGAGCTAGAGGAATCAGACTCCCTGACTTCAGACTATACTACAAAGCTACAGTAATCAAGACAACATGGCAATGGCACAAAAACAGAAATTTAGATCAATGGAACAGGATAGAAGGCCCAGAGCTAAACCCACACATATATGGTCAACTAATCTATGACAAAGGAGGCAAGGATATACAATGGAGAAAAGACAGTCTTCAATAAGTGGTGCTGGGACAACTGGACAGGTGCATGTAAAAGAATGAAATTAGAACACTCCCTAACACCATACACAAAAACAAACTCAAAATGGATTAAAGACTAAAATATAAGACCAGACACTGTAAAACTCTTAGAGGAAAACATAGGAAGAAAACTCTTTGACATAAATCACAGAAAGATCTTTTTTGACCCACCTCCTAGGGTAATGGAAATAAAAACCAAAATAAACAGGACATAATGAAACTTAAAAGCTTTTGCACGGCAAAGGAAACTACAAACAAGACGAAAAGACAACCCTCAGAAGGGGAGAAAGTATTTGCAAACGAATCAATGGAGGAAGGATTAATCTCCAAAATATACAAATAGGTCATGCAGTTGAATGTTAAAAAAAAAAAAAAAACCCAATCATAAAATGGGCAGAAGACCTAAATAGACATTCCTCCAAAGAAGACATACAGATGGCCAAGAAGCACATGAAAAGCTGCTCAACATTATTAATTATTAGAGAAAAGCAAATGAAAACTGCAGTGAGGTATCACCACACTAGTTAGAATGCGCATCATCAAAAACTCTACAAACAGTAAATGCTAGAGAGGGTGTGGAGAAAGGAGAACCCTCTTGCACTGTTGGTGGGAATGTAAATTGATATAGCCACTATGGAGAACAGTAGGGAGGTTCCTTAAAAAACTAAACATAGAATCACTATATGACCCAGCAATCCCACTACTGGGCATATACCCAGAGAAAACCATAATTCCAAAAGACACATGCACCCCCATGTTCATTGCAGCACCTTTACAATAGCCAGGTCATGGAAGCTACCTAAATGCCCACTGACAGACGAATGGATAAAGTTAGTAGAACTTAGTGTGCAATGAAATATTTCTCAGCCATAAAAAGGAACGAAATTGGGTAATTTGGAGAGAGTTGTATGGATCTAGAGACTGTCATACAGAGTGAAGTAAGTCAGAAGAGAAAAACAGGTATCATATATTAACACATATGTGTGGAATCTAGAGAAATGGTAGAGATGACCTGCTTTGCAAGGCCGAAATAGAAACACAGATGTAGAGAACAAACATGTGGACACCTAGGGGGGAAAGTGACAGTGGGGATAGGGGTTGTGGTGGGATGAATTGGGAGATTGGGATTGACATATATACACTAATATGTATAAAATAGATAACTAATAAGAACTTGCTGTACAAAAAATAAATAATTAATATTAATTTAAAAAAAAAGCAACCATATCAGCAATTCCAGAAGATGTAAATGGTCTAAATGCTGTAATTATAAGGCAATAAATATAAGATTGGATTGATACATAAGAACTAACTATGCAGTTTATGAGAAACTCACTTTAAACATAAAGATATACATTAAAAGTAAAAATGATGAAAAACTAACTACCATGAAAATAATAACTCAAAGAAATTTTGAATGGCGATATTAATATCAGGCAAAGTGGACTTCAGTTAATAAATATTATCTGGGATAAAGTGGGTTATTTCATAATGATAAGAGCACCAATTCATCAAGAGATGCAACAGTTCTAAATATGTACTCACCTAATAACAGCATTTCAGTGTAAAGTGATAGAGAATAAGAGAGAAATTTGTAGATATTAAGTGTTTATATTAAAAGTATTATAATTTAATGGTCATAACATCCACTTTAAGAAACTGAAACAAAAAGAAAGTTGCATTAAACCCAATATAAACAGAATGAAGTAAATAAAAATATGAATATAAATAAAATAGAAAATAAACAATAGAGAAAAATCTATGAAATCAAAGCTGGTTCTTTGAAAGAATCAATAAAACTGATAAACCTATAGATATAAGAAAGGATATACACAAAAAATCAGATAGGGAAGTGGGGGGATACCAGTAAGTATCTTACTGATATTAAAAACAATAATTAGGGAATATTATGATATTATACCAATACACTTGACATGTTTAAATGCCTTGAAAGACATAAACTATCAAAGCTAACCCAGAAATAAATAGATAACCTAAATAGCATTACATTTATATGGTATTGTGCCTTCAAATTTTTCCACAGTGTATGCTTCTAATGATATACCCCTATGCACTCACAGTGTATTGGAAATAAACTTCTTTGCAGAAGAAAGTTTTCCACATAAATCCCTACTCCCAGATATATCTATTTAGCTTGTTTGAACTAAAATTTATACTTTAAAAATAAAACTGCATTTAATACATTCTTTTACATATCAATTTATTTTCTATCCTAACATTTTCTATAGTGCAGATTTAAAATAGCATTATTAGTATGATAAAATATTTCTCAAACTAGAAGAAGTACTGTGATCTCAAATTTTCAAACCATAAATTTGTTTTTCAAATAATGTCCTTAAGTTTTATATTTTAAATGGTACAGGTCTAATTAGTATATACTGCAGATGGCCATTTGGCAGTACACCAAAGTTATAATTTAAATAAAGACTCTGTTTGAAAATCCTAGTTTGATCCTTTTATGTTTTCTGTGGTGTATGCTTCTTCAGATCAGAAGATCAGAATATGTGGAGAAGTGAAACATAAATAAGGACATATGGTATATATCTGTCCATTTTTAATGAAGTCCAAGAGTTTAATAATTGTGTTTAAATGCTTCAATTAATCCCAAACTTAGCAGTATGTTTTAGTATTCAATTTTTTGTCCTTTCATAATTATGAATTTATTTTAGTAAATGGTCTCTTCAATTAAGTTCCAGTAAAACTGCTTTACACATTCTGGGAGATGATGAAATATATTGCTTAATCTCAAAGCAATAAAGCCTGATAGCTTGGGTTCATAGACTGCAAGCGAGTTGCTAGCTGTCTGACCCTGTTATTTTTTAATGCCATTTAATAATAACTCCTGGGATTATGCAGATGATGAAATAAAAAAGTGTATGTTAAAGATTTAGCAGAGGGCATTTTGAAAATATTGTTTTACTATCATTATTGTTTCTATCATTATTCCATCAACATAATGATGTGAGTTGTTTTTCAGGTAATAGTTATAAATATATGTGGTGTCATTTATAGAGACAGCATGCTTTCATTCCATTCAATATACTGCAGAATTTTCATCTTGTTACACAGCTGTCCTAAGCTGGGGTGAAATCTTTGGCTTGTCAAGAGATCAACTAGTCCCTAAGCAGAAGTGACTAATGAAGATGCTGGGTGGCTTTCCCAATCTTCCATGTATCCAGCCTGTAAAGAGATGACTTGACCAAATGTCCTAAGGTAGTTTATCACTTACACAGAGAGTATAAGCAAGATCAGCATGGTATCCATGACCTATGTCACCAAGGATGACACTGAACCAGAGGGACCAGACAGTTGGTACCATGAGACAGTGGTTTGCTCTGTCACCAAGAAGCTAATTCTAGACTACAGTGAAGTGGTTTTATAAAGGAGATATAAATTCCCATGCCTTAAAGTGTTTCATGGCAGTATTGTGTAAGAGAGGGAGTCTCGCACGAGATATAGAGGTAGATGTAAAATGTTCCTTGTGATACTTCTCAAAAAGCTGCCTATCTTGACAGGTTCCTGGGAGAATCAGAGGGCATCCACCAAGTCTTGGGTGAGATTGCTGTTGAGCTTTGCCTATATGGCCTATATGGAGACATCCAAGATCACCACTGTGCCATGGCAAACTACTCACCTACATGTCCATGAAAAAACCTTTTACCTTTTTGTATGAAATTGACAAGATATTTAGAATATTATTTTTTGTTGAAATCTTGTCTGTGTTTCAGGTTATTTTTATCTCTACTGCCATTACCACCACCACCACCACTGTCATCATCACCATCATCATTAGTAAAACCTCCATAGCATTTGCTACCTTCCAGGCACACCCATAGACTCCATTTAATCATCACCAGAGCCCTAGTGATGAGCAACATAGAGTAAATTATGAAGTCTGAATGCCAATTGTGGTCTTTCTTTTCAGAAGAATATTTTTATCAAACTTCTCTACTTTTATGAACTATTAGTCCTATCTCCAGATGAGCTGACTTTAAAGCATATAGCTCTGTTATTAACCAGCCACATGAGGGCATAGTGGCTGATGAGGGCATAGATCACTTTTATTTAACTCTGTGGTTTATAAAAACACAGTATATAGAGATCAGCCTGATGGGCATTCAGTCTAGCCTTTAAATCGATGTGTACCATACGGTTGTTTTTCTCCACCTTGTTCAAGACCAGCAGAAACCTTACAACATAGACTTCATTATTTTGCTTCTCTTAATATTGCTTTTGATGACTTGCACTCAACCTTTATATTATTGACTATTTTGAAAGCTCTTATTAAAAGAGCTCTGTGAAACTCTTTGCTATAATTGCAAATACTGTGAGAATTACAGTATAACATCCCTTATAAAAACCACTTCACTGTACTCTAGAATTGGCTTCTTGAGAATTACAGTATAACGTCCCTTATAAAACCACTTCACAGTACTCTAGAATTGGCTTCTTGAGACTACCTTTAAGTACAGATCTTCCTTCAGTTAAGGTAGAGTTACAGCCCAATACACCCATAATCAGTTGAAAATATTGTGAGTTTAAAATGCATTAAATACACCTAAGCCACCTAATGTCATAGCTTAGCCTAGCCTACCTTAAACATGCTCAGAACATTAGCCCAGAGTTGGAAAAAAAAATCAGCTAACACAAATCCTATTTTAAAAGAGGCTGTTGAGTATCTCGTGTAACTTATTGAATAACCTACTGAAAGTGAAAAACAGAAAGGTTGCATGGGTACAGAATGGCTGTAAGTGTATTGGTTGTTTACCCTCACAATCGCGTGGCTGACGGAGGCGCTGTGACTTGCGGCCACCGCCCAGCATCAGGAGAGAGTATCATACTACATATCACCAGTCTGGGAAAAGATCAAAATTCAAAATGCAGAGCATGGTTTCTACTGAACGTGTATAGCTTTCCCACCATTTGTAAAGTCAAAAAAAATCGTAAGTTGAACCACTGTAAGTCAGGGTCTGTCTGTATGTTATTTTATCATCTTTATAAAAATACACACGAGAAATTTCTGCCTTTCACTGCAGATAATTTGCCCTTTTTTTGAGTAACTAGTTTGTTTCTCCTTCTGGTAATTGTGAATAATTTAATTCAGGCTTTCCAAATGCCCTTTGAGGAAAGTCTTTTCTGAATATTGTTAATAGGTGTTTTAGGGTAAAAAAAAAAAAAATCCCTTTCACTAAGAAGTCTGTTAACTTAAACAAGAAGTAAAGTTAATATAGGTCAGTTTTTTTCCAGGTTTTTCAAATCTTTACTATGTGAAATTTGAGCCTCCTAGAGAAGCGTATAATGTTTATTGAAAATAAAATTTTACCTGATTAAGGAATTCTCTCTTTTTCTCAGCATATCAATTTATATTGGTGAAACTGATTTCATTGATTATATTTCTCTTTAACCTAACTGCAAGAAAGTAGATAGCCTAAGTTATGGCCCCATATTAAGAAATGACTACATATGAATCCTGGCTCTGTATTTTTGTTGTTTCTTTGCTCAGAATTTCTCAAATATTTTCAACTTCATTTTCTTTATTTTATGTTATGTACTTAAATACTTTTGATATAGTTTTCAAATAAAAATTTAAAAATTAATAATACAATAAATGTGTTGTTCTAACCAAGTTTTAATTATAGAACTTCTCTTATTTCTCATCACCTCTAGTCTTTGAGAATTCATGGCCATGTAGTAATAGTATATATAGATTTTGTTAAAGTGCAGTTTCATTGTTTGTAATATTGTGGAATTTGGTTTAATTTTTAGACTTTGCATAAACTGTGCCATTGAACCAAGTGGAGAAAAATTATATCTCTCTAAATTATTTTTTGTATTATAATAAGATTCTGTAACAAGCATGCATTATTAGGCCAACTGAATTCTCTTAAATATTTTCAGCTCATACAAGTTCACAAAATCAGCCTCAGGCACTAAAAAACTTAAAAGCCAGTCTGATAGTGTTTCTTACAAATATTCTTTGAATTTTATGACTTGCCTCCCACATGAGGCGTAGTAGTTTCAATGTTCTAATTAGTACTTGCGTATATTGTTATTACTTTGTCTCTTTAATCACATTATTAAGACTGTTATGGAGATTCCTTATAGAATCACACTTTATAATAGTGTTTCTAATTTGAATATGTCTTTTTTATGTTGTCTGATTCTGAAACATCATAAACTCTTTATGGGTCCTTTGATAGTAGTCACTTTCCTGCTTTATGTTTGATTAGAACATACAGTACTAAGTAATAAAGAAATTCCTGCAGCTTTAAAGTTTTAGTATCAGGGAAAAAAAAATTGAACTTCCTTTCCCTTGTGTTTTTATGCTGGGACAAAAAAAGCAGGTATTTTTAAACCAGTACCATTCATTGAATGTTTTATTGGGATGTACACAAGGGATTCTGCTGAGTTGATATTTAACAGTATTGTTTTTCAAATTTAAACCTAAATTTCTGAGCCCTGATAGCCTTAGGATCTCCTCTGTAAATATGAATCCTTAGTAAGCCAGCATATATTGTTTTAAAAAGAAATCCTTTATTTATGTGTTGATAGTCAAATAACACAATAGGGAGACGAAAAGCATGGTACCTTGCTAAAGATGCCTGAATGGGATTCCAGCATCATGACAAGAGTTGTCATTTCTAAAAATTCCCTTGAAGAGGGTAATAGTTTGAAGAACTGAAAATGAAAATAAATTGGTAAAAATATATTAGCTACTTTGACCCATATGGATTCCTTTTCCAATAGAGAGAGTTTTAGTCTCAGTTTTAAACTTTCAAATATATAACCAATCACTTGGAACAGGCCTCATACACAATGACATAGACCTAATAGATGCAGGAACATCTTTAAAGGTTAAGGTGCATTTTGTCTTAGTTTAATTTTGACTTTCCAGACATAATTACAAAAATCTCTTCTTTGCCAATTGCTTCTTGCCTTTCTCTACTTTAACCTTCCAAATCCCTTATATTAAAATAATTTTAGGAACAGCAATGTGCCTCCCATTAACCAGACACCATCTGAAAATTCCATCATCCATCATCACTATAATCAGAATAGACATGCAGATTGATTTTTCTGACCATAGACCCTTCTAGAATAGAACTTATTTCTGTTTTCTCTCTGCTTCCTTGTATTGCTTTGTAATAGAGCTTGATATAGGGTTGCCAGATTTAGCAGATAAAAATATAAGGCACAATTAAAATTTCATTTCAGATAAACAACAAAAATATTTTAGTTATGTCCCACGAAATATTTGGGACACAGATATTAAAATATATATTGGTTGTATATCTGAAATGCAAATTTAACTGGGCATCTAGTAAACCTTAGCTTGGCACAGAGAGAGCACAAAATAACTCTTAGCTACTTCTGTTCTCAAGGTGGAAATGTATGAAAGTGAGTATAAATCTGCTGTAGGGTGCTTTCTAGTTCGCCAAGTTAGTTGGATTATTCTTGCCTCTTTGTTTCCACTTCCCTTATGTGATTTAGAATATAGTCCAAAGTCGCTTTAGTCTTAAAACTTAAATATTAATATAGGACTTTTGACATCTAAGTCAATAACTTTCATTACATCTACTTATAGATCAGAGAATGATAGCCCTGGGCCATATCAAAAATATTTCTGAATCTCACCCAGAAACATGCTGAACTATAGGAAAATGGACTGTGAAGTAATACAAGTGGTTGAAGAATGAGCGGGGCAAGGGCCACCAGAGAGCACACAGCTGGAGAGGAGGGAAGACACAGATAATCACCAGGGAGCAACTTGGAAAAGTAAGACAACTAGTTAGCATCAGTGAGAGCACAGAAACCACCTAGATATGTGGTTTCTAAGTGTGGATTTATGTCCATTTACACAGGTGACAAAGTCTGTGAAAAAAGCAGGTTGGTGGTACAGTGGAGAAGTTAAGATGACAAATCACACATCCATGGCCCAACCCTAAGAGATTCAGTTTTAGTATATCTAGTAGGACAGGTATAATTTTTAGAAGCTCCAAAAGGAATTCAGTTGTGTAATTGTGGTTGAAATCTCTGGAAATATCTACTTTTGTTTAGTGTATTTTAATAGTATATTCTTTTCCCCAGTGTGTCATTTTTATTTAAGAATCCTTATTTAATGATTATATTATACATTTCATAGACATAGAATTTTAATTTATATGTACATACACACTATATATATACACACACATATATATACATATATATAATAAAGTTTTGTTATTTACAAAACTTTATTTTCCTCAATCTGTAGTTTCAGGAAGAATTTATTTGTGCCAGTAACTTTTTCCAAGTATTCTCCTTAGATAGGATGCACAAATGAAATATGCTTTGAGTTCTTGCATATAGCCTGGTAGGTTTTTTCACAATGACAGGTAAATATTATCTTGACTGTTAACTGACTGGTTGTACAGTTTAGATTTCTGACCCTTTCTCTCATTAGTTAGTAGATGCCACTCTACTCTCATTTAGCTCCCAGAGTCAGAGAGAGAGTACAAAATTTTAATGCAAATTTCCTTGTTAGCAAAAGTTTTTCTTTCTGCCTAAGGGGCTGTGGGAAAATCCCTTTATAGTTAGATTGCGGAATTGTGAAATGTTGCATTCTAACAAGGTTTTAAATGTTTTTTGTTGAATCGGGAGTACATATCACTGTAGAAGTGGTCTATTAGGTAATATTTATATACCCAAACCATCAAAGAAAATTCTATTTGATCTATAATATACTGTAGAGTTTGTAATAAATGTTCAATGAGAAGACTGACTTTCTTCCTAGAAGGCCAGCTGGCCATTGAGAATAGTCCACACATGGTTACACCTAACTTGGGGAATTTACCATTGTTCATAGTCTGAGTCTTGAGGCTGAGAAAATTGTTTCTGTTGCTGACCCAAAGTTGACCATGCACCAGACACTGCTTCAGTTTGAGAAGTTCATAAAACATGAAGTATATAAAACAGAATATAAAAGTATTAATTTAGGGGCTTCCCTGGTGGTGCAGTGGTTGAGAGTCTGCCTGCCAATGCAGGGGACATGGGTTTGTGCCCTGGTCCAGGAAGATCCCACATGCCGTGGAGCAGCTGGGCCCGTGAGCCATGGCCACTGAGCCTGCGCGTCTGGAGCCTGTGCTCTGCAACGGGAGAGGCCACAACAGTGAGAGGCCCGCGTACCCCAAAAAAAAAAAAAAAGTATTAATTTATAATGAGTGGTAGAACGAATGGGAACACAAGACACTGAAATGAGTTTAGCTATTATATTCTGCTCTCTGTAGCCAGACCACACTTAAAGCTACATTATCTAACAGTGATAGAATGAGCACTCATTCATTTAGGAATGAAAAATATTATTTACTGAAGGTCTACCACGTGCCAGCTACTGTACCAGGTATTGGAGATACAGCATTAAATGAGATAGACATAATTATTGACATCAGTAAGCTCATATTCTAGTTGAAAATACAGATATTTTATGAACAACAAATAAATAGTTGCATGTCATATGAGTGGGACCAAGAGATTTATGGTTTTCAGAGAGCATAGAATATGGGGACATACTGTAGTTCAGAGTTGAAAGGAAGTATGTCCTGAGAAGATGATGTACAAGCTAAGATCTGAACATGGTTAATTAGGTGAAGAGGTTAGAGGAAGCACATTCAGGATAGAAGACTGCTTGTGTGCTCACCCCAAGGTAAGGAAGAACTTTATTTTCAAATCACTGAATGAAGGCCCCTATGCCTGGAAGGTAGAAAACAAGGGAGATAGTGGTGAGAGATGAGATAGAAATACAGAAAAAGGTGCAAATCATGCAGGTACTTCCAGGCAATATAGATGTTATTCTCAGGGCAATAGGAAGTTATCGAGCAGACTTTAGCTAAAGAATAATATAACCTGACTTGCATTTAAAAACAAAACCAGAAACATTTAGTGCTGGATGGAGAGTGAACAGGGCAGGGGCAAAAATGCAGTAAAAGAGAAAGTGAGTTAGGATATATATAGGCTCCAGGCTGAGCAGCTGCAACTGGTCTCCTGTTGACCAGCAGGAGCACTGAGCCCTGATTAGGTGAAAACACAAGCAAGATGACTGGCCAGAGACAACCCAGAAAAGAAACTTCCCCTATATAAGCCGACCCTATTGTGTACAGCTCACTCCAAATTCACCTGTGTGCTCTTTGACATGTACTTTGCCTCTGATAAGTGCTGACCAAGATTTCACAATCTTGGTCTCCCTGCTGAATTCTTTCTTCAAAGGAGACAAGGGACCAAGGTCCTTCTTACAGCCATTCCACCTCCAGAATCAAAGGAAGACTGTATAAGTTGAAGTAGAGTTCTATCAAAAGAGATGAAGAGAAATGAAAACCCTTTAGATATGTTCGGAGACAGAAATCACAGAATTTGGTAATAGGTTGGATATGAGAACTAAATAAAAAATAAAGAAAATACAGAAGTTAGTAGTAATTAGTTTGAGCAAGTGGATATACCTTTGGTGAAGGGCAGATGAGAAGTTTGAATCCTATAGCTATTGGTTTTTCTCACCAGAATGTGAAGGTAGGTAAGAGTTGCGTGTGCAGAATAGGTACTTGGTTTGAAAGTGAAAAAGCAGAGAATGAAATATTTGATGTAGTGAGTGTGGGGGGGGGAAGCTTACAAGAGAATTTCATTACATTTCAGGAAAATATTGAATGCCCATTTGAGGATTGTAATCAAGAACATATAATAATTCCACAATTTACTATTTTCAGACTTTCTTCACCAGGCAAAGAAGAGGATCTTTTAGCTTAATCTGAGATGACTATTACAGGAAGATAGATGTGTGCTAAGTAGAGAGAAACAAGGGATTTGAAGCTATAGGTAAAGGGAATGATTAAGATAAATATCTGCATAAGTTATAATGCCATTTTAGCTGCTGTAAATAGTGGAATGAATTTCAATGACTTAATTAAGATAGAATATGTCACAAAAGAGTCTAACACAGTCAGTCAAGAGTTGATATAACTATTCTGTAGTGTTAGGGACCGATATTTTCTGTTTCTTTGCTATGCCAACCTCAATATCAATTTCTGTGTCATGTTCTGGCCTTCTAGCCAGAAGTAAGGGGAGAAAATAGGGGAAACCTTTCACTTTCAGTCAGAACTTGAGCTCAGTGCTCCTGTCCATATAGCACTGGACACATCGTATTTATACGGCCACATCTAGCTGCAAGAGAGCTTAGAATCTATAATCATTTTTCTGATTGTTTGTATATCTTAGTATTACTATTACTAGAAAGAAGGAGTATTACTATTACTAGCAGTTTCTGCCCCAGGTACGCTGGAGTTTACGTTCTGAAAATGGAAGAAAGAAGAGGTTATGTAGTTAACAGCTCTTTCATGTATTCATCTCAGTTTCCTTAACAAAAAGTATTCAGCAAAACAACGTGAATTTCAAGTGTAAAGACTGTCAGTAAAGGGTTAGCTCAGTGGGCTTGGGATACTCAACACTGCACATTCCAAAGAAAGGAATTACTATTTATAAAAAAAATGTTTATTTTGAAACCAAAAAGAGTTTGGCAAATTCAAAGTAAATGTCAACATTGATATATTGTGATAAGTTTTTTAAATCAGATCTTTGTTTAGTTTTCTCCTGGAATATGTATTTATGTACCTTGCTTGACCTTATTAGTGTTTATACTTTATTTAACAATAAAACCATGGATTAGTCTCTAATAGAACTAAATTGTTACAGAATGATCTAGACTCAAAGGTTAATGAAAATATAAATAGTATTGTTTGTGTTACATGGAGATTAAAGGAATTGTAAATCCTATTAATCCTTCTTTGTTCAGAAATTATTGACCAGATAGACAATAATCTCTTAGCTTTATTTGTCAATTTAGATGAAGTGCTTGAATACTGTCTTGAGCTTAAAATTCTTCTTCATTATTTTAGAAATTTAAAGAAACAAAAATAATTTTTTAATGAAAAAGAACAGATACACAGAGAAAATGTTATAAAATTATATGCATAAATCTATATGTAAACATAAATTTATGTACACACATATATATGACATAAAAAGCAAAATATTTGGACATAAAATATTTGAATCCAAAACTAAGAAGTTCTGTCAAAAATATGAATTTATGAACATAATAATAAATCAGAACACCCTAGTTTTTCATACACACAATAATAAGAGTTTAGTTATAAGAATCTGTATTAAGACTATTAAGCTTTGAAGCTTTCTTCAGCCTACTCTAGTCAAGTAAACAGAAAATAATATGTAGGTGACATGACATGTTGTCATGAAATTAATACAAACTTGAGGTGAAGGTCTTGGGTTTGTATTCTAGGACTTTTCACTACCAGCTGTATAACTTTGGTTGTGTTTTAAAACCTCAACACATTTTTAATTTCTCATTTGTAAAATTGCGTTATAACAAGCACCATATATTCTTGTTGTAGGGACTGATTTATCATTGTATCAGACCCTCAATGAATACTAGTTGAATCTGAATCTGTTGAATAAGAACTGTCCTATATTTCATGAATGCCCACTTCATCTTTAGAGTGAAGCCCTGGTTTTACTACTTTTCATGCTTCTCAGCATGTATCATGATATGCTTCTCAATGTTATGTTAACTTGTTGGATTCTGTGCTTTAAATCTCATTCAGCTATTCATAAATTCACATATAATATAAAATGATTAACTTTCTTCAGATCCATTTCTATCACATACCCCTGAAAGTAAGATTTACTTAACTTCATCTGTCATTAGAAACTCTGTCCTGTTATTTAATTGAGACACAGCATAACACTTAGTAATTGAATTTGTAAGTAGAAATGAGCCCACATCTTATACTTTTAAAGACATTGAGCCATGTTGTAGACTATGATAATATTTATTTAACTTATGATGAAGGATGAAACTAAAAACATAGGTGAACACTAATATAGTCTATAATTTTATTGTGTCATATGGTAGACTTTTATTAGCTCTAACTGAGGGATGAATTAATCAGGAATATTTCATGTGCAAATAACAGAAATCCAACTTAGTCTTGCTTAAGCTGAAGAAGAAATTATTATGGTCATTAACTGGCAAGTTCACAAAAATATCATTACTAATAAGTGACAAATATTAGAGAGAATTCTAATTGGTCTAATCACTGTGTCTAAAAAAAATGGGTTGCTTGATTGGCCAGACTAGGTTATGTGCTATTCCTTTTGTGGCTCTATTTACTGAACAGAATATATAAAGAAGGGGAGAAAAAGCATACTCTCAATTGAATGCAGGATGAAAAATAAATGTTTTCTCTTTATGAGGAAATCACTTGTCCTGCAATATTTCATTGACATTGAATAAATAGCACATGGCATCATATTGGAAATATTATTCTTTGGAAATAGAGTAATAAGCTCTCATATTATTACTATATTACTTTTCTATTGCTGCCTCAACAAATTACAACACATGTAGTGTTTTAAACAACATAAAGGTATTTTCTGACGGTTTTTTAGTACAGAAGTCTGAAATGGCATGGCTGGTTTCTCAGTGCAGGTCCTCATCAGACGAAAATCAAAATTTTGGGGCTTCCCTGGTGGCGCGGTGGTTGAGAGTCCGCCTGCCGATGCAGGGGACACGGGTTCGTGCCCCGGTCCACGAAGATCCCACATGCCATGGAGCGGCTGGGCCCGTGAGCCATGGCCGCTGAGCCTGCGCGTCCGGAGCCTGTGCTGCGCAACGGGAGAGGCCACAACAGTGAGAGGCCCGCGTACCCAAAAAAAAAAAAATTTGCCAGGGCTGTAGTTCTCCCATGACATTCAGGGTATTCTTCCAAGCTCACAGTTTTATGCCAAATATGTTTATGTATTTTCTTCCCACACTTTCAATGTGTTTCCTTCTATTATACCCTCCTGTCAACCCACCGTTCAGAACGCATTCTAATGCAAATATAATTATATCATATCTTTGCCTCAAAGTAACCATTTGATGCCAATGGCCTTTAAGATAAAACTTATGCTGCCTGACTCAGTATACAAGATCATTAATAATCCAACTTTTGGTTATTTCTCCAGCATTGCATCCTGCTAATCTCACCAGTGATACCCTTTGCTCAGGTATCTGCTAGTGTCACTGCTTGCTGGTGCTGAAAGGCTCTCTTACTTTTCACTGTTTGTACATGGATTCTGGGACTGAATATAATTCCTTCCCTTCATATGAGTGATTTCCACATGGCCTTGAAAACTTACGTCAAAACATCATTTCGCCAGGACACTTTCTGGACTACCCGGTTGAATTTATAGACCTATCATCTATGCTCCTATTAAAGAATTAAAGAATTACTTATTATCATAGATGTATCCACTCAATTACTAATAAAGATACATCTATCAGTCTCTCTCTCTCTTTTTTTTTTTTTTTTTTTTTTTGCGGTACGCGGTCCTCTCACTGTTGCGGCCTCTCCCGCTGCGGAGTACAGGCTCCGGACGCGCAGGCTCAGCGGCCATGGCTCACGGGCCCAGCCGCTCCTTGCCCCTCCCTTTTTTTTTTTTTTTTTTTTTTTTGCGGTACGCGGTCCTCTCACTGTTGCGGCCTCTCCCGCTGCGGAGTACAGGCTCCGGACGCGCAGGCTCAGCGGCCATGGCTCACGGGCCCAGCCGCTCCACGGCATGTGGGATCCTCCTGGACCGGGGCATGAACCCGTGTCCCCTGCATCGACAGGCGGACTCTCAACCACTGCGCCACCAGAGAAGACCTATCAGTCTCTCTTGTTGTCCCCTATGTTACCACTACATATGATACTTGTTTTCTCTAGTACTTAGTCCATAGTATGTATGTAATAAATATTGATTGAATTAATGTAAAAAAAAGTGAATTTATGCATCAGCATGCCCATTCCCTATAGACAAAATCTTGCAGAGCTGAATTAAATGTTTTTGGTAAGAAAGGTGTGACAGGATGAATAATGCTGTCAATCACTGCCCCCCCCCCCCACCAAAAGGTAGCTACATTCTAATCACCAAAATCTTAAATGGAAAAACGAACTTTGCAGGTGTTATTAAGTTATGGCACTTGAGGTGAAGAGATTCTCCTGGATTATCCAATTGGGCTTAATGTACTCAGAAGAGTCTTATAAGAGGGAGATTCAAAGAAGAAAAATATGGGACAATGGAATTAGAGATTAGAGTGATGTACTTTGAAGATGACAGAAGGAACCACGAGGCGAGGAAATGGAGTCAGCCTCTAGCAGGTGGAAAAAGCATGAACTTCTAGGTTCATTCATTAGAACTGAACTTAGAACTTCTAGGTTCATTCATCAGAAAAAGATCAGTTCATTGAATTCTGAACACTTGGTTGAAGATCACAGTTACATGCAACCAATTTAGTTGTTTTGAGCCAAATCAAATTAAGTTAGAGCCTAAGAATGTAATATCCAAATTATATGTCAAGTCATATACCCAGTTCTGTACTTGATAATTAAGCCTCTACCTTTACTATCTTAATTTCTACTGTCCTTAAAGGTGAAGCAACACTTTACCTGCCCCCTTTCTAATCTTCCCTTATGTGCCACACTGGGGCTGTTGCCTATGTTCCAGACATTCTCGTGGGTGATTTACATACACTCTACCATGTAATCTTCACGAAACTCTAGCCAGATATATATTGTTTTTTGTGTGTGTGTTAGTTTCTGCTTTATAACAAAGTGAATCAGTTATACATATACATATGTTCCCATATCTCTTCCCTCTTGAATCTCCCTCCCTCCCACCCTCCCTATCCCACCCCTCTAGATGGTCACAAAGCACCAAGCTGATCTCCCTGTGCTAGGCAACTGCTTCCCACTAGCTATCTATTTTAAGTTTGGTAGTGTATATATGTCCATGCCACTGTCTCGCTTTGTCACAGCTTACACTTCCCCCTCCCCATATCCTCAAGTCCATTCTCTAGTAGGTCTGTGTCTTTATTCCTGTCTTACACCTAGGTTCTTCATGACATTATTTTTTCTTAAATTCCATATATATGTGTTAGCATATGGTATTTGTCTTTCTATTTCTGACTTACTTCACTCTGTATCTATTTTAAATAGAGCTGCAATGAAAATTTTGGTACATGACTCTTTTTGAATTATGGTTTTCTCAGGGTATATGCCCAGTAGTGGGATTGCTGTGTCATTTGGTAATTTTATTTGTAGTATTTTAAGGAAGTTACATACTGTGCTCCATAGCGGCTGTATCAATTCACATTCCCACCAGCAGTGCAAGAGTGTTCCCTTTTCTCAACACCCTCTCCAGCATTTATTGTTTATAGATATTTTGATGA
>NW_020174046.1:274889-281145 GCF_003031525.2 Neophocaena asiaeorientalis asiaeorientalis | reverse complement strand
TTTCCCAGCACCACTTATTGAAGAGGCTGTCCTTTCTCCACTGTACATTCCTGCCTCCTTTATCAAAGATAAGGTGACCATATGTGCATGGGTTTATCTCTGGGCTTTCTATCCTGTTCCATTGATCTATATTTCTGTTTTTGTGCCAGTACCATACTGTCTTGATTACTGTAGCTTTGTAGTATAGCCTGAAGTCAGGGAGCCTGATTCCTCCAGCTCCATTTTTCGTTCTCAAGATTGCTTTGGCTATTAGGGGTCTTTTGTGTTTCCATACAAACTGTGAAATTTTTTCTTCTAGTTCTGTAAAAAATGCCATTGTTAGTTTGATAAGGATTGCATTGAATCTGTAGATTGCTTTGGGTAGTAGAGTCATTTTCACAATGTTGATTCTTCCAATCCAAGAACATGGTATATCTCTCCATCTATTTGTATCATCTTTAATTTCTTTCATCAGACTCTTATAATTTTCTGCATACAGGTCTTTAGTCTCCTTAGGTAGGTTTATTCCTAGATATTTTATTCTTTTTGTTGCAGTGGTAAATGGGAGTGTTTTCTTGATTTCACTTTCAGATTTTTCATCACTAGTATATAGGAATGCCAGAGACTTCTGTGCATTAATTTTGTATCCTGCTACTTTACCAAATTCATTGATTAGCTCTGGTAGTTTTCTGGTAGCATCTTTAGGATTCTCTATGTATAGTATCATGTCATCTGCAAACAGTGACAGCTTTATTTCTTCTTTTCTGATTTGGATTCCTTTTATTTCCTTTTCTTCTCTGATTGCTGTGGCTAAAATTTCCAAAACTATGTTGAATAATAGTGGTGAGAGTGGGCAACCTTGTCTTTTTCCTGATCTTAGTGGAAATGCTTTCAATTTTTCACCATTGACAACGATGTTGGCTGTGGGTTTGTCATATATGGCCTTTATTATGTTGAGGAAAGTTCCCTTTATGCCTACTTTCTGGAGGGTTTTTATCATAAATGGGTGTTGAATTTTGTCGAAAGCTTTCTCTGCATCTATTGTGATGATCATATGGTTTTTCTCCTTCAATTTGCAAATATGATGTATCACATTAATTGATTTGCATATATTGAAGAATCCTTGCATTCCTGAAATAAACCCCACTTGATCATGGTGTATAATCTTTTTAATGTGCTGTTGGATTCTGTTTGCTAGTATTTTGTTGAAGATTTTTGCATCTATATTCATCAGTAATATTGGCCTGTAGTTTTCTTACTTTGGGACATCCTTGTCTGGTTTTGGTATTAGGATGATGGTGGCCTGGTAGAATGAGTCTGGGAGTGCTCCTCCCTCTGCTATATTTTGGAAGAGTTTGAGAAGGATAGGTGTTGGCTCTTCTCTAAATGTTTGATGGAATTCACCTGTGAAGCCATCTTGTCCTGGGCTTTTGTTTGTTGAAAGATTTTAATCATACTTTCAATTTCAGTGCTTGTGACTGGTCTGTTCATATTTTCTATTTCTTCCTGATTCAGTCTTGGCAGGTTGTGCATTTCTAAGAATGTGTCCATTTCTTCCAGGTTGTCCATTTTATTGGTGTAGGGTTGCTTGTAGTAATTTCTCATGATCTTTTGTATTTCTGCAGTGTCAGTTGTTACTTCTCCTTTATCATTTCTAATTCTATTGATTTGAGTCTTCTCCCTTTTTTTCTTGATTAGTCTGGCTAATGGTTTATCAATTTTGTTTATCTTCTCAAAGAACAAGCTTTTAGTTTTATTGATCTTTGTTATCGTTTCCTTCATTTCTTTTTGATCTGATTTTTATGATTTCTTTCCTTCTGTTAACCTTGGGGTTTTTTTCTTCTTCTTTCTCTAATTGCTTTTGGTGCAAGGTTAGGTTGTTTATTCTAGATGTTTCCTGTTTCCTAAGGTGGGATTGTATTGCTATAAACTTCCCTCTTAGAACTGCTTTTGCTGCATCCCACAGATTTTGGGTCATCATGTCTCCATTGTCATCTGTTTCTAGGTATTTTTTTATTTCCTTTTTGATTTCTTCAGTGGTCATTTCGTTATTAAGTAGTGTATTGTTTAGCCCCCGTGTCTTTGTATTTTCTACAGATCTTTTCCTGTAATTGATATCTAGTCTCATAGCATTGTGGTCGGAAAAGATACTTGATACAATTTCAGTTTTCTTAAATTTACCAAGGCTTGATTTGTGACCCAAGATATGATCTATCCTGGAGAATGTTCCATGAGCACTTGAGAAAAATATGTATTCTGTTGTTTTTGGATGGAATGTCCTATAAATATCAATTAAGTCCATCTTATTTAATGTATCATATAAAGCTTGTGTTTCCTTATTTATTTTCATTTTGGATGATCTGTCCATTGGTGAAAGTGGGGTGTTAAAGCTCCCTACTATGAATGTGTTACTGTCAATTTCCCCTTTTATGGTTGTTAGTATTTGCCTTATGTATTGAGGTGCTCCTATGTTGGGTGCATAAATATTTACAATTGTTATATCTTCTTCTTGGATCGATCCCTTGATCATTATGTAGTGTCCTTCTTTGTCTCTTCTAATAGTCTTTATTTTAAAGTCTATTTTGCCTGATATGAGAATTGCTACTCCAGCTTTCTTTTGGTTTCAATTTGCATGGAATATCTTTTCTACCAGCTTACTTTCAGTCTGTATGTGTCTCTAGGTCTGAAGTGGGTCTGTTTTAGACAGCAAATATATGGGTCTTGTTTTTGTATCCATTCAGCCAATCTGTGTCTTTTGCTGGGAGCATTTAGTCCATTTACATTTAAGGTAATTATTGATATGTATGTTCCTATTCCCATTTTCTTAATTCTTTGGGTTCGTTATTGTAGGTCTTTTCCTTCTGTTGTGTTTCTTGCCTAGAGAAGTTCCTTTAGCATTTGTTGTAAAGCTAGTTTGGTGGTGCTGAACTCTCTCAGCCTTTGCTTGTCTGTAAAGATTTTAATTTCTCCAACAAATCTGAATGAGAATCTTGCTGGGTAAAGTAATCTTGGTTCTGGTTTTTCTCTTTCATCACTTTAAATATGTCCTGTCACTCCCTTTTGGCTTGCAGAGTTTCTGCTGAAAGATAAACTGTTAACCTTATGGGGATTCCCTTGTGTGTTATTTGTTGTCTTTCCCTTGCTGCTTTTAATATGTTTTTCTTTGTATTTAATTTTTGACAGTTTGTTTAATATGTGTCTTGACATATTTCTCCTTGGATTTATCCTGTATGGGACTCTCTGTGCTTCCTGGATTTGATTAACTATTTCCTTTCCCATATTAGGGAAGTCTTCAACTATAATCTCTTCAAATATTTTCTCAGTCCCTTTCTTTTTCTCTTGTTCTTCTGGAACCCTTATAATTCAAATGTTGGTTCATTTGATATTGTCCCAGAGGTCTCTGAGACTGTCCTCAGTTCTTTTCATTCTTTTATCTTTATTCTGCTCTGCAGTAGTTTTTTCCACTATTTTTTATTCCAGGTCACTTATCCGTTTTTCTGCCTCAATTATTCTGCTATTGATCCCATCTAGAGTATTTTAAATTTCATTTATTGTGTTGTTCATTGTTGCTTGTTTCAACTTCAGTTCTTCTAGGTCCTTGTTAAATGTTTCTTGCATTTTCTCTATTCTATTTCCAAGATTTTGGAATATCTTTACTATCATTGTTCTGAATTCTTTTTCAGGTAGACTGCCTATTTCCTCTTTATTTGTTAGGTCTGGTGGGTTTTTATCTTGCTCCTTTATCTGCTGTGTGATTTTCTGTCTTCTCATTTTGCTTATCTCACTGTGTTTGGGGTCTCCTTTTTGCAGGCTGCAGGTTCTTAGTTCCCGTTGTTTTTGGTGTCTGTCCCCAGTGGCTAAAGTTGGTTCAGCGGGTTGTGTAGGCTTCCTGGTGGAGGAAACTAGTACCTGTATTCTGGTGGATGAGGCTGGATCTTGTCTTTCTGATGGGCAGGTCCAAGTCTGGTGGTGTGTTTTGGGGTGTCTGTTGACTTATTATGATTTTAGGCAGCCTCTCTGGTAATGGGTGGGGTTGTGTTCCTGTCTTGCTAGTTGTTTGGCATAGGGTATCCAGCACTGTAGCTTGCTGGTCGTTGAGTGAAGCTGGGTGCTGGTGTTGAGATGGAGATCCCTGGGAGATTTTCGCCATTTTATATTATGTGGAGCAGGGAGGTCTCTTGTGGACCAGTGTCCTGAAGTTGGCTCTCCCACCTCAGAGGCACAGCACTGACTCCTTGCTGTAACACCTTTCATCCACACGGCTCATAATAAAAGGGAGAATAATTAAGAAGGAAAGAAAGAAAGAAAGAAAGAAAGAAAGAGAAAGAAAGAAGGAAGGAAGGAAAGAGAGAGAGAGAGAGAAAGAAAGAAAGAAAGAAAGAAAGAAAGGAGGGAGGGAGGAGGAAGGGAGGAAAGAAGGAAGGAGGGAAGGAAGGAAAGAAAGAAAGAAGATAAAATAAAATTGAGGGGCATGGAGTGCAGGGCGGGCCTGCAGCGTCAGAGGCCAGAGTGACATTGCACCAGCCTGAGGCGCACCGTGCGTTCTCCCAGGGAAGTTGGCCCTGGGTCCTGGGACCCTGGAAGTGGCAGGCTGCACAGACTCCCCAGAAGGGGTGTGTGTGGAGAGTGACCTGTGCTTGCACACAGGCTTCTTGGTAGCGGCAGCAGTGGCCTTAGCATCTCATGACCATCTCTGGGATCTGCGCTTTTAGCCGTGGCTCACACCCATCTCTGGAGCTCGTTTAAGCAGCGCTCTTAATCCCCTCTCCTCACACACCAGGAAACAAAGAGGGAAGAAAAAGTCTCTTGCCTCTTCGGCAGGTCCAGACTTTTCCCCGGACTCCCTCGTGGCTAGCCATGGTGCACTAACCCCCTGCAGGCTGTGTTCACGCCACCAACACCAGTCCTCTCCCTGCGCTCTGACCGAAGCCCGAGCCTCAGCCCGCAGCCCCACCTGCCACAGCGGGTGAGCAGACAAGCCTTTCGGGCTGGTGAGTGCTGTTCGGCACTTGTATTTCTGATGTATCTGTGGGGAGGAAGGTGATCTCCGCGTCTTACACTTCTGCCATCTTCCCCCTAGTCAGATACATATTGTTCCACCCTTTTCTAGATGAGAAAATCAGGCTCTAGTGAGGTAGAGTAACTTATTCAAGACCCTGAAGTTAGTACCTGGTGAAGGTAGGATTCTTATTGCTTTCTATGTAATTCTAGAAGCATGATCTGGGCTATACAATACTGTGGCTGAGAGCTCTCAAAATTCTCCCAGTCCTCTGAGCATTCTGTTGGGAAAGGCAGTGTCCTGTACACAATCTTTTGATTCCCACTCGGTCACAAAAGAATGGGCCCTGGTCCTGAAACATTTTCTTACCAAGAGGTAAAGAGCCCACACAGCCAGTGCCAGGCTGATCACCTTGTGTGGAAATAATTTTCCTTGTTCAAGCTCAATGAGTCCTCTTTTGTCTTTGGTTAAGGTATGTGCATCATAGGTCACCTGACCAACACCACTGTCATGTCTGTTTTCTGTGGGGAGGGGACAGATTCCTTCCACTGTAGCCCAAGAGAGGTACATGTAGACCAATTGCCCTGTGGTGGCCGCAGGGAGCAACCCACTGGTCATGGGTTGCCAATTATTGCAACTGCTTTTTCTCTGTCTGTTCTCTGCATCAATAAAGTATTGTTCCACTGAGTGCTTGACTGAAATGTTTTCCTTGGCAACTTTGATACCAAGATGCAGTGGGCAGAAGGGTTTGGAGACTTCCCACAGGATTGGTGACCAGTGCACAGTACTCTGTTTGACACACCCTTAGTTTAATACAGAGGACATCTGAGGAGGCTTAATACAGTGGTGTGGGATTTAACATTGCTACCTCATTTCAACTGTCTCCTGAAGGACACAGTTCTAAGACTTCCTTGGTTGATTAATCTTCTGCTCTTTTCCCTGGAGCTTTAATCCCAATCAGAGTAGTCCTTTAGCAACCGAGCCCCTCTAGACCCTACCTATTCCCATATTTCGACCTTTCCTTCTCCCTTTTGTCACTGTCATCCTGCTTTCTGGACACCAAATGCCCATATACGGGCTATCTGAAAGTCAGAATATTCCCTGACTGAAAAGTGCAAGTCAGTTTTTTCATCTCTTCTCAGATACTTGTTAAGTTACCTTATTGCCTCACAGTAGATCTACTGACTCTTGACCTACATTATCTGCCTCTTTGCTCTTTGGATTCAATTTTTTGCCATAAGACTGAGCTTTCTTGTAGATTTTTTTTTTTTTTTTTTT
>NW_020174046.1:240041-273999 GCF_003031525.2 Neophocaena asiaeorientalis asiaeorientalis | reverse complement strand
ATTTTTTTTGTATTTTTTTTTTTTTTTTTTTTTTTTGTGGTACGCGGACCTCTTACTGTTGTGGCCTCTCCCGTTGTGGAGCACAAGCTCCGGATGCACAGGCTCGGTGGCCATGGCTCACAGGCCCAGCCACTCCACGGCATGTGGGATCCTCCTGGACTGGGGCACGAACCCGTGTCCCCTGCATCGGCAGGCGGACTCTCAACCACTGCATCACCAGGGAAGCCCTCTTGTAGTTTTTAGTTGGCAAGACCTTCTGCAGGAGCCTGACAGACCTTCATATCTCTGTACTTTATTAGCAAAGGTACAAAATTATCTGGTGTGTTCAGCAAGGCTGGCCATTTGAAAGGTGTGACATACTTGTGAAAAGGTATTTCAGAAACTGATAGAATGGAATGGATCAGAAAAAGGTTTTGTTTGTTGGTTCATCTTAGCAGCAAGTATGAAACTTCTTCACAGGGCGAGGCCTAGCTTAGTTGAATCTTCTTTGCAAAGATTAACTGCAGTAGAATATCAGCTCTTAAGAGGGCCTAGAATTTCTGTGCATAAATCAAGGAAAGATTTATTTTGCTGCCTCAGAGAAAAGGGAGAGAGATGGAAAAATAGGACTTGGAGACACAAGATAGTGGAATGCTGCAAATGACATAGACTCCTTCCTAATAACATCTAAATCTTCAATAAATTCCAAAACTTATTAGATATTTCATGGGAGAGGATTTTTTTTAGACATGACTGAAAGTGTTGATCTCTGAATTTAGGTCAGTGTGGAAAAGAAATGAAATGAGAATATAGAACAAGTAACTAGTTGACTGTGAGGAAACAGCTGTCATGAAATCACTGTGTCTGGACTCTCAAAAATTGTGAATTTGGAGATTGTCAAGTTTTTACAATTTCCACATGGCCAGGGAACCCAAGCTAACTCTGAATTACATGTAGAGGAGTAGGTCATTTTCAAATAGCAGCCACACTTAGGAAGGACCATGATACCCCTGAAAAACAGTGTCTATAACACATGTTGTTCAACTATTTACAAGTATATAGATAATAAAATAGATCCTATAGGGCTAGGAATAGATTTATGCATGCATGCCACCATACAAAAACAGGCAAGTAAAATGTTTTTTTGTTTATACAAAAGGCAAGTATTTATATCATAAGGCATGATTTCAGAAAGGATGGGGAAGATATTTCAGAAAAACAAAACAGCACCACCTTATAAATAGAACACATAGAATTCTTTACTAACCCTTGTGTAATGTTTACTATGTATCGGTCACTTTTTAAACCACTTCTAAACTATTAACTCATTGAATCTAGAAGTAATTTGAATTAAGCATAATCTTACAGATAAGGAAAATAAGACACAAAGAGATGAAAATCTTGTTCTCGTCTCACAGCTGGTAACTGACAGGATTTAAAGGCAGGATTTAAACCCAGGCCATCTGACTCAGAGTCACAGTTTAAATGCTGTGTATAGGCTTTGGAGAAGTAAATGAAGAATTATTGGTTATGTATACAGATGGCAGTTTTGAAAGGATGTGGCATAGTAATAAGTATGTGTATGAGTTATTGCTGATTTAAAGGATGGGCTTGCCCTGGAAAATAAAAGCAAAAGGGATGACAGCTCCTTATAATTTTACTCTTCTGTGTCTCTCTTTGTATATTTGCCAATCTCTGGCTCTGTTCAGAGAGATCACTGAAGAAACAAGCACATAAATATTTTTATTTCAGTGGGCATTTCTAGAAACAACTCCAAGCTACACTATACTATTAAAAGATTAGGTAAGAAATGAAGACCTGGGATCATGAAGAACCAACTAGTTGCACAGAAGCACTCTTAGGAACAGGAGTTATTGATGGCAATCTTACTGAAAAAAAAAATAGAATCACAATATAATAAGCTTAGTTTTAAATAGTCCATGCTGTTTCTTTAAGTGTCCTGAATTTATATACTACATTAAAACATTTTATCATAATGAGCAATTCTGCTTTCTCTCTGATTCACTTGGGCAGTAAACGTTTTCTCCTTTATTTATAGCATGTTTAAGTTACTCTCTGATAACCTTTCCTAATTGGAGAAGTTATTTTAACAGTTGTTAGTAAAATAAACTCAACTGTTCATGTATAGTAACCAGTGAAACTAATTGACAATCTTTCTTTCACAGTTGGTTTCAAACATCTCTGTAATGAATCCTTTGGATAATTAAATGAATAAATCTTTAGTGAAATAAAAGTAACTGCATTTTTAAGACAAATATTAGGTAATTCAGTATAGATATATGCAGGAAGAGGCAGGGGGAGAATTACTTAACTAACTGTTGAAAATAAAAAATCTAGAAAAATAATTAAAAGCAAAAAATATATAAATAGAAATAAATATGAGTGTTCCAGTTTATTCCTGCTTGTAATATGCTTAAAATTCTAAATTAATGTTTTGCTATAAAGTAAAAATATATTATCAAATGGTTGAAATTCATGAAAATGAAAGATGGAAATATGAAAGAGGAAATATTTAACAAATATGAAATGATAAAATGTTTAAAATTTTAATGTGGGAGCCATATTTTATACATGCACAAATAGTTTTTACTGTATATAAGATAAACTAAGTATATTTTCTTACACTAATTTAATAACATTTGATAATAATAATTCACATATAGTTGTCCTTCAGTATCTGAGGGGAGTTAGTTCTAGGACCGCGCCCCATGGATACCATAATCTACAGATGCTCAAGTCTTATATAAAATGGCATAGTACATTTGGACCTCAGTATTCATAGGTTGCACACCCATGTATTCAAATTCCATCTGTGGTTGGTTGAATCCAAGTATGCAGAGCCCCATGGCTAGGGAGGACCAACCATACTTGTTACTAAATAAGGAGAGATTTCAACAACAACAACAGTGAAAAGCAATTGAACATCATAACTGATGCCTTTATCAGGATAGACTATTATAATTTTACAAAATAGCAGCACTGATTGCAACTTGTAGAACATAGTACCAGCAATAACCTTACACAGTAAGACTCAACTAGGCAAGTAGACCACATAGGTAATTTCCACTCACCAAGGATAAATGCCCATCCAATTGTTTTTCACTTAAGAAAACTCTAGTCTCTTTATATCCATTCCCTGTTTCTAATAACTCAGATACTATTTTATTAATTACCAAAATGACTCTATTAGAACTATGTCAAGGTCTTAAGTTGATTCTAATATTTCAAAGTGTGTAAAAATTAGACTTCTTTCTCACTTGACAAAATTGATGATAAAATTTTTGAAATTAACTTTCTTCCATTTACCTGTACCTTTTTTTTCATTTTAATGACAAATTTGATGTCTTGTTAGATGAATTAATAAATTTCCTCCTTTGTTTGCACTAATTAGATTTGTTTCTGACATTTCAACAATACTCCTTACTACTCTGTAGATCTTTCCTTTTCTTCTATGCTTTGAGTTATCATAGACCCTGTTTAATCTTAACTTCAACTTACTTACAATTTAGATACATTCAAAAGTTCGTAAGTTACCCATTATATTGTGTTCTCTATTTGTGCATCTTCTTAGCTCCTGATGCATGATATTAACTGTGGCTTTCTTTAAAATTTAAATTCTTTGGCAGAAGGAGTATTATTTGTGCAATTTAGACATCATCTTCCTGCTTGACCAAATCCCTCATGATAAGTCGACTCATGGATCCATGGATAAATGGTATATAGGTTAACGTTAGGGCTGTTTAGCTCTTTCACAAGGATTCCTGAAATCTGTGCAGTTTATAAGGCAGCTAAGAGCAGAGCAGTTTCTCATGGACAGGGTGGATTCCATGATTGGCTTGTCAAGCACAAGCCATTTATAGGAACTATGCATGAGGTTCTGACTTTTCCACTCACTCTTAAATCTATTGCAATCTGACAGTCACTCCCAACACTCAACTTCTCTTTTGGAGGTCACCAAACATTGCCCATTGACAGATTTTCTCACTCTTGCCCATGTTCTCCTTGCCTTATCTTTGTACAACATTGATCTCATGGTTGAGAATTTCCTTCAAAGATTTTTCTCAGTATTTCTTGGTAAATGTTAAAGAACACAGAATTAGTATAAGATAATAAAATTTGTATTTTAAGATAACTAAGGCAGGAAATAGTTATAGTTGAACAAAGAACAATGGCAGCTTTCATACCTGTAGGCAGGTGTAGTATAATCTAGACATGAGCTGAAAAAGATAGACCTTGTCATGTGGAAAGTTTCTAGGAAGGAGAAGAATCTAGTCAAGGCTTAGTGATACTTTAGATTGGTAGGATGAATGTAACAGGGAAATGCCCCAATGAGAAACAATTTGCTTGCCTCACAATTGTCCTCTTCACATCATGCCCGATTTTGTCAAGAGAGCAGATAGCAAGGAAAGAGTAATCACATAGTCACACATATTCTGACAGTGTTTATAATATGGGTCCCTGCTGTAGAATATGGGTCCCTGCTGAAATTTCATGTAAATGGGAATCAGTAAATTTAAAAAAAATCTAAATTGAAAGCCCAGGTCAAATACTGACATGACCAGAAATGTAGCGGCACCAGCAGTACAACAGATTGAGGTTGAAGTAGTCATAGTTGTACTCTAGTTAATTAAAGCCATAGCTCAACTCTAGTTCAACTTGAACTTAAGACCTTAAGAACCTGAATGATCAGTTTCTCATCCTAATGCCAAAAAGAGGAAACTGCTTGGACTCAATGTAGGAAACACAAAACATTCTCTACTGTGTTTTGAATATACTAATACATTCTGAGATATGAAAGAAGAAAAATGTAACTGATTAATACGAAAATTCAGTCAATAGAAGCAGACACACAGATTAATTATTGAGCAGATATACTAGTCTGCTCAAGCTGCTATAACAAAATACCATAGCCTGGGTGACTTAAACAACTGAGATTAATTTTCTCACAGTTCTGGAGCTTGGAAAACCAAGATAAAGTTCCTAGTCAATTTAGTTTCTGGTGAAGTCTTTCCTCTTGGCTTGCAGACAGCCACTTTCTTGCTATGATCCTCACATTGCTTTTCCTCAGCATATTCATGTGGAGAGAGAAGGAGCTCTCTGGTATCCCTTTTTATAAGGACACAAATCCTATTGGATCAGGCCCCCTTCTTAAGACCTCAGTTAACCTTAATTACTTTCTTAGAGGTTCCATCTCCAAATACAGCCACTCTGGAGATTTAGGGCTTCAACATATGAATTTGAAGGAGGTGACACAAACATCCATTTCATAATAGCAAGCAAACAAATATTTCAAAACAACTATAATTATGTTAAATAACTACAGGCTTAAAGGGTGAAGATATGGTCAGTAAGAAAGAAATTGAAATAGAGAAAAAAATTGAATAAAGTACATTTTCTGAAATCATGAATTCTTTGGTGGGAATTAATATCATATTGGGTCTGCAAAGGAAAGGGTCATAGAATTTGAAGGTAGCTCAATAGAAATTATTCAAAACAAAGCAAAGAGAGATGCATAAATGAACTGTGAGATAGTATCAACAGTAATTGAAATCTCAGAGGAAAGGAGAGAAATACAGGAGTAGGAAAAATATTTGAGGAAAAACTGGCAAAATTTTTCCAAATTTGATTAAAAACAACACCTAATAGTTGCAAGAAGTTAAAACAACAAAAACAACTATAAGAGGAGCAGCAGCGGCAACAATAGCAGCATCATAAAAGATGAATACAGAGAAAACACATCCAGCCATATTTCAGTCAACTTTCTGAAAACAAAAGTTAATAAATTTTGAAAGCCAGCAGGCAGAAAAGAGAAATATCAGGGAACAAAAATAATATTGAAGACTGACTTCTCATCAGAAACAATGTAAGTCAGATGACAATGGGAATGATACATATTAGAATCAATAGAATGATAAAGAAGAATAAAAGTGAATAAGACTATGCCTAAGCAAATCAGAGTTAAGTGACTGAAAAATCAAAGATAAAAAATACATTTTTGAAAGTAGAAACAAAAATAACAGCACATCATTCATAGATAGATAAAATTCAAATATGGTGGACATCTCATATGAAGCTATATAGTTGCTTAAAGAGTATGGAGATTGGAAGAAAATTTATAAATTGCTTAAAGAAAATATAATTCCAGTCTAAAATTGTATATCCAGTTTAAAATATATTCAGATAAAAGAAAACAAATGTAATTCATTGCGAGCAGACTTGTGCTATAAGAAAAGCTAAAGCATAGTCTTTATCTTGAAAAGAAATGAAAGCAAATGGAAATCTGGATTTTTAGGAGGAAAGAAAAAGCATTAGGAATGGTAAATATGTAGGCAAATATCAACAGCTATTTTCTTCTTAATTTCATTAAGATACATATGAGAATTTCAAGGAAAAATATAACTTTTATTTGTGTGGTTTATAATTTAAATAGATATGAGAGTTATAGCATAGAGGATGACTAGGGGAGTATACAAACATGAATTGTCTCTGTATTTACATAAATTATTATAATATGAAATCTAAATAACTGAAAAGTTAATGAACGGTACATATTTTAATACTTAGAACAAATACCAAACCAAATAATACAAAGTGTATAATTTAAAACAATATAAAAATTAAAATATTATAGAATATATTTAGTAAACTAAAACATGTTAGGAAAAGACAAAATATAAAGGAGACAAAAAGAAAATATGTATTATAATGGTGGACCTATATTTTACCATTACATTAAATGATTATGGACAAAAGAGTCCAATTAAAAGGCAGAAACTAACAGAATGCATTATAAAGAATTGGTATGGTTTAACTATGTGCTTTCTACTAGAGACATATATTAAGTAAAAAGCTACAATAATGAAGATTAAGTTGATATTAACAGATATTCCATTTTTACAGTAGGCAAAATAAGCTTGGATTGCTATGTTAATAAGGGGCAACATATATGTCAAGACAAAGATTACTAACAGAGAAAAAGGACACTTCATGATGAGTCAATTAATCAAAAAGACATAGCAATCATATACATACATGTGACTATTTATAGAACTTCAATATGCCTGCAAAAATTGACAGAATTAAAGGAAAACATAGACAATGCCATAATGATTGTTAGACATTATAAACCCATCTGTCAGTAATTGATAGAACAAACTGAAAAAGTCACTAAACACATAGATGATTGAAAACCACTGTCAACCATATGGACCTACATTACAGCCAACCACTTAAGAATAATCCTGATTTTTACATGCACATGTTTGACCAAATGCTGGAATGTAAAGCAAATCTGGATATATTTAAAGCATGTATATCATTCAGATTATGGTAAGAGAAGAATATTAATTTAGAAATAAATATCAAAAAGATATCTAGGAAGATTCCAAAAAGCATTTTAAATTTAAAGAACCAGATTAAAAGTAAAAAGCTTGGAACCAAGATATACCAAGCAAAATCTAATCATAAGAAAGCTAATGGAGTTACACTTATATCAGTTGAAGTTTGAGAAAAAGAACATTACCAGAAATAATGGAACATTTTATAAAAATCAAAGGATTAATTAATTAAGGAGACATAACAATCATAAATGTGTGTGCAACTATTATTTTATGTTCAAAGTGCATGAAGCAAGAATTGATAGAACTTAAACAGAAGTGGATGAAGCCACAGTTCAATTGCAGATTATAATATTCTTTCAGTATTTAATACAAGTAATCAAAAAACCAGAAAGGATATAGAATATTTGAAGAACACTATAAGTGAACTAAAAGTAATTGACATTATAGATCAATATACTCAAAAATGACTAAATAAATATATTTTTAAACAATGAAAAATAGACCAAATGTTGTATTATAAATGTCTTAAAATTTTCTGAGAAATCACACAGATAAGGTGTCTTGATCATAATGGAATTAAATTATACATCTATAATAAAAAACATATATGAAAAATCCCCACATTCTTGGATATTAACTGTACACTTCTAAATAATCCCTGAATCAAGAAAGAAACTATAGACAAAAAAGGAAGTATGCTAACTGGATAATAATGAAAACACCATATAACAAAATTTGTGAGAAACAGCTATAGCAATTATCAAATCTACATCCTTATATTGTGAAAAGAAAGATTTAAAATCAGTGATCTAAGTATGTAACTTAAGAAACTAAAAAAGAAGAATAAATTGAACACAATGTAAAGAGAATGAAGGAAATAATAAAAGTAAGATTGAAAATCAGTAACATAGAAAATAGACAAAAAATTTAAAAATTAAGTCATATATTGATACTTGAAATTGATAGTAAAATTGATAAACCACAGAAAGTCTAATTAAAGAAAAATAATGATTCAAATTACAGATATTAATAGTAACTGAGGGTATATTATTGCAGACCATATAGACATTGAAACTGTAATCAAAGAATTCTATCACAACTTGAACCAATAAATTAGCAGTGTAGATGGAGAGAATTAATTACATTGAGAAATATTTTTGAGATAAAGTAGACAATATTTATTTACTGTCAGTCCATATGGCCTTCTGGTTTGGGGAAATAAATAAATCAGATGAAGAAATCAGGTCAAGGATTACAGATTTAATTCCATCTCACAAGATGTCCCTTTTATCTTCCTTTCTTCTTTGCACTTTAGAGACTAATTTGCCTCACAAACAATAACTGGTTCCATTCAGAGAAATTTTGTTCAGAAAAGCCCTATAGTCTATTGGGTAAGCAACTGGTTTCTTTCATTATACTAATATTTATGGTATTCTTGTTGTGATATTTTATTTATCCTTTCATTTAAAAATTATCTAATTGTTTAAAATGCTTACTGGAATTGTCAAAGGCAGCCTTTGGTAACCTATGAGGCAATCAGAAAGTTTAATCTTACTGAACATTATTTTCATATCCAGTGAATTTTGAATTGTGGGCCCCTCTTCAATCTAATTGCTGGTGATAGTAACCAGTAGATTAAAAAAAAATTGTATAGTACCTGAGATAAGATCTACTCCTTCCAGTGCTTTCTTTTCCTGAGTCAAAAAATGAAAATGAGATGTAGAAGTACAGTTTCTCCCTCATCTGAACATCCCATTAGGCATATACAGGACCAACATAGTGAATTACTACTATGGATATATATAAATACAAAGATGTTTCTGAATAGTCAAGAAAACAGAAGGGTCATAATGTGTATAAAGAGGTATACAACAGGGGGCACAAGACTGAAGTTCTAATTATCTTAGATATTATCTTGTATCAATAAAAAGAAAGCACTTTCCCCATGACCATGACCTCCATTCCCGACCTAGTTTCTCCTCTTCAACTCTGAGGCATTTCTTATACACAAATTACCTTCCTAATCTTTAAGTGTGGTACTTCAGACTTTTCCTATGGAAGACATTTCCCCTGCCTCCTTCCTTAAGAAATAAACTAGATTTTAACAAGGTGCTCAATATCGCAATCTTTAACTACATTTGAACAAAAAGTAAGGAGTCTTCCAAGTTGATGTCCTTCTCCACACGCAAAGTAGTCTAGTTTCTTCATTTGATCAATAATTCACTGAAGGCTCTTCTTTGCAAAAAAAAAAAAAAGAAAAAATAGAAAAGAAATCAGCTCAGAAAAACTTATGTCAAATAAAACAATGAAAAAGTAAGAGGAGTTCTGGATAATGGTGTAGCTCACACTGTCGAAGCATGCCTAAAACAAAACAGTGCTGTGAAGGATAAGAATAATAGAAATTCTTGGATTTGGGACTTGAAAACTACAGCTTAAGAACATTCTATCTATATTTCACTCAACAGATGGGTCAAGTCCAACCACAATTCATCCTTTTGAGACTCACTCAGGAGCTACATTCCCCAAAGAGGACTGGTTCAATGAATCATATCTTACCTGTTGTTCAGGTGCGACATTTAACCAGAAAAAAAGAATAGAGAAGACAGCCCTTAAGATAGAGTCACAACATCTTGCATCTATGTTTAAACAAAACGAAACAGAATCCAATCTCATACCTATGAAAGAATATTTATTTCACTGGCACAATTTTGATGTTTCTCTTCAGGAAAATAGACTACCTTCCCCTCTCGACATAAATTGGGCTGAGAAGGACTTGGTTTTTCCTTCATGTATTCACATATCCTCTCTCTCATACACACACACACACACACTCAATACACAAACTATTTTTATCTTAAAAAATACTAGCTGATTATAGTTTTATTTTATCCTATGCACGTAGACAGTTATATAGCAAGTATTCCCTGTCCCCTTTATTTATTGTCTTCCTTTACTATTGTGGCAACCATGAAGTGCAGATCTCCTGGTGCAGGGAACAGATAAATCATGGCCACAACTGTGTCCCCTCTGCATCCACCATCATATTAATTGAGCAGCCACACTCTAACCATGAAAACAAAAGTCATACAGTAAAAATGTAGAGCAGAAAGATAGTCTGGCTTCTTTATCTCACCCTTGCACAGATGTAGCCTGCCTAATTCCAGACTTTTTGTTACATGGGGAATAATTCAGGTTAGAAAAGATTTCTTATAATTTTACTCAACACCAAGTGCTAATACATGGTAGTGAATGGGACCAACTTCTAATGAAATTCTTGTAATCCACATTTTCCTGTGAGATAAGATGGTGTAATTCATTCGGCATATAATTTAACTTTCAAAAAATAAATTAAGTATAGAATCAACCAACATTGACCCAAAGTGGGGAAGAAATAAACCAAACACTAAATTAAAAATCTAAGTCAACAGACTCTCTGTTCAGAGAAACAACGAGTGATCCTTTAAAAACAGTTGTCAGATCATGTTCTTCCTCTTCTTAAAACCCTCTAATGGCTTCACATCTCACTCTCTGGAAAAGACAAAATCTTTCTTGTGGCTTAAAGGACCTACATGATGTATTTATTCCATTACTCCTCTGACTTCATAACTCCTTTCCGATTCAGAACTGTCCCTTTCACTTGTGGGACCCAGAGCAAGAGTAAAGATGGAAGCCAAGGTACAAATAAGACTAAAAATTTAATAGATGTAAATCAAGCTGAGAATATATTTTAGTTTCCGAACAATAGATATAACTTCATTATAACTTTTGTGTGCATATATATGTAAAGCTAAGTTGTTTGTATATATATATATATATATATATATATATATATATACTTAACTGAAATATATCAAGATATCAAAAATGATTGATTATTGTCTATGTGTGAATGTTTACTCATGGGCTGGGTTGGTAATATTTAGATGAGTAATCAAATAAAGAGGCACATAATTCTTACATTACTATATATTTATTCCATAATTGTTTACTTGCTTCTTTTTCAGCAAAAATACTAAATATGTTATTTTAATCAAGATGTTCACATAATTTTTATGTTCTATTGACAGAAATGCCAAATTTGATAAACTGATAAGTTCAATTTGGAGAGTTTTTCTCTGCTGAAGCAGTAGCAATGGAAATTGTCAAGAACATTTCTTAAAGTGATATTTACATTGAGGAATAAGCCATGAGTTTTACAAATTATGATCAAACATTGTACTTAGGTAGATTAAGATTAATTATTACTGATTAAAAATTTTAAAATATTTCAGTATTATATAAATGTGATATCTTTTTATCATGTCTTTAACACTACTTTAAAGCAAAATATAGATCCATAAAGAAAATCTTAAATGTGTACTTATTTCAAATTTTTAATGCTGGGATATTACAAATAAAACCAAAAATAATAACATATTGCTAAATTTGTTCAAATCTCTCACCAGTGGAGGTGATAACTTGAATTACAATGGCCAGTGCTGGAATCTACAGAAATTAATTTCAAGAATATTAGTGCATGTCTTCCTTATAGTCAGGCACATACTTTTGTTTCTTTATTTTTATTTTATTAATTTTTTATTGGAATGACATTTTGGTTACATATTTCATATACTGTTTCTTTGATTAGAAAAAGCAATTATCTCAAAAAAATGTTAATTCTTTTAAAAGTGCAATAGTAGACCTAGATCTGTTGGGTGCTTTATAAAATTTTTTCACACTTTTAATAGCAAACAACTGTTTATAACCATATAAATACAGATAATGCAGAGTCAATTTTAATTTTATTTATGAAAAAAGCACATTTTGCTATTCATCTCAAGATCTTTCCTTGTTTTGCTTACAATTTCTATTTCATTATACCTCTTGTGTAAATGTAAATCAAACCTAATTGTCTTAACAGTGTTTAGTTAATATTCTTATTGTATATCTGGGAATGGTTTTCAGGTCAAATGTTATGTATGTTACATGTCTTACATTTTATATCACATATTCTTCCTTTTTTCTTTTAAAAGTATAAAATTAACAATATCACAAGGACACTAAGAGCTTGAACCACCCATTGGGAACTAGGAATTCCCTCTACAAAGATTGTTCAATATGACCATATCCATGCAAGGGTCTTTTTATATTTTCTTGCATATAAGTTATTCTTTTCTGTTCTTTTTCTCAGTTACTTGAAATGTGTTAAGTGTGTTGACAAGGCATGTAATTGCATGTATGAATTTTTCTAAGGTCTAATTCTTTTTCCTTCTTTCCCTTCTTGCTTTATCCCTCCCTTTCCCCTTCCCTCCCACTCACTTTTTCTTTCCTTCCTTCCTTCCCTCCTTCCTTCCTTCTTTCCTTCCTTCCTTCCTTCCTTCCTTCCTAATTCCTCCCTCCCTCCATCCGCCCCTTCCTTCTTACCTTCCTCCCTAATTCATTTTCATGGGTACTATATCAATAGGGGGTTCAAATCAGCACCCTGAAATTTTTGTCATCCTGGAATAGTATTTTCTACATAAATCTGGTTTTTACTTAATACAACCAGTGAGATTTTAAGCCCTTTGTTTCACTATATAAATGTGGAAGAGAAAATACATAGCAGTTAAAGTTATTATTTTATTCTCCATTTCTTCCAATAAAAATTATCTATTTCCATATACTTCATGTATATTCACAATGATTGGTATTATGGCTATGAATTCTATAGTCCCCCTGATTTGTGCACATAAATATATCCTAGATCAGACTATAGGTTTTTGCAGAAATATGGATTATAACATGAGAGTCAAGTCAAAGTAAACTATCCACTAATTGAGGCATTCAAAGTAGTTGTGTCATTTAGTTTCTCCAAATTAACTAAGCAGAATTCATAAATCAACAGTAGTCTAATTCTTCTTTTCCCAAGAATAGCTCCAGCTTTTCTTCCCAGCATTGGTCATTAGTGAGTCCCTGATCCAAGAGGTGTTTCAAAGAATAGTAAATATTCTCATGCTCTGAGGTACTTTAATGGAAAGAGTAAAATAATGTTTCACTTTTTCCTAGAAAAGAGGAGAGGTGTTTAGATTGAGGCTCTTTTTTAAGTGAAATTGGTTTAAAAATTAGTTGATGTGTGTTTGACAAACTACCAAAAATTGTATTGGGATGAAATTTCTCTATATTCATACTATACTTCAGTGACCCTAATAACCAATCTCAAGGAGAAATAGAAATGGCAGAAACACAAAAGGCAAGTACATATGCAATACTCTGGTTGTTGATGAGTTTATTCTTTAGCTGGTTACACCATCCATGAATGCATCCAACTTAAGATGTCAGGTAAGTCTGAATGATCAATATAAATAATCATTTTAATGGTTAATTACATTAAACATTAGAGGTACATACAAAATTTTAATTACTGAACATACTTTATATTATTAAGGTGATTTAAATCTGTATATTCAACACATTTTACCTTTTAATTGATGAAGCAAATGAATCTAAATAAAACACATAAGACATGTTTACATCTGTATTTAATTCCCTTGGTAACCCTTTATCAAAGATCAAAGTTATATCAGGGGCTTGCCTTGTGGCACAGTGGTTGAGAGTCTGCCTGCCCATGCAGGGGACGTGGGTTCGTGACCCGGTCCGGTAAGACCCCACATGCTGTGGAGCGGCTGGGCCCGTGAGCCATGGCCGCTGAGCCTGCGCGTCCGGAGCCTGTGCTCCGCAACAGGAGAGGCCACAACAGTGAGAGGCCCGTGTACTGCAAAAAAAAAAAAAAAAAAGTTGATTAATTTCAGTTTTACAAGAAAAATACTTCTTAAACTTTTATTTAATATACTTAGTTTCAAGAATATAGAAATTTCTGAAATACAGAAATACCTTAACTATAGCCATATAGTTTTACTGAAAATAATAAAATTTACATTTTTCAATTCTATTTTAAATAAACTCTTTGAATTTTCTAACAGGAAATTATTTTAATCTGAAAATGGACTGTAAAGGGCAAAGCCATCATTACATTAAAGTGGAATTTACAATAAAATAGACTTCTCAAATTTCAAAGATGTGCCTTAAAACTCTATCGGTAGAAAAAAAAAGAATACTAAGAAAATTCAACGGTTATATGCATTCGAGTGAATTAAAAATTACTTTTCTGTTCAAAGATCACTTCAAATTGCCCAACCATGAGTGATGTAAATTCTAACTTGGAAAGTTAACTGAACTACCACACAAAACATTAAAATCTCATTAAATGTTTAAATGAGATTTTATGTGTATTTTAAAATAATTGCTTCTTAGTTAAATTATATAAAATCCATAATTTCTGCTATTAACATAAAAATAACAATTATAAAATGGAAAATAAAGCAAAATCAAAAGAAGGGAGGTAAAAAGGCGCTCATACTCCCATTTTCAAATCATTAGCATGTGAACATCTTTGAGAAATGGTTACTTCCATACACTGATGATAAGAAGGTAAATTCTACCCTTTGGAAATTCAATGTGTATAACCATCCAGCTCTTATTTTTCTTTTAAATAACATACAATAATTTATGGATATAATTACATAAAATTATGTATTCAACATATTAGATCCCAAACGTTAACATTACTGTTTTGGTTTGAGACAAATGATTTACTTCTTTTGAGTATTTTGAAAGATTTCAACCAACATCTACACAATATTTAGATTTCTGTTTATGTGAGGAGTACAACCCACTAGAGCTCAAAATTGACTTACTTCTGACATTGTATTTATTTCTTAGACTTGGGTGACATCATATCCTGCATAAATTAATGAATACAATGATCTCATTAACTGTCACAAGGGTATGGGCAAGCAAAAATATGACAAACTCAGAATGAGCATGCAAAACATCCAAATTTGCATACTTAGCCCTCTGCTTAGTTCTCTAAACACTTGGCTTCAGAGAAAATTTCCAGAAGTCACTTTGAAAGAGTTTATATATGTCAATTATGGCTGGTAAGAATCAAAAGCATGGAAAAGGGGCTTACAGTTTATAGGCTATGCTGATTCCCAGTAAAATTTGCATTAAGTGGGGGAGAGGTAGTTTAAGCTGAGCTCTCTTTTACATGTTATTCTCCTAGAATTTCTGAAGCAATTAGCTTTCTTATCTTTTCTGTTTTCAATCTTTTCAGTGTGTAGTTTTGATATAAGGGTGAAGATTGGGGCTTCCCTGGTGGCGCAGAAGTTAAGAATCCTCCTGCCAATGCAGGGGACACATGTTTGAGCTCTGGTCCAGGAAGATTCCACATGTCACAGAACAACTAAGCCTGTGCACCACAACTACTGAGCCTGCGCTCTACAGCCCATAAACCACAACTACTGAAGCCCGCATGCCTAGAGCCCATGCTCCACAACAAGAGAAGCCACCACAATGAGAAGTCCATGTACCTCAAAGAAGAGTAGCCCCCGCTTGCCGTAACTAGAGAAAGCCGGAGAGCAGCAACGAAGACCCAATGCAACCATAAGTAAATAAATAAATAAATAAATTTAAAATTTAAAAAAAGGGCGAAGATTGATTGAACCTCTAGTCCATATTTATTTTATTTTCTAAGAGACACAGGGGCAACCTTGAAGATTTATATACCACTAACTCCTTAAGCCTAAATTCATTTATTTATACAATCATTCACAGTCAGTTTTGGAAACCTACTATGCTATGCCCACGTTATAAATGGCCTAGTTATTTTGACAAACAATTTGACAAATTTCATTGCTGATTCATTTTAACTGGAAAATAAAAACCTGCCATTTCTAAAACTTCCAAAAATTACCCCTTTTGATTATATGAGGTAGCTTGTAACAATTTTTTTTCTCTCCCAGATTTATTCCATTTTGCTTAAGTCATGAGAGACAACTTTACTTTAGCATTTTTGTGAGGCCTCTCCTAAATGTGTTAACATTTCTGTCCTTCATATTTTTTTATTGGAATAAAGACTTAGGTTTTGGAAAACTTTAAATGTCTAACAACATCTAACAGAGATTTCACCCAGCATTTTTGAGCACAGATAAATGAGCATTCTAGAGGCAAATTTTCTGATTAAAGTTATCCTTTTCTAGAATAAGGGTTTCACAGCACAAATGAATGAACTCTTATTTAATCAAATAGTTTAAACTGAGCCTTCTTTTTGTAACGATATTTCCCTTACATGTTAAAATAAAATGTAGAAAAATAAAATATAAAGCAAAATTTAGCCAACATATTTCATATTGAGGATATGTCTAATAAAACATGGCCTATATGGCAAGCTCTGCCTACTGCAGCTCTGTTAGGATCATGTCATATCAAAGATCATTCCTCCTTATTTCTAGAACTTCCAGAAAACAGCAAAGTCAATTTCCAAATGATTGAATGCGAGGGATTAATAAGTGACCTCCGTCCATTTGTAGCATTCCCACTAATGGGGCAATAGAGACAAGGGGGTGATATTCTGTCATAAGTAGGAAGTTAGTTCATGCTATAAGAATAAATGATAGAAGCAACAACTAAACACTTAAGTGAAATGAATACACTTTGGTCTAATTTCTATTTTTTTAACAATTGGCCTAATATATAAAATATTTTTGATAGATATGAGTCTCATACTTATGTTGATAACTTGGCTGGAGTTCTTAAGCTTCAGATAAAGGTGCCACTCAAGGGCAGGGAGCACAAACCTGTGGTTACATTTCCTTTCCTTGAGAATTCTGTATATGTTAATTTGAGCCACAGGATAAGATTTTTGCTCATAGAAGAGGCAATATTTTTGTCTTCACAGTTGAATTCCAAAAGTATTACTAAGATCTGAAATAATATTTGTCATTCTTATGTAATTTACTCTAGCATACAGTGTGAGCCATCCATATTTTAGAATACATTTTTTGTTTATAATTTTTGGTAAATATTTTGAATTATACCCTTAAGTTTTACTTTTGTCCATTTGTTTTAAATTTTCCTTTATTTCAATTGTCTTTCTGCAGTTTCTCAAAGTTGTGGCTTATTTCCTTGTGCTACCATTTTCTATCTCATTTATTTTTGTTATTTTTAATTGCACTTTTTGTCATTTATATCTTTTAGATCTCTTACCAAGTTTACCACAATCTAAATATTTGTTTATTTTTCTTTTTTTTGATGGATGCTTTTCATGCTTCAATATGTATTACCATGTTTTAGTTTTCTTCCACTACATCACTATTAATTATTTGAGTCTTGTATTTTTGCTTTGTGATATTGATAGGAATAATTTCATTTTTGAGGGGTTTTTTTTGTTTGTTTTACTTTGGTAATGCATGATTTAAATTTGGTCATAAATTTCATTCACTCTGAGTAATTTTTCTTTCTTTATAATTATTATTTTTTTATCCTGGTTTCTTCCTTCACCCCTCATCCCTCACTTTTTTTATGTAGTAACTTATTATCTTGGGATATGTACTGTATTACTTCCTTTTTTTTTTTTATTACTCACCATTGAAAGATGTAGATTTCTTCAGCTATATGCAGTAGTGTGTATTTGGTTCCGATTGTTGGTGGTAGTAAGGTTCTCCTCTAAATTGGGCTCTCCTCTAAATTAGCTGAGACTTTTCTTATGAAAGAAGATTTTGTATGTGTTCCTATAGTATTTGTTCTTCCCTAGCCATTGGAGACAGAGAATATGTTTTCTTCTTATTTAGACATTTTTATTTCCTCCATTGCAACAGACAGAATGCTTCCTGCACATCTAGCTTGTCAGTAATATTCTTTGCTCTCCCCAAAGTGATAATTTTACTTTGGAATCCCTAAGGAACCATCCATTTCATTACTCATGCTCTGCTGTAGTCCCCTCCTCTGGAATCTGGGCTAATCCTGCTTTGACCAGTGGAATGAGGCAGCAATAATGATGTGACAATTCCAGGTTCAAACACTAAGAAGCCCTGGCAGTTTCCACATTTGAGTTCTTGGGATCTAATCCCCATGTCAGAGATCTTGCTACCCTGAGGCCATCATCCTATGAGGGAGGCTAAAGAGCCATGTGAAGAGGCACACTGGAAGAAAGGCCAGGACACCATCAATTGCCAGGCATGAGAAAGAGACCATCTTGGTCTTCCAAATGGACTTCCCAACCATCTCAGCATCTGTCACCACCTAATATATAAGAGAAGTTAATTCACCCCACATAATCATGAAAAATAATTAGGTATTATTTATTTGAGCCACTATTATTTTTTATAATTTATTTTCATTTATTTTATGTTTTTTGGCTGTGTGGGATCTTCACTGCTGTATGCAGGCTTTCTCTAGTTGCAGTAAGCAGGGGCTACTCTTCATTGCAGCGTATGGGCTTCTCATTGCTGTGGCTTCTCTTGTTGCGGAGCATGGGATCTAGGCACATGGGCTTCAGTAGTTGCGGAGCGTGGGCTCAGTAGTTGTGGCTCACGGTTCTAGAGAGCAGGCTCAGTAGTTGTGGTGCATGGGCTTAGTTGTTCCACAGCATGTGGGATCTTCCCCGACCAGGGATCTAACCCATGTCCCCTGCATCGGCAAGCAGATTCTTAACCACTGCACCACCGGGGAAGTCCTGAGCCACTATGTTTTAGAGTGGATGTTTAGAGCACATTGTAATAGAGAACCAGAATGACCAATTAGTTGAAGGGCACTACAATTATTCCTGCTACTGTAACCAATAAATATAGCTTTTAGACCTCAATATTGAGATTTACTTTTGAGAATAATAAATTGTATGTCCCATAGTTGCAACTGTTAGCTTCTTTCATTGCTTATTGCTCTTTTGGTTGTATTTTCATGCCATTTCTCCCTGCATGGCATCTTCTTATTCCTATTGCATCTCTGCTGATTTTAGCAGCCATTACATCTACTTTAGAGCCCAGGGGTTTTAAAGAAAAGTGGAAGTTATGATTTTACATACTGTTTTCTTGTTGCTTTTAGATGTTTTTTCAAGAAAGGGATGAAGTTTTGCCTTTATGATACCATGTTTAAACTGGAAATGAAGGTCTGTCAACAAACAGGGTTCTTAGGATTAAGGTTCATTAAGCATTCTAGATTTTATCTTAGTGGACATTGTTGTTTTTGTTGGTACTGTTCATCTTGTTTTTATTCTGTGCTCACCTTTTAATTTACTTATTTTTTAAAACATACAGCAATTTATTCCAAACTCATTAGCTTCACTTCAAAACCAATTTGAGATTTTGTATATAATGGCAATTTGAGATTTTGTCCCATTGAGATAATAGAAATATCCCTGAGTCAGTGGGCAACTTTGTTCATATCCTTTCCTCAATAATATAACTTTCTCTTTCATTATCCCTAAAATTTTATTTCATTTTATGCAGTAACATAAGGAGGGTCATTACCAAATTTGTATTTTAGTTAACAAATCATTGTGACATGTTTTTTCCCTCAGACTTGCCTGCTCCAATTAAGATTGAATCTCAGAAATGTTATTTTATTTATTTCTATTTCAATCAAAAAGAAGATCTGGGAGTCTTGAGAACAAATATTCCAGATGCCATCATAGGAATTTTTAAATGAAGCCATGGAGAGGAAATTAACCAGCATTAGGTAACAATGTAAGAAGATGAAGGGAGACATGGCTAGAGCCCAGTATTAAAGGAGAAATTAGAGGAAAATGCTAAGATACTACTTCATCTCTACCAATTACCAAAACATTGGATAAAATACTTATTAAAATTTCAATTCCTCCCATTATTATTATTACAGAAGGCTAATGAATTGTAGCAGATGTATGTCTGACATATGTACCCTTTAGAAAACTTCTTAGTTCCTTTGTCTTGTCATCAGTGCTGTGAATAATAATGAATAGTACAATAGAACCATGGTAAACAGCATGTTCAAAGTTCATTCAACACTAAATATTTGGTAGAGAGTTTTGAGAATCTTTGGGTGAAAAGGTAATTAAACTAATACATTCATCAAAGTGCTTTATTTGATGCTCATAAAAACTCTGTTGGATGGGCACCAGCACCAGTATTCAAAACTAAGGTACCAGAAACTCAGAAAATAAGGTAGAAGAAATCACATGTTTAATAAATTGAGGCGTTCCTAATCCCTACACTGTCTTATATATAATCCAGCTTTAGCATATATTCATAAAATTTATCAGAGAATAATATACAAATATTCATAGTCTATAATTTTTTGACACAGAGCCTTAGAGGCAGATACATTTAGAGGCAGCAAATATACTAATAAAATAAAGTAAATCACAAAGGTAAAAGATAAATATACATACATGTAACCATTCTGGACCAATAACACCTTTTTTTATTTACTGGATCAAAGGACACTTTTATTTTATTTTATTTTATTTTTTATTAATTTTTATTAGAGTATAGTTGATTTGTAGTGTACTGTTAATTTCTGCTGCACAAAAAAGTGGATCAGTTATACATATATACATACCCACTCTTTTTTATATTCTTTTCTCATAAAGGTCATTACAGATTATTGAGTAGAGTTCCCTGTGCTATGCTGCTAATAGTAGGTCCTTAAGGATAATAATAATCCTTATTATCTTTTTTATATATAGTAGTGTGTATATGTCAATCCCAATCTCCCAATTTATCCCTCTCCTCCTGCCCCCTTGGTAACTGTAAGTTTGTTTTCTACATCTGTGACTCTATTTCTGTTTTCTAAATAAGTTCATTTGTACCATTTTTTTAGATTTCACATATAAGCAATATCATATGATGCTTGTCTTTGTCTGACTTACTTCACTGAATATGGCAATCTCTAGTTTCATCCATGTCATTGCAAATGGCATTATTTTGTTCTTTTTTATAGCTCAGTAATATTCCATTGTATATATGTACCATATCTTCTTTATCCATTCATAAGTCAATGGACATTTAGGTTGCTTCCATGTCCTGGCTATTGTAAATAGTGCTGCAATGAACACTGGAGTGCATGTAACTTTTTGAATTATGGTTTTCTCTGGATAAATGCCCAAGAGTGGGATTGCTGGATTATATGGTAGCTCTATTTGTAGTTTTTTAAGGAACCTCCATACTGTTCTCCATAGTGGCTATACCAATTTACATTCCCACCAACAGTGTAGGAGGGTTGCTTTTCTCCACACCCTCTCCAGCATTTATTATTTATAGATTTTTTGATGATGGCATTGTAATTCTGATTTACATTTCTCTAATAATTATCAATGTTGAACATCTTTTCATGTGTCTCTTGGCCATCTGTATGTCTTCTTTAGAGAAATGTCTATTTAGATCTTCCACCCATTTTTTGATTGGGTTGTTTGTTTTTTTGATGCTGAGCTGCATGAGCTGCTTGTATACTTTGGAAATTAATCCCTTGTCTGTCACTTCATATGCAAATATTTTCTCCCATTCTGTGGTGGTCTTTGCCTTTTGTTTATGGTTTCCTTTGCTGTGCAAAAGTTTTTAAGTTTAATTAGGTCTCATTTGTTTATTTTGGTTTTTATTTTCATTACCCTAGGAGGTGGATCATAAAAGATCGTGCTGCAATTTATGTCAGAGAGTGTTCTGCTTATAACACCTGTGTTTTTAGCATGTTATTTTGATTCATGCTTACAAGCTGTTCAATTTTATTGAAATATATGATAAGATGTTCTATAAGTGGAAAACTATGATAGTCAGAAATCTAATACATCATTTAAATTACACAGGCTGTTCCTTATATAGCAAACCTCAGTGTACCCTAATTATATCTTGTTGCGTGCCTGACTGAGCACGGACTGCATAGAATTTACCAAAACAATCGCTTGACCTGTTTGGTACCATTCAGCAGACCACAAAAGATGAAATGCTTTCCTGTCTAAAGCCATGGATAAAGACTAGACATCTCTGAAAGAATACAGTTGTATTATATAATATTTCTGATTTCCTTCTTCCAGGACAATAAGTCAAGACTGAGAGAAATATACACTTACAGTAATTATAAGTAATTAAGTAGATAACCATGATACATTTTAAAATCTAGCAGAGGCACATTAAATACTATGCATAGAATGGAATTAAAGGTATTAAGACAGTAATACCAACAGAACTGAAGGAAATAGAGAAAGGGAGATATTTCTACCAAACCTGAAAACATGTTTCCTGTAAGACACAATATCTGAAGTTACATAGAGAAAAAAATTGGGATACTTCTCTCACCTTAGCTTTACATTTTTAGAGACTGTTTTTATTTTATTTATTTATTTTTCTTTTTTGGTACGTGGGCCTCTCACTGCTGTGGCTGCTCCCGTTGTGGAGCACAGGCTCCAGACGTGCAGGCTCAGCGGCCATGGCTCATGGGCCTAGCCGCTCCGCGGCATGTGGGATCTTCCCGGACCAGGGCATGAACCCATGTCCCCTGCATCGACAGGCGGACTCTCAACCACTGTGCCACCAGGGAAGCCCTAGAGACTGTTTTTAAAGAGTAAATCAAATTATATAGTCATTTTAAAAACAGAGATACATACAAATTCCCAAGGATGCTAAGAGACATAATGGAAGTGATGGAAAGATTACATGAAATATACACTCATAAGTCAATTCATTTGAGTTTGGAACATTTGAAGACAAAAACAGTTTTAATTTTATTGGTTTAAACATGACAGATTTCTTCATTTCCCTAGAGATATTTATGCTTGATTAAAAAAAGAGTCTTTTTAACAAATCCCAAAACCCTTTACCTCACCCCAGCTGTTAGGTGACTAGGGAACCAGCAATGCAGATGTCTGTTTGTACACACTAGCATAATTGTATGGTAGCTTTATTTGTATGCATTACTGTAATAGTACAGTCCTAATGTATTTTACTTGATAATTTTTTATGCAGATCTTACAGCACATTTTTTCGACCACATGTTGGAACATTTGTGCACAAAAAATTCCCATCTTTATGTTTGAAATTTATGGGAACACAATTAAAATGAGAGGAGTCCAAAGGTATCAAGATAATTACATTTTTCTAATCTTACTAAACAAGATAAATTACCTGCAGGCCCTCTTATAAAAGATGAAATCTTCATAATAAGTGAATTAATCAAGCAGCAGCTTGCTACTGCACTTGCATTTATAACAGAAATGATTCAAAGACTTATTTTATGGGGAAATTAATGGAAACAGGCTTTTCATTCTTCTGCACCAATTGAAAACCTCAGCAACCAGCTGCCCACTTGTCAAGAAAACAGAAAGAAGCTGGAAACAAAGATAAATAAAAACACCTTTTTCCTGGCACTTTTGAAGAGAAAAAGGAGCTCTCATTTACAGCAGCCATCTGTTTGTTATTTAATATGGGTGAATTACATGCTGTAATGAGTTTGTTTCTGCATCACTCAGTGCAATGGAACACAAGTTCACTCTCATAATGTGCAGCAGTTTTTAAAAGCTAATCATTTAATTGGACACAATCGTCAATGACAAATGGAGATGTAAAAACTCAGCCAGCTGTAGAGTGAATATGTAATCATTGTGAAATCATATTATTTTACACGCTTGAAGACTTCTTAATAGTATCTGATGTTGGTCATCACCACAGACTGAGGAATTGAAGAAACACGGTGAAAAACAGCCTTTCAAAATGGCTTTATATAATTGGTCCATATTAATGCCGGTGTTAGAGCCACCATTTGACTTTGGTACCTAAAGTCTCTCTAAACTGTTTATTACTATCCTAATTTCATTTTTGAGTTTTATATATTTTTCAAATATTCCATGCTTTAGTAGGCAAGAGTTATTTAGGAGCAGCTTTTTTTTTTTTAATCTGCTTTAGTATAGACATCCACTGATTTTGTGCTTTTGCATGTGACATCACATACAGATAAATATGGAGACCTGGGAGATTGTGTGCCAACAGATTTTTTTTTTTAATCACATGCACACAAAAGCTCTACTTCAGGAAACCAAACCTGAGTGCCTACACCTGCATGCATTACAGTCAGAATTTATACAATGCTGCTATAGTCTTTAATAGAAGAATAAAAATCTCCATGAAAAAGAATTTTCCCTTTGGATTTTCTACAAAGACACTATGCTTATTAATAAATTTCCACAATAAGAGCCCTCTTCCAATTTCTAGGTATCACAAAGAAATAAAAACAAAACTCAAGTTATTGAATAGGTTATTTTTGTACTTAATTATATAATTTGTGCATGTTTTATATCTTATGTGATTGTTGAGGACACTATAACAATGTATATTTCCATCTTTATTGTCCTTCCAAGAACGTTAGACTTAGTGGAAAGTTCTTATGACTGAAAAAATGTGTTGGGTATATCAGTATTTAATCATTTTGGATTAAAATCTACTGGGTTATCTCTATGCTCCATTTAATTGTAAACTTTTAAAACTTATTTCAAAAGGGGGGCTAAGAGATATCCTTGTTTCAGAAATCCCCTGCTATCTTATCATCTCTACAAAAATATTTCAACCACTATTATTCAATTCCAACAAAACACAAAAGAGTTCATGTCTCACATAACAACTCCTATCTCAAAACATTACCTTTCATCTGTCATGTAATATTCTTTGCTCTAAATAAGCTTGTAATTATGTGTCCCTGTTTTATATTCAAAATCAAGGTTTGTTTTCTGCCAATGCAAGTCCCTAAAGAACAAATGCAATAATTTGGTTTGGTTTCTCTTTATAGCTCTTAGCAGCCTTTTAACACAGTGGTCCCTTAATAAATAGTGTTTAAACAAACGTAGTTTGTTAAAGAGTGAGCAAGCAAGCTTTGAACTCTCTTAAAGAATAAACACATGAAAAAGGGGTGTGTTTTAATGTTTTTCTCGTGTCACATGATTGTTTAAATATAGAAATTCTTGACATCAAAAATGAAACACAATACCAAAAGTGTAATCCCAAAACTAGAAAAGGACCACATTCACAAAAAGAAAGAAACACAGATATTTAAAGACAGAGCAGAAAAGCAACTTGAACATACTAATCACCCAGAAAATAAGATAAAGATAGATGTATTGTAAATTAAGCAAACAGCCCAAATATGCAGTGCAAGCATGATCTGAAAGAAACCAACCATCACATTCTTTCTAATGAATCATTAACAGATAGGAAAGCTGAATAAATCAAGATGAGAAATATAGTATCTATGAAGAAATCAGAAGTCAGCCCTAAATATAAGTTCATACAAGTACAATTAGCTAGATAATTATTCTTGGGAGAACCCATCTAGTCACAGCATTTAAGTTCCATTCACTTGGACCAACCTATTCTGATACGAAGAAATAATGACACACCAGAGAGAGAGATTCCTTGGAGCAGAGACCCATGGACTTAGACATTGGTTAGTATGATGATGTGTTAAATGTAAATTACTCACAGAAGACAATGCCTCATTTTTTATTTTGCCTTGATTTGCCCTCAAAACTACTACTAGAAATAGGGATCAAAGAAGAATCCTAAAGGAAATAGTAGTTGAAAAGGAGAAATGCCAGTTGATTGCTGAGTCCCCTTATAAGACAGGGAGAATGAGTATTCTAGGATTTATGCTCTAGAAAGGTACATGTAATCACCAGCAACCCACAGCTGAAAAGCTTTCCCTAACTCCCCATTGCCATGCAGGTTTCTTCAATTTGTAGTGACCTCTCACAATAAAACCTTTTAATATATTGCAAATTGCATGTTGACTGCTCTTTACAGAAATATTTTACTTCAGCTCAGTGGAATAGGAATACATTGTAAACATTTGTGATTCTAAGGTGTTAGACAAAATTGTCTTCCTTTTTCAAAATATTGGATTCTGTTTTTCCAAAGCCACATTAATATGTAATCTCTTCTGCTGAGATCTTTTTCAATGTCTTAGCTCACGATAATGTTGCCCTACCCTAAATTTCTAAAGGACTTTCTGTCTGCACTACTTATGTGGACTAACTGAATTATCTGTTCACATATTTCATATTGCCTGTGCTTTTTATATGGCAAGTGTTCAGTAAATATTTAATTAGATGGTCACTGCAGGTTTTGGGAGGATGAAGTTAAACACTACTTACCTGATATCTTAAATATGTTTGCCCATTGGTATTAAAAGTGCCAACTAGGGGACAATGGTCAACTCAAACGTCACTTTTTCAAAAGCTTCACGGGCCTTTTCATGGCTAGTTACTCTCCGCATTGTGCCCCCATAGTGTGTTGTAAATACACAGTACTTATCCTATTATAATGTAGTTCTTTATGTCACCATTAGGGTTCTAGGGCTTGTCCTACTGACTTTTGAATTGTTAATGTCTTGCCTAGTCCCTAGCACACAGCAGTGATTAAATAATTATTCATTGAACTGAATCCCCTAAAGGCAGAAATTGGTTACTATCTTTTTATTTCTAGTGTGTATTGTACAGAGTCTAATATATAGCAGATACTCAATAATATTTGCTGACTAAGTGTTGAATGGCTAGTTGGATGGATGTTAAATGATATGTGAATGTTACAAAGAGGCAGAAGAAACATATATGTAGTGTCTTCTTTTTTTACTTTTAAATATAATTTCAAATCTTGAAAACAAAAGGAGACACTCAAAATAGCTAATATTACACCTGAGGAAATTGAGGCCAACTTACTAAGATCAATTGTTCAAAGTCATCCAGCTAGATCATCCTGATTTCCAGGCAATATGCAGTCTATATCACATGATCTGAGATCTTAATTCCATAGATCTCATCAAATGGTATGTGTTTAACTGAGTTAAAGAAATTAAAACAAATAAGAAAAAGGGGATGGTCAAAAGTCCCTATCTAGAATAAAAGAGTCAATGTGGACATTGACTTAAAATTCTTAAGTCCAAGGCACCACTCTTACAAAAATAGCAAGATCATAAATATATCACCTCCTTTGTAATAATCAATGTTCTCAAAGTTAAGGTATGCAGATTAAAATTATGCCAAAATCTGTAAAATAATCACAATGAGAAGAATTAAGTATAGTGTTATTACCAATTGGTGACATTTCTTTCATATTGAATAGTTGAATTTCTAATTGAATTGAATAATGGAAATAATGCATATTCATATTTTCCAAAAATCTTCTATCTAGAGTAAGTAAAATTTAAAGGAACTACCTTTTCAAACATTTATCAAATATTTACACTTTATTTTCTGCACTCTGGAAATAATCGAGTCCAATTTAATAATTCATCAATTGATAAGTGTGGATAAAACAGGCAAAAAGGAAAAGGAAAAGGAAAAAAAATTTTAAAAACCACCACCAACAATAATTTTAAAAAAACATGCGAAACAAAGACACCACCAAATCCATGCATAAAAAGTCCTGAATTTTATTTTATATACCTTTCCAACAAAGTTGATTAGCTGGTTTCTTAACCCATAACAAATTACTAGTTATAAAATAATAATAACTAGTTACTTTAATTTCATAATCATAAAGTAACAATACACTGGGATAAAAAGATCTCTATGAAACACATTTTGTAAAAAATTTTAAAAGTTATATCAAAGGAGGAATTGGACACTACCATCAAAAAATGATCATGTCATTGGCGTGATTGCACCATGGCACATGGCACAAATAATTTTAAAATATGTAGTTTTTGATTGTGGATTTCATTCCCCTTAGGTTTTTTATATGGCATAATTTTTTTGGTGGCTTTCAGTTTTGCCCAAACTTTTTATATCATGGCTCACAAAATAGGTATGATTTTTACCGAACATTGAAGTTTTACAGAACACTGAACATAAGGACGCTGAGGTAAGTCGCACTCCAATAGTTCAAAAGTTTAATTATCTCAGAAGCACTGTTACCCATTTGAAACATCAACATATCCTGCATCAGGCAGTTCTGAAGTTATTTAGAAGAAACTATTGATATTCATTAACATCTTTATGAAGACAAAATTACCATGACTTTCTAGAGAGCCACCAATCATATATTTTTCCACCTTATTGCATAAAGAAATATAATGCATTTATTTATAGAGATTATTATAAACTTGGAAATAAGACTATGACTAATATTTTTGAATGAATATTGAATTTTTGAATGAATAAACATCTCTTTTAGGTATCAGAGATTGTTTTCATTCCAGTATATTAATATTGAAGAAGACTAATGATTTTGAATCTTGGATATATAAAATGACAAATAAGGACATTAAAGAATTAAGGATTTTCAAAACTGAATTATATCTCAAGCTATGATCAGAGTGAAGTTCTCTACAGAAGGAAGTCTCTCTGCTTCATTTGCCCCCCCTATAAGCATACCTTCTGAGAGATCCAGGCATGTCTAAGGATGTGGTACTCATTATCATTGTAAATGTGATAAACTTAAAAAAAAATAGCAACAATATTCCAAGGATCTCCTAATGTGTAAAAGTAGCTTTATACGAGAAAGAATGAGGTGGTTAGATAAAGAATATTTTCTCTGCATTCACTCCTCAGGACACTGAATGGAACAAAGGAAAACATCTGTGTAAAAGCCCTGCTTCAACTTCTTTATATTTTATTCTATACATGAGTATAGTATTTATAGTATATAACTATTATTATATTTTCCTTGAAAGAACAAAAAATATTTTTCCCTATTGCCAAGGTAAAAATGTTCAGTTCATTCTTTATATTTTACATAGCTATAACAAGCACAAATAATATTTCTGATAGATGTACAGTTTCTTTCCACCTGCCCAATCATTGCATTAGACATGAAGTTCCAACAATTGCACACCATTTAACAGTCTTTTATTGTTTCATGTTTATAAAGAAATTTACATCCGTCAATCAGTGGCTGGAGGTCCATGGAAAGTAAGGTAATTGACCATAGTTCCCTCCTAAATTCAAGCAACCCCAGGGTAATAAGGATATTTTTCAGAGGGTAAATTATTTCCTTTAACTGAGGAATTATAAAAGCATTTATCATGATGTCCAGATATATTTCTTACTGCTATTGTAACTCATCCATTTAACTGTCATGGTAGCCCCTGCATCTATGCTCCTATTGTAAGTGGATAGGAAATAACTGGGTGACTACAATATCTGAGTTAAAACAAAAGAAAAAGCAAGATGAGGTGTTTGCTGCAGACAACAAATGTTAAATAATTTTAGGACTATACTGTTTAACTGGCATAACGCTTGTTTCTTTAAACGCCATTTTCAAAATTTTTTTTCTCTTTCTACATTGTTCTGGACACTGGAAAGGTTTGTACACTCAAGTTGGAGGGTATAAAGAAGGACTATTTAACAAAATTACTCTTTTCTTAGAAAATTACAGAACACATGAGTAAATTACTCTATATGTTTTCCTTTTTATCTAATTTCTTTAGCCATTTCTTGTTTTTTTTATCTTTCTAAGATTCAGGATTGATACTGGCAGTTACTATATGTTTTCCAAAGTTCTGTGTAGAATACAACAATAAACAAGAAAAAATATAAATGTATCTATTTCTGTCTTATGATAAGTTTAATTTTTCTTTTCTATTCTCAACAACTAATTACTGTTTTTTTCAAATTATCCCTTAACCGAATGACTTATATGTTAAGAAAGAGAGAATTCTGCCTGTTGCCAAACGACAGAGATTTAAAGTCTCCAAAACTGGAAATTATAAATAAGAAGAAATGCTACATACAGAAGGATTATTACAAATAAAATAAATAAAATGTCTACAAATAAAAGCAAAATAAATTCATGGGAGGGTGTGGAGATCCAAACTCTGCCATTTGAAATGTGTGACCTTGGGCAAGTCATTTTCATCTGTAAAATGGTGGCAATACTATACTTCAGGACATAAGTGTGAGGGGTAAACACCATAATATATACAAAGCATTTAGGCACTTAATAATTTGTAATCTAAACCTTTAGGATGAGTAGAGGTGAGTGGCTAAGAGCATAAGTTCACACTTGAGTTGATATACTGTAGATGTTATGCCCTACAGGATTTTTGTGAATACCAAATACATCAGCATTTATGCAACACACAGCATACATGTTAATTGTTCAGTCCTTCTCTGTATCAAAAGGTGAAGATAAATATATATATTTTTTAATTTTTACATTAAAAATTAAGATTTTTTGGCTTTTTGCAAGTGGCATTTTTCTAACCTTCATTTTAATTATTTTTTAATTTTCTGCTTAGATTTTAAATCATGAAAAGCAAGATCTACACTGTGAATTACTTCACTAGATGGTAAACTTACAGACAGAAACTCAGCCTTGTTACAATAATTTCCTTAGGAACTGCCAGGATATTTTCTGGAACACAGTAGGTATCCAAACTATGATTCTGAGATGAATGGACAAATAAATCTCTTTAATTCTGTAACATTTCTAGCTATAATTTATTTATTTGTCAACTCAGTCATTAATGCATAACTATTAATTGAGATCTACCATGTACTTTGCTTTATGTTGAAAGATGGAGATACATGGATGGATGGCTTAGCCCCTTTCCTTAGAAACACTCTGTCTAGTGATGAGATAGAACCAGAAACCTACACACACAATGTGGAAAGTTATTTCAACAAAGGTACAAAGGAAGATCTAGATGGGGAGGAAGATGGGAGATTGCTTGTGGAAACTGTTCTGAGGAGCTGACATTTGATTTGATATTGAAAAGAAAAAAGAAAAAAAATACAGTTCTCTAGGTAAAGAAGAGTTGCAGGAAGGAAATACTTCCAGGCACAGGGATGATTTTTGAGAGAGCATGGCTAAAAGTAGCTCAGTGCAGCTAGTTTATCAGTAATGGCATAAGTTTTAAGTGCCTTGTAAACTATGTGATAGTCACTAGGTAGTCTGCATAATTCAAGTGAATGACGAATACCTTCGTCTCTACGGACTACTCTAACGAAATACCATAGGTCAGAGGGCTTATAAATACTTATTTCTCATAGTTCTGGAGGCTATGAAGTCCCAGATCATGGACCCAGCAGATTCAGTGTCCGGTGAGGGCTTCCTTGTAGATGGTGCCTTCTGACTGTGCCCTCACATGGTGAAATAGACAGGGATCTCTCCAGGGCCTCTTTTATAAGGGTATTAATCTCACTCGTGAGGGCTTTGCTCTCATGAACAAATCGTCCCAAAGTCCCCAATGCCTAATATCATCACCTTGGAGGTTAAGATTTCAATATATGAATTTGGGGAGAACAAAAACATCCAGTCCATAGCAGGGAGCTAGTGCCAGCGTTTACATAAAAGAGTGATTTTTTTTTATGTTGCCAATAATTATACCATGCATATGGGGGGGGAAAAAAACCTTAATAAATACTCTTATTAGTAATAATGAAAGCCTTGTAGAAATTAATCAAAAAATATATAACACAAAGCAAGAAACTAGACATGACATTCTTCTGTTTATTATTAAAATAAACAGAGCCCTTAAACCACCATCTTTTTCAGTGGTCTGTTATCAAAATAAAACAACCAGTGAAAAACAGACACTATTTCAAATGTACTGGGCTACATGAAGATTATCTTATTATGTTCTGTGTAATCAAAATTCTTTGTCCTTTTATGTCTGATTTATGGTGTGTCAATATCCTATATTACTATAGTACATTATGTTGCATTGCCGAGAAGAAAAGCACGAAAGGATGGGTCCCATAACTTGCAAAGAGGCAGAGTAGATATTGTTATGAGATCTTACTTTATTTAGCTGCTGTTTTTATTAAATACCAGAATTTCAATTAGATAAACTTCTTCATTATCTTTGTAGCAATTCATAAACATTTCTAAGAACAGTGGCTGGATGAGTACAAATGATAAGATTAGGCTGCATCTCACCCTGAGAACTGCAATGCAGAGTTTTGCTATTTGATTAAGAATTGTAATGACTTCTCTTATTTTCACCTTTCTATTTCTAAATGTTTGTGACACTATCTTGATCCTGGTAAAACTAATGAAACATGACACAAATAACACTTTGTGCTGGATTATTTGACTGAAAATGAGGAAATATTAATTGATAGCCAAAGTACGTAAATTGGTGGAAAGTATTGATTGAAGGTAACTGGAGATCTTCAACGTCTGTCAGTTTAGTGTTTCTCAGGATCCACCAATTAATATGATCACATAGTTTATCATCTTAACTAGGACACTTTGGAAGTAAAAGGGGTGCAGTTAATCATTATGCCAAGGCAAGAGGTTTAAACTGAGACTTCCCCAGGCAAACTGGAGTATATGATCACCCTGCCAATAGTACTTGTTTCTGTACTATTATCCTTTAATATCTAAAGACTGACATAAATAAGAAAGAATCTTGCTGAAAAGAAATATATCAGTGGCATTTTAAACAATCATTGAGACAGAAAAAAGTATCCAATCTTCATCATAAATAATTATGAATACTTAATGTTTCACAAACACATCCTTGCAGTTTTGTTCATGTTAATAGCTAACCTCTACCTTAGAAATGATTTTTTTTCTTAGAAGGCCTCTGTTCAATATCAAAGTTTGTAGTCTTTTTTGAAAATAGAGACCTTGCTTAACTACAACGGAAAACAACTTAGAAGGAAATCCAAGGCCTGTCCTCTTAGAGTGGACTCACCTCCAACTGGAGCACTCAGTCCCTGAAAGCTGTCATAGTCACTAGCCGTCCTGAATTCCAATCCTACCTTCTAACCCATTAACCCTCTTCCCTATATCTAATCTTACCACACTAAGGACAAAATATAGACAAGTGTGTTTATGTAGCCTAGTTTTGTTCTCTTAGGTAAGGGAGTCTTTTCTGCAGACATACGCTTTATGGCCTGTGGTCATGGGTGAGGATACTGACCCTCAGTTTTCCTATCATCCTCTGTTAGAACATGGAAACCCTCTCTCACAAAGAGAGTCACAACCAAAAATTAGATTCCATAGTTCCTTGAACAGTATAGTGCAACTACTATAGAATGAGTTAGATGGGCTTTTATATGCCTATCAAGAAAGGAGTTTCCAGGAGAAAGAAAAAAAGTTGTTTTCAGGTTCAACCATCAAGGAGGACCACCTCATTTTAAGTTTAGGGCTATATTTTCTTTCTTTTTTTTTTTTTTATGTTTTCTTTATTTTACTCAGTTTAGCAATTCCTTTAATTCCATTTCAGTTTCTGTTTCCTATTCCTTTTTTTTTCGGTTTAGGTAGACTGCGGGTTTGGGAATGGCTGTTTGTTTGTTTGTTTGTTTTTTACACCTTTATTGGAGTGTAATTGCTTTACAATGCTGTGTTAGTTTCTGCTGTATAACAAAGTGAATCAGCTCTATATATACATATATCCCCATATCCCCTCCCTCTTGAGCCTCCCTCCCACCCTCCCTATCCCACCCCTCCAAGTGGTCACAAGGCACCAAGCTGATCTCCCTGTGCTACGCAGCTGCTTCCCACTAGCTATCTATTTTACACTTGATAGTGTATATATATATATATGTCAATGCTACTCTCTCACTTCATCCCAGCTTCCCCTTACCCCCACCCCATGTCCTCAAGTCCATTCTCTACGTCTGCATATATATTCCTGTCCTTCTAAAGCTATTGCAACATCCTAAAGGACTCCATTCTATTTGCTCTAGATTCACTGAAATGATTTGTCATATTAAATGTTAATGCCTAAAACATACCCAAATTATGTACTTTTCCAAATGAACAGCTGAGTTCATTGAAGCCTTAATTATATCTAAGAAGTAGTGGGGGTAGATGTAGTTTCTGTTTATGAAAGAATGGAAAGAAAAAAATTATATA
>NW_020174046.1:171497-239854 GCF_003031525.2 Neophocaena asiaeorientalis asiaeorientalis | reverse complement strand
TATATATATATATATATATATATATATACACATATATATACATACATATGGCATCTTCAACTTTGGTCTTTCCTCATAGCTATGCTTCCATAGATGTATATTTCTCACAGATATCAATTGGAATCTACTTCAGTATTTTGACCCCCAAATCCTTGGCTGACTTTTAACTATAGTATGTTGGACTCCCTGGTCCATGACTTGGCTCACAATCTTTAAGCTCTGACAAGCTTCTGACTTTAAGCAGCTGCATTAACACCCTACCCCACCACCACACACAAACACCAGTTAGCCCGTGACAGCATCTGTGCCCAGACTTCTCATGACCTTTGCTCTCCACTAAACCTGTATACTTTTGCTACCCATGTTTCAATGCTGTTGAGTAATGTGTAAAGACTTGTTGAGAAAGGCAAATATTTGACTTTCATTTAGGGATAAAACTGAATGATGAAAGCTTGAATAATTTGCATTATCTCTTTGAATCATGCGTTTGTGATCTTTTCCTAATTTAAAAATTTGAATATCTTCTAAGCTATGTTTATGATTTTCACATTTTGCTATCTTTTGTTAGATTAACAAATTCTGTTAGAATAGAATTTGTTAATGTAAATTTTATTCAGACAGAAGTATCACTTATTTTGCCTTCTCCCAAGGTATGCAAATTCACATTGAATTCTATAAATACAGACTTTAAAGACATTCTATGATCATTTTGATTTTTTAAGGCCTGGGTACATGCAAATGTACATACTTCAGAAATGATCAATATAGGGTGCTTTCTTAAATGATTGATTTCTATTATTCCATTTCTTATTTATCAAAAACCCCTCAGCCTTTATATCTTTATTAAAATACACTGCATTATTTTCTCATACTTCTCTTTATTTGTCACCATACAGTATGATATGAGTATGGATTTTGAATTTGTCTCCACAGTTCATCCTTTGGAGTAAAGCCATACATTTTAGTTGTTAGAAGAAGAAAGTGGCTAAGATTTGACCGACTAATATAATTACTCTTGAGAGGAGAGCAAAGCAGAAACCTAGTTTATTTTGATGTTTGCCAACATACCTAAAATGCCAACACAGAAGAAGCTCAGAAGAAAAATGATGGAATCTTTCAGATGTTAAAAGGAAGCAGGATAACAAAAAGCACAAAAAAGACAGCACAATCAATAGATGTGCTGATCTATTCACTTTTATTACTGAACTTCAGGGTTTTGAGCTGAATTTCAACTATTTCACATGTCCCTAGATATAATGAAGGGATGATATAGACTCCAATAAATTATGGGGTTTATCTCATACATGTTAGTGCCTCATAACTTATTAGTGCCTGAAGCTATAATGAGTTATGTTACAGTTCTCATACAGAGCCTCCAAAACTTGTAACTCACCAAAACCTTGGGCAATTTCATTTATTTAATGCCTTTTTAGTATTGGAGCTCTAATCCAGAATTTGTTAATTTTTTTTTCATAGTTATTGGGTAGTGTCCCCTGTGGTATGTTAAACTCAAAATATCATAAGTCCCTCTATATTTTGCTGAAGTGAACATTCTCTGCCACAGCATCTAAAGAATAATATTTGGGGGTGGCACGCTAATACATCATATCAAGCTGACATTTATATCATGAAGTTTACCATTTTCTGGTGATATTGTTCATATAAGCCTTTGACTTGCTTGCAGTCACAGGTTGGTAGGATATAGTGTTCTGTTACGCATCTCTGGCGGTGGTTTACAATGAATATGTGACTGCTCTACAAATTTTCAGAGATGTTTTGCCCTTTCATTTTGGTAGGAGTATAGAGAAGATGATAAAAAGCTCTATTCATCAAATGCTGTTTCGGTGGGAGTATCTCTACATTTTCCTGGATTCTCTTTTTTTAGGTGGCCAGATGTGTATACATGTGGTTCATCATTCTGAACAATAGCCCTGTAGAAAATTGCATTTGTTGGAACTGATTCCAAACACAAAGTTGTATTAATAGCGTTTTTTTTTTTTTTTTGAACATAATAAAACAAGATTGCTTTTGGTTGAATTTACCTCTCCACTGTATTACAGCTTTTAGGAAGCTTTGCCATAGAATGCAACAGACAAAAAATAATGGAGAAATTCATTAAGTGCTAAGATTCATCTCTCTTGAAAAAGAAGTTCAATTATTTTTATGAGAAAATGAAATTATTTAGCTTAATGAATAAAGGTGTTCTTGAAAGAATTCAACATTTATCACTTACAGCCCTACAAGATCTAACATTTTAAGACTTAAAAACAGTGACTCCTTAATTAAATATGGCTTTTTCTTATTCTTATCACTAATGGTTACCTGTCTGGAGGAGCCTACACATGAAATTCTAGATATAATATACACACTTACACATTTCACCATATATAAAACACGTTTCTGCCCACACTTACCCTGTTGTATATTCAACAAATGCAAACCAATTTTACATGCAACTGAAATAAAAGTATAATTAAAAAGAAAATTTTAAAGAATATATATAGATAGATAGATATACAACTGAATCACTTTGCTATGTATAGTAGAAATTAACTTTAATAAAATAAAAATTAACTTTAATAAATTAAAAATTACTTTAATAAAATAAATTTTAAAATGTCTTTCTGCCTGGGAACAATATAACATAGTCTATTTTAAAGTCAGAAGTAATTATTGTTGAATCTTCTCCTTTACTGGAATATCTATACAACTTCTCTCTATTCCTGTGAGTAATTGAGAGATGATGGAATTTATATCTTACTTTTTTAAAGCACTTACTTACATTGTTAATTCCAAAAGCAGAAATCCATTAAAAAAAAAAAAACCTAATTAAAATAAAGTAGTTGAAATCCCTGGAGAAAACTAGTTTTTCCCCTAAGAGCTCAGCTGCAATCAAGAAAAGCAGATAAACATCCATGTCAAAGAAACTGACAGAACTAAAATAGATTACTTTAAAAGTTAAAAAAAATTATAATGAGTAGTATATTTGTAAATAAGCAGATAAAAACATTATAGGTGCCTTCCCTCTCATCACAATTTTGTTACTTTGAATTTTATGTTTGTTTCTAAATTTTGGTCAATTTATATTGAGGAGTAATTTATTATATTATAAATGCAATATAAAACTAAACAATTTAATGAGATTCTGACAAACCCAAAAGAGAGATAAGGGAAACATTATAAAGGCAAATGAACAAGGACACACTTCAGTAAATGCAAAGAGCCCAACTACAAGAGAAATGAGTTGTTTTCACAATAAAGTGGAAAGTTGTTTGATTCTATTATCTCCATTGTCCCCTTACCACTTTAATCCACCCAAGCAAACAAATAAACATAGAGGCTTGCTGAATACTGGCTTGAACCAACATTTTATTTTGTTTCTTGATTTTAAAAGAAAAGAAAGTTTTTTTTTTTCAAGAAGTGAAGTTAAAGTGGAGTATGCCTTTACCTAGAAGTATATCTGAGTACAAATTATCACTTAAGTCGTCTTCAAAGTCCTTGAAAATTCTCTAGGGAGATACAGTTTATTTGATTTTTTAAATTGAAGTAGAGTTGATTCAAAATATTATATTACTTTCAAGTGTACAGAACAATGATTCAGTATTTTTACAGATTGTACTTCATTAAAAGTTATTACAAGATAATGGCTATAGGGAAAGATGGTTTAAATGTAGATAAACTAAGAGTACTAGACACATTTAATCTTTAGGGAGCAAAACAGAGAAGTTAACAATAATCACTTATAAAATATCATCCAGTTCTTAGATTATGTGGGCAATTGTGTAAACCTGCTAACCCCTTGTAACCACTAATTTTTTAAATTATCTCCATAGTTTTGCCTTTTCCAGAATGTCATACAGTTGAAACCATACAATATGTAGCCTTTTCATACTGGCATCTTTCAGTTAGTAATATTTATTTAAGTGTCCATAATGTCTTTGTGGCTTGATAGCTCATTTGATTTTAGTGTTCAATAATATTCCATTGTCTGGGAGCACCACAGTTTATTTGTCCATTCACCTATAATTTGGTTGCTTCCAAGTTTTAGCAATTATGAATAAAACTTTTATAAATATCCATGTGTAGGGTATTGTGTGGACATAAGTTTTCAGCTCCTTTGGGAGCACAATTGCTGGATCATGTGGTAAGAGTATGTTTAGTTTTGAAAGCAACTGTCAAACTGTCTTCCAAAGTGGATGTACCATATTGCACTCCCACCAGCAATGAATGAGTGTTCCTGTTACTTCACATCCTCTCCAAAATTTACTTTGGTTGGTGTTCCAGATTTTGGCCATTCAACTAAGGGTATAGTGGTATATCATTTTTTTTATTTTGCATTTCAAAAATGCCATATTAAGTGGAGCATCTTTCCATCTGTACATCTGCTTTAGTGAAGTGTCTATTAAGGTCCTTTGTCCATTTTTTAATCAGGTTTTTTTCTTATTATTGAGTTTCAAGAGTTCTTTGTATATTTTATATAATAATCCTTTATCAGATGTGTCTTGATCAGATGTGTCTTTATCAGCTGTGTTATTCCCTTGACAGTGTATTTCACAGAGCAGAACTTTTTAATTTTAATGAAGTTCAGCATATTTATTTCTTTTATGGATCATGCCTTTGGTGTTGTACTTTACAAAGTCATCACCAAACCCAAAGCCATCTGAATTTTCTCAGACATTATCTTCTAGGAGTTTTAGAGTTTTATATTTAGATTTTTAATCTATTTTGAGTTAATTTTTTGGAAGAGGCTGTGTCTAGATTCATTTTGTACACATCTATTTCTAGATCCTCCTTTTCTTTTTTGGATATACAATTCATTTTGTACACATCTATTTCTAGATCCTCCTTTTCTTTTTTGGATATACAATTCATTTTGTACACATCTATTTCTAGATCCTCCTTTTCTTTGTTGGATGTACAATTTTTACAGCACGATCTGAAAAGACTATCTTATATCTATCATATTGCCTTTGCTCCTTTGTCAAAAATCAGTTGACTGTATTTATGTGGGTCTAATTATGGGCTCTCTATTCTCTTCCATTGATCTATTGACCAATACCACACTGTCTTGATTACTGTAGCTTTACAGGAAGTCTTCAAGTTCAGTAGTATTAGTCATCCAAATTTATTTTTCTCCTTCAATAATTGTGTTGGCTATTCTGGGTCTTTTGTCTCTCTATATAAACTTTAGAATCAGTTCACTGATATGCACAAAATAATTTGCTGAAATTATGATGGAAATTTCTTTGAATCAATAGATCAGTTTGGGAAGACTGAACATCTTGATAATATTGAGTCTTCCTATCATGAGCATGTAACATTATCTCCACTTATTTCATTCTTTGGTTTCCTTCATCAGAGTATTGTAGTTTTCTTCGTATAGATCTTGTACATAGCTTTGTTAGATTTATAACTTTTATTTTTGAAGGTGCTAATGTAAATTATATTGTGTTTTTAATTTCAAATTCTACTTGTTCATTGTTGGTATATAGGAATGCAATGGACTTTTGTATATTAACCTTGTATCTTGTAACCTTGCTATACTTGCTAATTTGTCCCAGAAGTATTTTTGTTGTTGATTCTTTCAAATTTTCTGTATAAGCGATCATGTCATCTGTGAACAAAGACAGTTTTATGTCTTCTTTCCTAATCTGTATAAGTTTTCTTTTCTTTTTTTATTCCAGTCACTAGAACTTCAAGTATTATATTCAAGTGTTAGTGAGAGGGGGCATCCTTGCCTTGCTCCTCATCTTAGTGGGAAAGCTCTGCATTTATCACCAAGCAACATGTTAGCTATATAATCTATTCCTAACTAATTGAGAGTTTCTAATCATGAATGGGTGCTGATTTTTATCAAATGTTTTTCCTGCATCTATTGATATGATCATGTGATTTTTCTTCTTTAGCTTATTGATGAGATAGATTATATTAATTGATTTTTTAAATGGTGGACCAGCCTTGCATACCTGAGATAAATCTCACTTGGTTGTGATGTTGGTAGATGTTTTCAAAAGCAGATAATAGCTCATGAACATATTGTCTCATTTGTGTTACAAGTAGAGGAAAAAGCTATTGCTGAATGTGTATCAGTAACTTGCATGTATGCATGTGGGTGTGCATGCATAGAGAGAGAGACTGAGTCAGAGACAGAGACACATGCAAAGAGATGCAGAGAGTTTGGAAATAGGATTCAAAAATCCTCATATGCAATAATCCATATTGACCTTGAATGCATTCTTGAGAAGATTGTATGTACAACAGTCAAAAATATGGTCTCCAAAGCCGAGTCACATTGTTTCACATCCCATTTCAAGCAATCGCAAGCAATCTGACCTTTCTCAAGCTTCTGAGCCTCTTTGTGTCTTTGTTTCTCATCCATAAATAGGAATAATGATAAAAATGATCATTCATTCTTCCTAAATTTGCTGAAATAAAAGGGTTAATACAGATAAAAGACCTAAGAAAGCATCTGGCACTTTGTCACTCATGTTTAGTATCCATGTTTACAGATAAAGTGATCAGTAAGAGGGCATTCTGTTCTCTCAAGATAGTTATGAGTTATGAATGAAATATGCACAAGAAGTGACAGGTTAAAAGGTAACAAACCTGTGTTCAAGGCCTAAATTTTCTCATTATTTGTAATTTACTAAAATTAAGTTCTCCAAGTCAAAGGGTTTCACAAATATCTTCCAATCTGGTATATTTACTCATATGTGTTTGATTTTTCCAAGGTATTTTCCAATCTTATTTGATTTGGGGTTAATCCAAAAACTCTCACTTTTAGATGGGTCCTTTCAATAACAAGCATACCTGATTGGCAAATAAATTAATTTCCAAATAATATGTATAATAACCAATTAGTACATGGATGCACACACTGGTCTTTTAAAATAGATTAAGCACAAATACTTAGAAGAAAATCTTTTTTCTTCTATAGATAGTAGCAATAAAATTGTTTCATTAATATATCCAGCCTAGTAATGAAAAGTTTTTGCAGATGCTTTTTTGTAGAATTCACATGTTTTGTTAGGTTATTAATGAAATGGTGTCCTGGTGCAATAGAATTTAAATAAAGTAAATTGATTTCTACACGTCCTAATAATCCTCATATGGCAAATGTTAGATTTACCAGTGACTTTCTGTGGGAGATGAGCAGTGTGTGAATGACTTGTTTCATCCTTTCTATAGATCTGCATGTAAAGTAATTTGTAATCAAAGGGTTTTGGATAAACCATGACTCATTTTTTGGAGGGAAAGCCTGTATTTTGTTTCTTTCTGCACAATATATCTTTTTACTTATCTATTTTTTATGGTAGCTGTATGTAAATTATGCATGGTTCAACATATAAGTGCTTATAAATGAGTTTATGAATATATATCTGGCAAAATAATATTCTTCCATTATTACTGTCAGAGTTTTAAACAATTTTAAAAGTACTTTTGGTGCAAAAGGTGGTTATTTTGGTCTTTATTTCCCCCTCGCAATCATAAGATGAAAAAACTGCCCAAGACTCACCAATCAGTACATCAGAACTATTGAGACTATTGTAACATATTTAGCAATATCTTTTGTTCTCCTATTTGACACAAATGGGATGAGATATCTGTGAACTTACCTATTTTAAAAAGGCACTTCATATAATAATATTTCACTACAGTCATAGCTTAATGCATCAGCAAGTACTTAGATCTCCATTGTTTCAAATGTTTAAATTCAGCTACCTTTGGGGGGGACATTTATTCATTTAGGAAAAGTTTTTTCAGAGTCGTAATTTAATCATAAGGATTAAGTAAAGCAGAAATTTGGATGTCTTTCTTTGCTGATGGTTTTTTTTCATTCTTGTGTCTTGTATAGAGTGGTTCTTTGCTTTTTGAAGGTCAGGTGACAATTACACTAACTATAAAATTCATTTTATTTCACTGCTAAGTGATTTCTACTTTAAATTGCTTCTAAATCTTTTTCCACCCACCTTAAATCCAATATTTATTTTAACCTTGAGCTGCCTAAGACCTTTACTAGGAAGCTTCAAAGCATTTTAAAAATCGTATCCTTTTTAAATCTTTCTCATTTGAATGCAAGTGCCTTGAAAGCTCAAAGTGTTGGTTGTTCTTATTGAAGTTTATAATGCTTTAGATATTCAAATCAGCTCTATGTCTTCCATTTGTTATGCAAATCTTTAAACTTTATATACTGCATGGTTTATCTACATTAATACAGCTTTCACTAACAGGTCTTACCAGAGCAGACATATACTCTAAAGGTGCACATTTCTAGTGTCTTGAATTAACATAAAATCATAAAAATAGTGTGTATTGCTTCACTCTAATCTGACTCAGTTTTATGTGGTTGTTGAAAGCCTTTTATGTTCCATTCTGTGTCTGGAGGTCTGTGTATAAAACTGATTCAGAGAAAGCAAAGTGAAGACACCTGCTGGCTTATAGCACAAATACTGAAATATCGTAGAGCCTGCTGAAAGGAGAATTGGAACAATATGTCATTACTGAAGGCTCACTAGCAAGTTCTAATGTATTATAATGAAAACAGTATGACAAACCTAATGAGACAGTGAAGATTTGGGTAATTGTTCCTACAATGTATGGTAACTTTTCCAGCCGTTATTGGCAAACATAAAACCTAATGAGATTTTATTAATTTAAATGCAGTACATCTGCAAAACATTTCCTTCCTAGCATTCTCCTCTGATAGTCTTCTTTTCCTCATGGACTTGAACCTTTTAAGTTAATTGTTCTGTATCATACACTCTCCAAACAAAACACTTGACATAAATCTGAATCAAACTTTTTTCCATTTATTTTCATATACCTTGTCCTGATGCATAATATCATATGCAAACTTGTGAAGATAATCAGTCCAACATTTAATAGGATCATAATATTTGCAATTATAATAAAAACTATTTTTGCTAGACTTTTTGAGTGTCCTTTTAAAGCTCTAGAAATGTCATTATTTTCCTGGCTCATGAAGGGAAGAAATTAATTTCCTGTTATTTTCAGCCATATGTTTAAAATTGTCGAAAGACGAAAAATGAACAAGCAGGAGCTTTCTGCCCATTGACTTCCTCTTATTCGACCAATCACTATTTGTTAATATTTAAAGTATTAGACATTATGGAGAGGCTCAGTCTACTTCCATGAAGACTAAATTTCAATTTTCTCCATGTCTTTACATATGCAGCACAAATATGTTTCCGTTTAAAAATGAAAATGTTTTCATCAGAAAGGATTTTAAAAATAGCACTGTTTTAGACACGAAAAAACATAAAGAGAATGCTAATTTGTTACTATGAACCTTTAATTCACGTCCATTTTCAGCTTAATTCACTTTGTTCTGTGTCTTTGTCAAGCTACTCTGTCATAAACATATGATAGGTGAAATCTTGACTTTGCAGTGTTATGTGAAAGAACATTTCTTGATAAAGGCACCAGTAACATTGCCAGCTCTTGGTAGAGAAAGCAATAGAGCTGTCACGAAGTTCAAAAATTATACTGTCTCTGCTAGAATAACTGGAAAGAGATCATATTCACTTTCCCCCTGAGTTTTGCAGGTCATTTTGGATTTACAGTACAGCATTTTATTACAGTTTGAGAACATGATAAAAAACTTGGTTGTCTAGTTCATTGTTATCAAATGTTTTTCCATGCAAGCAGATACAGTTGGATCAAACTGCATTTAACTATTTCTGTGTGACTTTTCTAAGTTCTGATTATAACAAAAATTATTTAAACAAAGGGCTATTTTTCCTCTTTTAGATGTTAGATTTTAGGTGAATACATTTTTCATATTTTAAATGGGGTAGAATTTATATAATACCTTGGTCAGTAACTTTCCAATAACCTTTTGAAAGTTTGAGTAAAAAAAAATTTTAAATAGACTAGTGTTACACAAAATAACAGATATTTGAATAATGAGATTAGAGCAACATGTCCTTAAATTTACCATATATTCTATGAATATTGCTTGTTTTCTATCTCTTCCATAATATGTATATTGCTTGGAGGAAGCGTTTCCTGGAAGGAATTACAAAACAACTTGTACTATAGGAGAATGTAAACATATTCGTTTTCTCTCGTTGATTTCATGAGAGGTCATTAGGTACTTAACTAGTATACTGTTTTGGTAAATACATGATTTTATTAATGCAACTTAGAGTATTTTGATATACAGTGATCTGATGATTTTCTTTATCCTGTTACAGTATTTCAGAGAAGTATATGTTTCATTGTAAATCACAATGAAGAAAACTAAAGTTAAATGACTGAATATCTATGAATTTCTATTGCCAGCTGTATTTTTAATATTGAAATATTGAAATAATCTCCTGAATCATTACTAAAGGATGAGATCTCAGGTTCAGTCCTCTAAACTGTATTATACTGTTATCTGTTGTGACTATTTCATTTACTCTGCAAACATTTTTTGAACATACCCTGTATATGTCAGACACTGTCACCCATTTAATCTTGGCTATTCTCCTCCAAGAGTGTAGGATATTGAGGGAACAGGCATGTAAAGTATGTAAACACAAAAGTATGAAACATGTGGGCTTCCCTGGTGGCGCAGTGGTTGAGAGTCCGCCTGCCGATGCAGGGGACACGGGTTCGTGCCCCGGTCCGGGAAGATCCCACATGCCGCGGAGCGGCTGGGCCCGTGAGCGATGGCCACTGAGCCTGCGGGTCCGGAGCCTGTGCTCTGCAACGGGAGAGGCCACAACAGTGAGAAGCCTGCGTACGGCAAAAAAAAAAAAGTATGAAACTTGTAATAAAATATGTGAATTCCTACGGTTTAACTGCTTTATAACAAAAAATAAGTGGGCTTAATTCTGACTTTGTATTACTGATTTATAAAGATTTTTGAAAGATTTTCTCTCCAGTTGTTCAATGTTAATCACACACACACATACAAAATGGATGAATCATTTGGTTCTTTGGTGATAAGAGTTAATAGAGATGAGTTGTGAAATAATTCCTGAGTTAATGATTTTTCCTACCTTACTTAATCAGAGGCTGTAATTCTACCACTATAAATTAAAATATAATGAATATATAGTAAAAGTTATGATTTTTTTGTATTGACTGAGTTTTCCCATAAGGATCTTTTTAGGAGCTCAGTCTCAACTTTCATATGTGTATTCCATCTAATCTTTGCATTTTTGGTGTAATTGAAAGATATTTTGTCAGACTGATCTCGATACAAATCCTGTGTGCTACTTATTAACTATGGAAATTTTCGCAAGTTATTTAAATGTTCTGATCTCTAGTTTACTGACCTAAAAAATCGGAATAAAATGGAAATAAGATGAATACTTTGGAGAGTAACTGAGAACATTATGTGAAACCATGTATGTGACATGCTGACATCAAACCATGACACAAATAAGAGTCTAAATAAATGCTGCCCCTTTCTCTCATCTTAACCATCTTTTTGCTTAATTACAACTTTAATTTTAGGTTAATACAACTCCATTTCCAGCTTTCCATGAACACAGAAATGGATACAGTGACCATATGCCATTTCCGTGCCAGTTTCAACAACCCATGCTCTCTATAAACTGAATAAAATGTATTGAATAAAATGTTACTTTCATTTAGAAAAGAACACTCATAACTTCAGTAAAAGTTCCTTTTTTTCATTCTTATCCTTCTACTCTCATGCAATTGTTGCTTTTGCTTTTCCTCCCAGAAACAAACTGCAATGCTAAATGCAGGGTAGAGAAGCATTGTCTTTGAAAATATAATAAAGTGGTAGAGAAGGAGGTTGCCAATGGACAAAGTAAATTTCCTCCTTAGCTGCGTTTTTAATGGAAATGATGTAGTTACCACATTTTTTTTTTAAGGAGAGAGTAAGATTTTTTGCTTTGGAAACTGATAAAAGATATTCATGGTAAGCAGTAGCATACTAAGGGTAGAGTAAGAGAGAGCAATAAGCTGGCTACAGGCAATGAGTGCCTGTATTGTCAGTAAAAAATTTAAAAACAATAATAACACTGACTGAATGTCATCTGTATTTTACCATAACCATACTTTAGTAATTTAGTAAAAGTTTCAGTGATAAACTCTTCAATCTGGGCAGACTGAACACACCATGCCAATTAATTAATGGTGGTTGCAATTCTACAATCTCAGAACATGGATGGGGAAAGTATTTTTCTGATCTGTATTTAGAACAATGAGAGTGGTCAGTGATCTATAGTGTTACTGTGGTACAAGTTAGGTGACCTTATCCACAGAACTTACTTAGGGCCATGCAGCATATTTTATAGTGAAAAATAGCAAATAATGTCTTTTGAAAGAATCATGTGGATCATACTAATACAATATAGGTAGATTAGTTTGCTCTGGTCACATATTTTAGCCTCAATTTTTGCTAACATTTATGTTCTTGATAGCATAGCAGGCACTACAGTTTTATGCTTAGTAAAAAAATCTACCTTCTTCAATAAGAGATGATCATGTGCTTCAAGGAAGACTTCAAAAAAAAAAAGGTTGGGAGAGAACTGGATTTTTTTGTCCATTTACCAGGTGACATCATTTCCAAGTCATATGTTATTTTATAGTAGTTGAAAAATGTGTAATAAATTCATGGATTAAACACCACTCCAACTAAGAATAATCAATCAAAAATGACAGCTGATTGATTTCTTTTGTAAATGAGAATACACTTATTGTTTAATTGATTTCAATATGCTCAAAAGGTGATTTGAAAGTCATATATTCAAAAGAATATTGCTGCTGTTTTAGGGAGAATTTGAGAAGTTCAAAAATGGGACTCATTGACTGACTTGAGATCATTTTCTTTGTCAAGACAAGGAAATTTATAACCTAGTCACTCATTTGGAACTCACTGTGAATGCAGATATTAAGAAAAAAAAATTAACCTCAAGAAGTATCAGTTTTTAATTTTATCAGCAATTTATTCCCAGTTACTTTAGAATTTGAATCAAACTATTTCTTTTTAATGAAATGTAGAATGCTTCTTCTATCATGAAGAAAAATGATGACCTCCCTTGAGTACTATGATTACAGAACCTAGGTACCATAACAGGCAAGAAACAGATGGCTCCGCAATACAGGAACATTTTAAAATAAACATTAATACAAGTTAGAATAAAATTCTTATTAAGAATGCAGTTTTAATCATGTTAACTGCTGTTGATTTTGCTATTTGAAACTATTTCACAGATCCTGGAAAGCGAAAAAAACAATTAGTAGAGAATATGATGAATGCATGGTATTAACTATATTATTTACAATTAAGTCATCTCCCAGAAAGAAATAAAATAGAATTGTATTTTGGTTTCACAAGACATGGTATATAAATATTTTTAACTGTGTTCAAGATATTTGAGTAGGCTTATTACATATGTCTACTCATATTCTCATTCTAAAATATGCTTGTTTGTTTATATGGTAGCCTAACACATAAGGTCCACACTATGGACTTTTCTTTTCTCTGACTTGTTAATCTTAAATGTTTAATGTTTAATGTTTAATGTTTAATGTTCAATTGACCATTCAAAAACATAGGTCATTTCTCTAGTGAACTAAGTTAAAGCATAATGGTTAAAGATATATATTTTTAATAGCCAGCTTTCAATGTCTTCGAAGGCATATTTCCTTGAGAATAACATACTACACATGTAGACAAAAATTGTGATAAATTTATTACTTACTCTGATAGAGGTTTAACATTGGTGATGATGATGATGATGATGATGATGATTTACATATAGTTTCTTTTTACTGGGTTTGATTTTCACAAATGACTGGCTGTGGTTAAGTCTTTTTAGCACAGAATTACATGACAGAAATGCATACTCCTTCAAACCTGATCTTCCATCTTCAGCTTCAGTAGAAATACTAGACCAAATACTAGTATATTGAATAGTAGAAGGAAAATGGACTACAGAGTTAGATACAGTTTGAAAACGTAACTTCTACATTAACCTTTATATGTACTTTGGTCATTTGTTTCTTATCATCTCTATCCTTGTATCTTTAAGGGGGCTTAATTGTGCATTTTGCATGCAATTTTGTGAACAGTAACTGAATTATAATGCATGGTTTGTTTGATGTGTATTCAGCATTTCAAGTAATATCCATTCCTTCTTCCTTCCCTTGTTATCTAGCATAAAAATATATTGTGATTTTTAATTCTGCAAAATAAAGTTTTAATTTATAATCTTTTGAAACATCATGAATACTGTGTTTATTTTAACTTTTTAGAATACAGAGTTTCAATATAGAAGAGACTATATAAATTACATTTTTAGAGATTATTAATGACCATTTTTAGGGTGCCATCCAAAGAGATTCAACCCTTTGCTAGAGTTGATCTAAATTATGATTAAAATAATGAAATATTGTCTCTGTGAAATTTGAAAGACTTGTATCAATACATACTAGATTCACTGAAATCTTTTTTTTTCAAACTCTGCAATTTTCTTTATTTGGAAATAATGGAGAAAAACTGAACAAACATTTGGATTCTCATTCCTGACATTACTGCAAAAAAATAATACTATGAGTGAGAATCCCATCTCTCCTTATCCACAGAAAGTCAGGAAATTCTCTGAAAGGACATACTTAGGTGAATATGTGTTTGATTACTGTGTTGTTGTTGCTATTATTATTTTAAAGCTGTAATTGATTATGTACCTTATATATTGAATTTTTAGGCATGTATTATGAAAAACTCTAGGCCATTCTAATCTACACTCTCACAGAACTGAACAGTTAGTTTTAGTTGCCTTTACAAGTAATTTTTAGGCATTTGACTTATAGCTATAGCATAAATAAACAGCAAACAAAATGTACCCTGTGGTGTACAAAACCATTTCTCCAAATTGATAATTTCTGTCCTTAAGATTACGGCCAGGATTCCTCCTCACATATGCTAACTGATGGCTTGCCAACATTTCTCTTCAGTTGCGTTAACAACATACCAGTAGATTTCCTAACAGAACACAGTAAGAAAGGTTAGTGATTGTATCTTTTAAAATCAAAATAGAAAGTAAAATGGCTAGTTTTAGTCTTATATATTGTTTCACTAAATTATTCAGTCTACTCCATACCTGTATTAAACTATCCAAATACATGTACTTTTGTCACTTGGAGGATTATTTTTTGTCTAAACTCATTTTTAGAGATACCTTTCCAAGTAAGCTATTATCAGTGATTCCTCGGAAGTATGTAGACTCTCAAATTCATAGAGAAATTGATAGATAAAAAACTTCAATGTTTGATCCCCCATCAGCTCTATAGTATTGCCATTTGTGTGAAAAATTAGCTACAGTTAGTTAAATGACACCTGAAAAGAATACATTTTGTATTGTGTCAAGTCAAATGATTGTAAAATTCTTTCATATGTAGAGCAAAATGCCTGCTTTTTAACCCTTTCTTATTTGCTCAGTTTTCTCTTTTAGTTAATACAGATGTAATTGCACTTTATTATTCAGAATCCACCTCTTCAAATCTAAGAAGACAACTTATTTTGTGAACTAAGAATTTGGTCCAGGCCAAGCTTTAGTCTTTGGTTTAAACATCCCCAATTCCTTCAGTAGTTTAGAAATGATAAGATTTTCAGGACATTTCTTATTCCATCTGGCTTTTTCTGTACTCAGTAAACCTTAATCATGTGGTATATTTTTGGTGACAGTTATTTTACTGAAATAGGGTTAACTAGGGCCCTCTTTCAGAAGTCTTTTGGAAATCATGTACCACCCTCAGAAGTATAGCATGATGGATTGCATAGCCAGGACAAAGGATAGATGTATTTAAAAAGAAGATACAAAACCTCTTTCCTTTTAAAATATTATTGTAATAGAATTTAGACTCTGCTTAAAATTACAAATTCTTCATTAAAAATATCAGTAAATCTTAACCAACATTCTCTATATCAGATATATATGTATAATAATAATAAATATGCAAAAATTACAAGAAAAATATCAGCTCTCTTAGTCACTTGTGACTATCTATAATTCCAAATAGATTAATCTTAGATTTTCTTACTTTGTCCCAAAGAGCTTGGATGTCTAAAGTTGAAATTCTCTGGCATCAAACTCTTTGTGAAAACCATCTTTGCAACAGCTACCAGATTAAAAACATTTAATTCAATCACATAACTAATTAGACAAGGGTTTCAGGATTGCCTTTTGACTTGGTCAAATCTTTGGTACATTTTCTTTTATCAATGCTTTTTCTATCCAATGTCTATCCTTTCTGTAAAATATTAAAGAAAATGAATAAAGTACCTTGTAACTCTTATCTATGAGTGTACTTTTAGCTAGTCAGAAAAAAACCCTATGTTTTGACAAGACCCCCTATCTCTGTATGTATCATAACTCAATTATCCTATAGCCAAAGGTTTTATGAAAACTTTCCTGCCAATATTTTTTTTTTAAGATTTACTCTTCATCGCGGTGCACGGGCCTCTCACTATCGCGGCCTCTCTTGTTGCGGAGCACAGGCTCCAGACGCGCAGGCTCAGCAGCTGTGGCTTATGGGCCCAGTTGCTCCGCGGCACGTGGGATCTTCCCAGACCAGGGCTCAAACCCATGTCCCCTGCATTGGCAGGCAGACTCTCAACCACTGCGCCACCAGGGAAGCCCCCTGCCAATAGTTTTGAAACTGAATTATTCCTCCCATCCCACCAGAAGAGTTACAGGGGAAAAGTGCACTGCAGTGAAGGAAGACGCCGGAAGGCTATTTGTGGAAACTGAGTCACAGATAGTATGTATAATTGCCAAGGTTCAGACACTAAAGCTAGTAAGTGGTAGAACTGAAACCCAGTCCCAAAGTCCATATTCTTTCCTTGAGACTTCGTTATGAAGATTTGGAGTCTTACGATAAGAAAAATAAATATTTTTTGTCCAAAAAATTATATCTAAATATGATGAAAAAAAGTCAGAGATCTAATTATGTCACTATCAATTTAGAGAAAATAATAGGGATAGTGGGAAATTGAAAATGATTCCACATTTGTGCAATGAGCAAAATTGATGACATACCAATGAACAGGCTACTTTAAAAAATAAGTTGCAAGGAACAGAAAGTGGAAGGAGGGGATAAATGTACACATTAAAAGAGACATAAGTGTGTCAACTGATTTATTGTATGATTTTTAGAAAATTTTTACTAGAGTATAGTTGATTTACAATGTTGTGTTAGTTTCAGGTGTATAGCAAAGTGAATCAGTTATACATATACATATATAGGAACAAGCAATTAAAAAAAGGCAGATAGGGATATATGGGAAAGGAACTCAGTCACTGATGATTTTATAGAAATCTTTGTTAATTTTGAAAAGTTTGATCATATTGAGTTTATGTTTTAAGAAATGATTCTATATCTTTTGGAGATACACATAAAATATTTTTTTAAGCAGATGTAATCACTCCATCTCCTGTTCTATAATTTTAACTTGTGAACTTTTATTTTACCTTGTAATTTTTATTGAAGTTCTCTCCCAACTGGTCTGGATTAGTAGAAAAGCATATGTGTTAAAATAAGCACAGAAGTTATCATAAAACAATATTAATGGCACTATAATCAAACAAAACATTGCAATGATTCAACAAAATTCTACTAGAAGATTATGAGGTATTTGATTTGAAAAGATGAACCAGAGCTCAGAAGAGGAAAGGGATTCAATTTATGGATGTATTATACTATATTTGAAAGTGAAAGGATACAAATATTTTAGGTTTCCTATCTTTGAAGGAAGTTTCATATGTATTTTTGTTGCTTCCACAATCTTTGCTGACAAGGGCTATTCTATTTTAATTTTTTTCAAATAGTGTTTTGTTTTGTTTTTTTTCTCCTCTTAAAAAGTTTTCCTTAAATATGATTATGTTGAGCAGAAAAATCCAGCCGTGGAGCTTTATCCAGTGACAGTAATGATAGTGTTTGAGGACCTTTGCTCCCTTACGTATAGCTTATGGTGGGTAGAGTAATACACAGTCTCTGCCTTGATGAGGTTCATGTCAAGCCATTCCGTTTCACTTTGGTCATAGACTCTTTCAGTATTAACTGCATACTCTTTAGCACTTTTGCAGAGCATATAGTTTTGAGATGTTTGACACACATTAAATATTTACTGATAAATTTGGAATTTTCTTTAAAACATTCTGCGTGCCTTGACAGATGGTTAGTTGTGTGGGATCTAGACGAAATAAGATTGGCAATAGGTGATGGGTGCATGAAAATCCTTTCTGCCATTCTTTCTATTTTATTATGTCCTAAAACTTTATTAATAAATTAATGACTTTTTAAAGTACCTTTATTTACAGAAACACTGAGAAGCTATTTATGTATTTATTTCTAAGAATATATCACTGTCATGATATAAAAGAGGAGGCCATCATCTTACTAGGAAACATTTACATTTTTTTGAACAATATCAGTATTTCTTAAGTTACATTGTGTTTCTACCACATTCCTGATGTTTTGGTAACATAATCAAAAGTAAAAAAGCAGTTTCAAATCCATTTTTAATCAATGAGAATATTTCCATTAATAAGGATTTTATATGAGAGACATGAAGTCATAGTCTTTTTTGGTTTGGTGGAAGTGTCAGATATTCTGTCTACAGTGTCTATTATTAGAATGAATGTCAACACAGAGGGAAGGCTGTTCATGCTGTCACAGGGCGAATACTTAGACTACATCTGAACATTATTTTTCAGGAAGAATTGTTCAATGATTTGATCACTTGTCAGAAGTGTCTCACTGAAGGATCTTGCAAAGACTTCAGTTTTCTTTTCTTTTCCATCTGGAAAACAAAGAACAAAGACCCCATTCTTCAGTGTGGCATGTTGAAACTCATGCATTTTATAGAAATCCTTCTGAATATCCGGAACTATATTGAATTTGCTTTACTTTTTTACCACTTCCATCATTCTCATTACCAATTTTGTTATTGTTACTATCCATTTGTTCAAATTTGGGGGTGCTTAGAAGGAATTGTTATATAATTGTGTGCTGAGAAACTTTAAAAAGAGCTCTGCAACCAAGTTACATAGTAGACAATGCTGATGAATATGTTGTGGAGAATATTTTTACACGGATGGTACCCACAGTGGTATATCTACAGTTTCCCTTAAAGTCACCTTCTGTCATTGAATGAGCCATGCTGTAGCTGAAAGTGAAACTTCAAAATATACTACCTCTGAAAAAGATGTCACAGTATGATAAATGCTCCCACCTCACAGGAATGTTGGGTAAACAAATGAGATAATCTATGTGAAAATCCCTTGAGCATTTCAGGAGTAAGGTACAAAAAGAGTCCAACATATTATATTGTTATAATTTGGGAGGAGCATATGATTTTGTATGTCAATATATCTATATATATGATTAATTATAGAAAATGAAAGACAATTTATTTTCTATATTCTAAACCACTGCCATTCTATACTTCTCAAATTTTTCATATGAATAATGCACAAATACATTCTTGTGCTGGTTGTTTCATCTTTATACATGTTATTTTTTTATCTGATGGAGAAGAAGAAGCTATGTACAATTAATTAAACTTGAAAAATATCAGAGTATTTGGCAAGTAAGGATTGGAGATTCAGATCCAACTCCTTCCCTTTTAACTCATCATTACAAAGATCTAAGTATGTACGTTTTCTTAATAGGTAAATAATATTTGAATACAATTAGGTGTACACTATTAGCCCAAACACTTGAAACTTTACATGCAGAATTGGACTTCTTTTGAATAAAAGAAATAAAGAGTTTATCTGAATCATAAGTAATTTTATAAAATATCAGTTTTGGCCAATAGTTATACCTATAGCAAATTACACTACATTTACCAATTCAGAAATATAATGAAGATTTTTAAGAAGGCAAATTTTTACCTTAGGCCAAATAGTAAAAGATGAAACATTTTACTTCTTCATAACTCTGTACTCCCTGTAGGCTGCCTTTAAAAAATATTTTTTTAACTTTTTGTAGAAACATCTCACTCCAATTTAGTTTCGTATTGTTATCATCTCCCTACACAAAATAACTTTAAAACACATATATGAAACTTTCTCACACCAACATATAAATTATTAATAAAAGCTTTCTTAGGGAGATTTTCAAATTAAAAGGGATCAAAAACTTAAGCTTGTTTCCCTGGATCAGTGGTTAGCATTTCCTACTGGATGATTACAATTTAATCACTACGTGGGGTGAAATAAATTGAAATAGGAATAAAAATTAGTACTTCTTGAGAGTATCATCTAGTCTCTTGAGAATTAATTCTTACAAAATGTTTCTGCATTTGCAGAATGCAAAGGTTTAGTGAGTTCCCATCAAAATGACTAGGGCACAAAACACAGCAAAACATATCTTGAAACGTCAAAATATATGTTTAGTGATGAGTTTATAAAAGCTTCCAGAGAGGGACAAAAACGTTTTTATTTTATTTTTTATTATTTACTTTATAAAGTATTTAGAATGGTGTTGGATTATTCAATAGCATCTAAGAAATTTGGAACAAATAATGCCTTAAAATTCAGAAGGAAAATTATTTCAAATTTCCATTTCCAGAAATCTAAGCAATTAAATAGATGGTAGAATTTTCCAACATATAAGGTAAAAAAAATTCCCTATAACCTTTCTTACTAAAATAGTATTTTGAGGCCTGTCAGGTATAGGACCCTAGTATTCTCACCAAGTTTAATGAGCGAAAAATTCAGGTAGGGGCAACTACAGAGCTCCCAGCTTCTTTCTCTGCTAACATTTTGCCTTGACTTTTATTCCCCAGTCAGTAAGACTAGTCTATAGTGTTTACACTTGTATCTGTCTCTGTCTATATGTAGGAGGGGAAAAGCTTCCTACCTGCCTTTGTCCCATTGTCATTTAAAAGACAGGAAAAAAAAGTTCCTTATAGGGCTTTCCTTGTGGCGCAGTGGTTGAACGTCCGCCTGCCGATGTAGGGGACATGGGTTCGTGCCCCGGTCCGGGAAGATCCCACATGCCGCGGAGTGGCTGGCCCCGTGGGCCATGGCCCCTGAGCCTGCGCATCCAGAGCCTGTGCTCCGCAACAGTGAGAGGCCCGCGTACCGCAAAAAAAAAGAAAAAAAAATTTCTTTAGAACTAAATTGGAAATAAAATGTCCACCATCCATAGAGTCTTCCTCACCTGCCTTTCAGATGATTGCCCTGTGTTTAGATCCAAGGACTTCAGACTTTTAATATACATACTTTAGTGGAAAGAGTGACTTTTGCCAGGGGTGGGGAACAGTAGGGAAATTCATAATAAATCTGGATAATTATGAGAAGCAAATTTGCAAAGACATGATCTAGACTTCCATAGGAAAAAACAAAGGCAGTTCTTTAGATCAGAGCTATTGGGTTTTTAATGAGCCAGTAAAATCAACCTACAAACCAAACAAAACAAATAAAATCATTTCAAAACCTGATGCCAGGCCTTAGGCACAGGGAACAGGACAATTGCCCTATTTACTGTGTCAGAGGAAAGTGTCCTATTTGACCTAACTTGTTCAATTTATGAAGGTAAGGAAATATGAAATTTTTCCCTTTCTTTCTTCTTTACAGATTGTATCTTCCATATTTTCTAGCAACAATAGTGCTTTCTTATTGTTGTGCAATCCATTGATATCCGTAGCTATTTTACACTAAGTTGGTTTGAAATACTATCATGTCATTACCTAATGCAATTAGCATTTTTATTTTGGCCATTTACTGATACAACCATTACCATTGCTTCATACCACTTCTGTATAATACAGGCACCTTCATGATTTTTAAAGTATAAAATCAACATTCAAATAGGATTCTCTTTATTTAAATAGACTTATTAGAAATTTAAAGCAGATGAAGACAGTTTCAATGAAATGAATAAATAATTAAGGCAAATCTGTATACTTGTCAGGAATTCCATATTAAGAATCAGGTAAGGGGAGACAGTCTTCTGACAGAGCTGTCATTTTTTTTAGTTAAAGGTAATGTTAATTTTTTTTTTAATCTTGATGTTCTTTTCAAGTTTACTTGATCAAACCAAAAGCCAAAAAAAAAAGCTGCCAGATAACTTACACAGGTAATAATCAGAACCTTTAATCACACATAAAAAGAGCCATTCAATTCTATGTATTGCAAAAATCATCAGCTGGTCGGGAAGGCAGGTTTTTGTACTTCAAGCAGTTTTAATCATTGATCAGGTTATGAAGTAAAATAACAGATTGCATTTTACAAACTGGTCACTAGCAATGCCTCGTCAGCAGACCTAGACAATAATCCCTGAGTGTTGTAGGGCCGCAGCCGTTAATAACCTGGCTTGTTAGTTGAAAGCTGGCAAAGTCTCAAGCATTTAAGAGGATTACTGCTATAAACCATATTAATTTTTTTTCCTAACATTCAATTCTATGGTGATGAAGAGCTTTTGTAATAGAAAGAATGAAGTCAAACACACAGCAGAACCCCATGCAATTTCTTTTTGTTTAGTGACTGATTTTACAAGAGGAAAATAAAAGTCAGGCTTCATTGTACTAATTTGGAATATTAGTTTTTGGTGAAATAATTTTGAATTGCAAATCCTGCAAAATAAAATAAGACATTATTGCAGAGAAGCTTGCCTAAAAGGATTTATTTCTAATAAGACTTGTTCAAACAGACTTTTTAAAATATTAGCTTCTCTCTCACTTACTATAGAAAGAGTTAGGCAAAAAGCCCAATAAAATCAAAGCTTCCAACTTTTGACCTCAAAGAAATGTATCAATCTTGTGTCACAGGCAGCAGAGCATGAGTTAAGAGTATAGACACTGAGCCAGACTGCCTAAGTTTGAATTCTGGTTTTATCACCTTAATCTACTTGCTAGGTCTTAAGTAAATTATATAGTCTCTCTGTGCCTCAGTTTCCTCACCTGGAAAGGAGATCATAGTAGCACCTAACTCTTAGGATTGTAATAATAAGTACATGATTTAATATTCGGGTAGTTCATTAAACTGTACCTGGCACATAAAAAAAGCTACATACAGTTTGTAAAAATTACTGATATAAATGGATGAATGTCAGAGATGTAATGAAATCAATAAGTTTTACTACATTTGGCCTTTGGTGGTAGAAGACAAAGTCTAAATTAGAAAATAGTTGTTCAGTCAAAAATACTAGAGCAGCTGGTGTTTATAGATATAGCTTAAGATAAATTTGAATCTGTATACCTCTGAAAATTTTGTACTTGAAATTATTTCCATATAGTCACAGGTATTTTAAGTTCATCAGTCAGAATTTTTGAGCATGTGCTTTCAGCAAATAGGAAAATTCTGAAGGAGAATATTATATATTGTTCTCAGTATTAAGGCTAAGCTGAACAGAACATTATTTTGTGAAGACTCAAGCTCATTAAAGGTCAGAATGCCAGAGGTTCTTTCATTTAAAGATGCTTAAACACCTCAGGACCTTGCTAAAAAGGCAACAACCTAGGCGATTCTAACTCAGGTGACATGTCACTGAGTCTGTGAATCTGCATTTTAACAAGAGTCGCAGCATATTTTGGAAGTTCTCTTGAGAATACAGTTTTGAGAAACAATTTACTGTCGAGTACTGCTGCTAGAGAACATGTTAGTAATTTTGCTAATTTTTTAATCAAGCCTACAAATAGCATGTAATTTAAACAAACCCATAGTATCTTTTTGTCTACTTTTCAAAGAGAAGATTGAACAATGTTAGTTATTAAAGAAAAAAAAGACAGGAAACACTGCTTGTAAAAGTTTTCTGGTAATTTATATTTTAACCACATTACTATTAATCTTCTTGATGAAAAGAGAGCTAAGATATTAAGGGATTAAGTGTTTTACTAACTACATGCCTAGAGAAGACAATATAGTATTCTCAACCTAATGAAAGTCTTGGTTCACCTAAACCGTGCTACCTAGTCATTTGTCATTAATACTGTTGCATTTGAGTAAGATGATTATAATTGTGCCCCGAATAGTTATTGTTTTAATTATTAAATAAAATTAAGATCATGTTTATTTATTTGGAACTGGTATACTTTTATGCACAGTATTAAAAAGAGTTGAGGAAATGAAACTTGAAGTGTCTGGTTACCCTGCCACTCAATTGAATGAAATGGGTAAGGGGCCAGAAGGTAGACAATGAAACAGATAAAATAGAGCAAGTGATATTATACTAGGTTTGTTCCTCTTAAAAATTATTGAAGAGTATATATAGCTACATACTTGTTATTTATACTTATATTTTTAACAAAACATTTGTTTAGAAGAGAATCTAACTATTAATTAACCAATCCAGTTATTATCAACACTTGAAAGACTGATTTGGTGTATCTCACAAAGAGATACCCAAGAGAGGGGACCTGGACTCTACATCTTTTGCACCAACTTACTCAATGACATTACTGAATTTATATTGGCTCTTTGAAGATATATCCTCAATGATACAAAAAGAAAGCTAATTTGTAAGGTTGTCATACTTAATCATACTTAGTGTCCTAATTATGTGTGGCAGCTACCTTCAGTCAAAGGCATTTTGTCACGATAGAGACAAACAGCTTCTGTGGACATGACCAGCCATGGTTCTTCATAGTTCAAATTCATAACATGCTCAATTTAATTAGTTTGACAGAATTTAAATAATACCTGTTGACACTTTTCAGTGTTTAACCTGTGGAATCTGATGCTATCTCCGGATAGATTGAGTCAGAAATGAGTTGAATTGTAAGACACGCAGCTGGTGCCAGAGAACTGCTTGGTGTGGGGAAACCACCTCTGCACACTATAATTGGTGACCAGAACTTTAATAATAATACAATTTGATATACAATTTATAATTAAAAGCTTACAATTTTTAAGTAAGTTAACACCCTGAAATTTTCTTGATGTTGGCAGACTCTATAGCACCCACTCATTTTACTCTAGCTTATTTATTTAATTTACTTTTTTCAACTAGTTGATGAATACATATATACTGTTAGGGTCTATCATTGTTATCTAGCCTATTTTTTAGGCAATTCTATGACAAGTGTCTTACTAAATTTTGAGGCAACTAGTTCAATTATTTGTATATCTCTGTTAAAAATTTCTTCTTTGTGTTGACCAAGCTCTGTCACTTATACCAGTCCTACTTTTATAATGTAAATATGTGCATATAGTATTTATAAAAATGCCCATCGACAGATGAATGGATAAAGAAGATGTGGTACATGTATACAATATAAAAAGGAATGAAATTGGGTCATTTGTAGAGACATGGATGGACCTAGAGACTGTCATACAGAGTGAAGTAAGTCAGAAAGAGAAAAACAAATATCATATATTAACGTATAGATGTGGAATCTAGAAAAATGGTACAGATGAATCGGTTTGCAAGGCAGAAATAGAGACACAGATGTAGAGAACAAATGTATGGACACCAAGGGGAGAAGGGAGAGGGTGATAGTGGGATGAATAGGGAGATTGGGATTGATATATATACACTAATATGTATAAAATAGATAACTAATAAGAATCTGCTGTATAAAAATAAATAAAATTAATTAAAAAAATTTTGTTGTTCGAATTATGGTGATTTAAAGAGCATAACTCTTAACGTTAAAAAAAAAGGTGGTATAGACTGACTACAAACTTCAGAAAGTGCTTGCCTACAGTATGTGACATGTTTTCCAAAATTGGAATAATTATTGATATATTTCAATATTTTAAAATTATGCTGCCTATTTGCATAGTAGTTTAACTTTTTCAGATAATATTGTTTACCTTCTTTCTCTGTGTTGTCCTCCAATGTGCTGGTATTTTAATAAAGTATTTTTTTCTGTATAATTATTTCAACTATACCCTGCCAATAGATACTTATTTCTGGCAATGTAAGGTAGTAGTAGAAAGAGTCTGAACTTTGAAATAAGAAAAGTGAGATGAAAACTTTGATTCTGTCACTTATGAACTATGTGACTAGAGCAAGTTAATTCTATGAAACATTATTTCTTCACTTGTAAGTTATGGGTAATATCCAACTCAAAGCAACATTGCTTTGTGTATTTGTTCATAACATACAGTGATATGTTATATACAGTTATCTCAAACAATCAGTGTTCTTATATAGGTGTCATCCATTTATTGCATGGGGAATTCTGAAATCAAAATTCTATTATTTATTTACATTTCAGAGAGTCTGGGATTTACTGTATCTTACATTAGTTGCATCATTTAAAATTTCTTACATTAATTTGTTAAGTATCTTAGAAATTATGACACTTTCCACCTTCCCAGAAGTCCCAGTCACTTTATTTTGATCACTTTGATGGATATTGCTTCAATAATAAGAACTGTATGTATAATTGTTGAGACAAGGTGTGTGTGTGTGTGTGTGTGTGTGTGTGTGTGTGTGTGTGTGCATTTGTATTTATTTATCTGAAATGGAAGAACCTAATCAAAAGTATATTTTCAAATTTCTTAACAATTTAGTGTCCTACACTTTTTTTTTAGTGTCCTACACTTTGAGAGTCATTTATAAATATTTGTTGACAGCGATGACCAGGTATCTTTCCAATGTCCTCATTTTCAAAAACTATTTGACATTGCATATATTCAGAAATATGTAACACTTTTTAAACATTCTCATAATTCTTTTACATTTTTTTCATTGTTACAAAATGTTTTATAATGTTACATAAAAATAAACAATCTCACTGCTGTTTCTTTAACTTATTACTAATACTAACAATATTTATATCATGTATATTAATCTTTATTAATATTGATTCATGAATGTACTTTTCTCTTTCAACATCCAAAATCAAATCTATCACAGTATATTGATAAATATTCCATACATGCACATTGCAAATACAGTTGATATTCTTTTTATCCAGAATCTAATTTCAGAAATTGTTGAAAACTCTATTTAAAACAATATTAAATTCAACTGAAATCATAAGGGATAACAGTGAGTATTGGTAGGTATAGATTTATAATGTAACTTTTCACTTCTTATTTGGAGGTCAAATCTGATTCTATCAACTGAATATGATTATTGTACAGATACATTTTATCTAAAATTATAATTCTTTACTGATTTAAGTGCAGTTATATGTGTTTTCCTTTTTTCCAGAGAATCTGGCACATAAGACAGATTTAACTCTGTGTCAATAAAAATGTTTCTATGTAAATCAATCCATAAAAAAAATTCCATAAGCTAAATATCATGACAGATTAATAAGCAGTAGTTAAAAGTCAGATTACCTTGAACTTACAAATCTGGAAAATAATTAAGCAATATATAGAAACATTCTGTTGAGAAATTCTAAGACTCAGTTCGGTCTATGCATTAATAATGACATCTTTACTACTAGTTTAAGTACAGGGAAACTAAATTCTCAGTCATCTGCTGTTTTGGATTTGTTTTCTAAGAATTGCTGACATGATAGCTAACAGATTTAGAAAATATATTCAGCTTGTAGTGACCTAGTATGTGACAGTATTGATATATCCCACTATGAAGTGGCTTTAAGAAAAAATCAGGATATTGTAATGTACAACAAATTACATCTGTGAGAAAAATTACTGAAATAATATTGCTTCAGATAGGTTTTTCATTATTTTTAAAATATATTTTCTCCAAACACAGATAAAGTAAATCCAAAGGTACTGTTAAAGAATAGTTTTTGATGTTTTTTTTGAAATGTGAAGAGTTGCAGTTGTTGTCTTATAGTTAATAGAGATCTAGATTTCTATAGTCCTACATTCTACAGGATGTGGTAGGTTTCATTCTACTTATCTCTTCCAGAGTAAATTTCAGTTAAAAGACTTGCATCAATGTCTAGACCTATCCTCCATGAAAAATATTAAGAGGACGGTTTCTGGCTAAGTTTCACATGATTGATATTATGAAACAAAATCAGTCCTCTTTATTAAGTTAAATTAAATGTCCAACCATTAGTTATCTGAAGAAGATAATAAAATATGCTAATTCATAAGTGACAGTATTTTTGCTCAGTTAAATTGAATTAGGGAAAAAGATTAATGCGCACTTTGAATTAACCTGGCATCAAAGTAACTGACATATAACTGACATATATATATATATATACAATATATATCTCAATATAGACATGTAGATATATCGTTGTATATATCTATCTACATAGACATATATAGTTGTAAATGTATATAAATGTATAGATAGATAGAGATTTAGATAGATCCCTACCATTCATATTTCTATATTTTCTGTTTAACAGTTAGAAGGCCTGACATAATTGAGCTCAATGAATATTTGGTGAATGAATTAGCAGCATTAGAAAGATTAATATCCATATATTTTGACCCATAACTAGTTCTCTTTTTCCCACTTTATTAAACTCTTATTGCTGTGTAAAATGATAGAATTTGTTTGCTGGTAGAAATGTACATATCTTTGCTTAAGCCTCTGAGGGCACTCTGTTGGTCAAGGGAAACAGAAAACATTCTTCTTACTACTTTTTTTTAAAAATCTTTATTGGAGTATAATTGTTTAAAATAGTGTGTTAGTTTCTGCTATAACAAAGTGTATAAACTATACATATACATATATCCCCATAACTCCTCCCTCTTGCATCTCCCTCCCATCCTTCTTATCCCACCCCTCTAGGTGGTCACAAAGCACTGAGTTGATCTCCCTGTACTATGCAGCTGCTTCCCACTAGCTATCTATTTTACATTTGATAGTATATATAAGTCCATGCCACTCTCTCACTTCATCCCAGCTTACCCCTCCCCCTCCCTGTGTCCTCAAGTCCATTCTCTACGTCTGTGTCTTTATTCCTGTCCTGCCCCTAGGTTCTTCATAACTTTTTTTTTTTTTTAGATTCCATATATATGTGTTAGCATATGGTATACGTTTTTCTCTTTCTGACTTACTTCACTCTGTATGACAGACTCTATGTTCATCCACCTCACTACAAATAACTCAATTTCATTTCTTTTTATGGCTGAGTAATATTCCATTGTATATATGTGCCATGTCTTCTTTAACCATTCATCTGTTGATAGACACTTAGGTTGCTTCCATATCCTGGCTAATGTAAATAGAGCTGCAATGACCCCAAATAGCCAAAGCAATCTTGAGAAAGAAAAATGGAACTGGAAGAATCAGGCTCCCTGACTTCAGGCTATACTACAAAGCTACAGTAATCAAGACAGTATGGTACTGGCACTACTTCTATTTGAAAAGAATATTAAGTAGAAATTAGAAGACATAGTCTTGGCTCTGCCACTAAAAGCCATTACTTATTCTTCTTGAAATTAAGATTATTCCTTTGTGCCTCTGTTTCTATGCCTATGAAATAGAGATAATCTTAGCAGCAACTAAGTAGAAATCTTATAAATATCAGATAGCATGTACAATGGGCTTTTCACAAAGTAAATGCTCACTGAATATTATCTCTTAACAGTATCTGCATTTAGAGATAAGAAAATTGAGACCTACAGACATAGAATACTGTTTTATATTCATTCATTTACTTTGAAAGTTTTATACACCTTTATCATAGTCATCATCTCATTCTGTCATTACAATCCTCTCTCCGGTGTCCTCTACATCCACTAGCTTCAGCTCACATATCAGTGGTCCCAGATTTTTAGACTCAGGAGAGCAGAATGGGAGTTCTCACAGCTGCTGCCTCCATATTTGTCTGTTCCTACCACCTCATAATCAGTAACATGTTTTACAGCTCTGCAACATTACAGCTTAAAAAGAAGACATATGTTTTTTTCCCGGACCGGGGCATGAACCCGTGTCCCCTGCATCGGCAGGCGGACTCTCAACCACTGCGCCACCAGGGAAGCCCTCACATGCTATTTTTAATAGTTAGTAAATATATAAGTTTTGACCTAGAAGAAGCAAATGCGTATATTTAATAAAACAGTCAAATTTGCCTTTCCTATATGTAAATTTGTAGGCTGATCACTTACTACACACATAAAATTCAAATACCATTGGAGAATAAAAAAATCAGTTAAAATTCTGTGTCAGAGACATATCTATAGTCAAATTAATTATATGGAAGACAGTTAACAATTAATCTGAATAATGTAACATATTTATTTATGTTTAAGAATATTCTTTCTGAAATACATTGTGTCATCTTCTGAAAAATTCATCAAAATTATGGATCCAATCCAGTTTCCCTAAGAAAGTGTATGCTTATTGCTCATTTTTGAATATCACTGTCTTAAAAATCTAATAAAAAGAGACTCCTGATCAAGACTGAGCAACAGAGACCAAATTTACCCTACTACTTACACAAGTAAAAATTTTTGATAAAATATATAACACTGTGCTCTTCAGACATGGGGAAACTGATAGTGTGAAACAATGATCTCTGAGAGAAGAGAAGCAAACAATGTGAGCCCCAACTTATTTCCTGGAGAAATTTTTAAACCACAATTAAGGGATGGAAAACAATTGGAGCATAATGATCTCCCTGAGTACAGAAATTACAGCTGGGAGACCTTAAGTACAAGGAGGATACAGTTCATAAGAAAAAATAACACAGAGGAGAGAGCTGTATAGACAGAAAGCTCTAGAGTCCCTCTTCAGTCTTCAGCTAAATATTTTTATAGCATTGGAGTAAGAAAACAATGTAAGTGGGGAAAAAACCACGTGAATGGAACTGAGGAACAATCACTGAAGCTCACATGTGGTCAGTAATGAACTATGTTCCCCATCAGCCATGTTTTAAAACCTTGATTATTTGGGGATATCAAGTAGAATACTCCTAAGGGCATTACTTCATTTAGATGGATGGTGGCTCTATTGATATTTTAGGCCTGATAATTCTTCATTGTGGGGTTGCCTTGTGCTTTGTAGAATTTTTAGCAGCATCTCTGCCCTCTATCCACAAGATTCCAGTAGTAAGCAGCCTCCATCAGCTGTGGCAACCAAAAATGTTTCTAGAAATTGACTGGGGTACCTGAGGGGCAAAAGTATCTTTAGCTGAGAACCATTGCTCTAAATATTAGACTCTTTCCCCAAAACTAAACTGCATCCAAGAACATAGCTCAGGAATATTTATAGCAGTATAAAAATGTTTAGCATCTCATCAAGGTAAAATTCATTATGCCTGTGATCCATGTAAAAATTACCAGGCATGCAAAGAGCAGGAAAATACAATTCATAATAGGAAGAAAAATCAATTGAAAGAGGCACAAAAAAGAAACAGATTATAGAAATAATAGACTCAGGCATAAAATGATTGTTATAAATATGTTCCATACACTCAAGAAGACAGATCAAAGATTAAACATGGACTTCTCTGGTGGCATGGTGGTTGAGAGTCCACCTGCCGATGCAGGGGACGTGGGTTCGTGCCCTGGTCTGGGAGGATCCCACATGCCATGGAGTGGCTGGGCCTGTGAGCCATGGCCGCTGAGCCTGTGCGTCCAGAGCCTGTGCTCTGCAATAAGAGAGGCCACAACAGTGAGAGGCCCACGTACTGAAAAAAAAAAAGATTAAACATGTAAAGAAGAGGACATAGAAGATATTTAAAAAATCTAAATTTAATCTGTACCACAGCTGAAATAAAATATACATTGTGTGTTATTAACAGAATATTACCTACTGCAAAATAAAAATTACTGAACATGAAGAAATAACAATAGAAACATTCCAAAATTAAACACTGAGATGAAAATACTGAAAAAAATTGAAAGACCATCAGTAAGCTGTGGGCCGTTTTCAAGGAGTGTAATATACATGTAATTAGAATTCAGGAGGATTGAAGGAGCAGCAAAAATATTTGAAAGATAAGGGCTGAAATGTTTTCATATTTGTTAAGAACAGTAAACTTGTAGATAAAATAAGCTCAATAAACTCCAAGCATAACAAATATAATGAGGACTACACCAAAGATTAAAATCAAATATAAATAAAATGTTACAAAAATCAGAGAGAAGAAATTATGTACAGATGAGTGAAGATAAAAATGACAGCAGAATTCTTATACTAAAAGTGCAAGGTAGAAGATAATGGAGCAATATCTTTAAAGTGCTCAATGAAAAAAAGACAAAAACAACAATAAAAAATCTCATGCAACATAGAATTCTATACTCAGAAAATATATGTTTCAAAAACAAAAGTGAATTGAAAACTTTCTTCAGACATAGAAAAGCTGAATGAATTAATCTTCAGCCTATCTGAATTATAGTTTTAATAATTTATTTCTTGTAGAAGGGAATCCTATTTGGTAGAAATTTTAACTACACAAAGGAATGAAGAGCATTGGAAGATAAATATAAAAGATTCTTTGTTTATTTTAAGTTAACTGTTTAAAAAAATAACAATACAGATTGAGATTTATACTGTTTGAAATGAAATGTTGACAAATATAGCATAAATGCATGGAAGGTGGAAATGCAACTATTATTGTAAGGCTGTTATTCTATATGTAAAGTGATATAAACTCATTTGTGATAATTCAAAGATGTATGCTATAAATCCTAAAGTAGTAATTAAAAATAGGCAAAGAATTACAGTTAAAAATCCAAAAGATTTGGGCTTCTCAAAAAAAAAAAAAAAAAAAAAAAATCCAATAAAGTTGATAAAATGGAATTTATTAAATTATAAAATTAATCCAAAAAAGGCATAAACAGTGGAAATAGAGAGTTATGTGTCAAATAAGAAACATATAGTGATATGGTAGATGTAAAGCCAATTATGTAAATAATAACATTAAATATAAGTGGTATAAGTACTATAATTAAAAGACACATCAGTAGATCAGATGAAACTGTAAGAACAAAATATATATTGCTTTTGAGAAACCCTCTTTAGTTGTAAAGATAAATAGTTTAAAAGTAACAAGATAGGGAAAAAATACACCATGCTAACCCACACATGCAAACAGACACATCTGGGGTGATTGTATCAATATCAGATGAAGAGTTGTCAGAGTAGAGCATATTACTATGGATAGGGTGTCATTTCAATTGATAAATGTATCAATTCATCAAGAGAACTAATAATTCTAAAAGACTTTGTTTCTAATACCCGAAATTCAAAAAACAGTGTTCTACATAACACAAAACTTTTAGGACTTTAAAGAGAAACACATAAACCACAATTATAGTTAGAGATCTAAACATCACTACTTCAATAATTGATAGAACAAGTAGAGAACAATTCAGTAAGGATAGAAAATGTATCTTCATACATACGGTATGATTCCATTTGTATACAATTCTAAAGAATGCTAGAAAATGAAAACTTTATAGTAATAAATAGCAGTTGTGTTTGTGTGAAGACTGAGAAAGGTTTGAGGACTGTGAAATCTTTAGATTATGGTAAACATTTTGGTGTGATCTCTGATTTCATAATCTTGATTGTGGTGTTGGTGCCATGAGTATATACAGATTTGCATACATAGATGTTTCATGGGTGTATATATATGTGAAAAAATATCAAAGTGCTCAGTATAAATGTGTGTAATTTACTGTAACCCAATCTGTCTTTAAAAATCATACAGAGTTTCAAAGATGTACATATATTATTAATGTTTCTAATAGAACTATTTTAATATAATAACATTACTAAGTATTATAAATATTGTTGTAAATATTATATAAATATCAATGTGACTTTTTTATACAAGTATTTTTCATACTACTTAGGTTATTTTGGAAAATATAATACAAACAAACCCTCTATAACATTTAAAAATTATATTGGCATTTCTATATACTAACAATGAACTATTGGAAAGGGAAATTAAGGAAACAATCCCATCTATCATCACATCAAAAAGAATAAAATACCTAGGAATAAACCTACCTAAGGAGGTAAAAGACCCATACTTAAAAAACCATAAGACACTGATGAAAGAAATTGAAGACAACACAAACAGATGGAAAGATATACTGTTTTCTTGGATTGGGAGAATTAATATTGTTAAAATGAGCATACTACCCAAGGCAATCTATAGATTCAATGCAATCCCTATCAACATACCAATGACATTTTTTCACAAAACAAGAACAAATCATTTTAAAATTTGTGCAGAAACACAAAAGACCTGTAATTGCCAAAATGACCTTGAGAAAGAAGAATGGAGCTGGAGGAATCATGCTCCCTGACTTCAGACTGTATTACAAAGCTATAGGACTCAAAACAGTATGGTACTGGCACAAAAACAAACAAACAGATCAATGGAAAAGAATAGAGAGCCCAGAAATAAACCCATGCACTTATGGTCAACTAATCTATGACAAAGGAGGCAAGAATATATGAGAAGAGGCAGCGCTGGGAAAACTGAACAGCTACAGGGAAAAGAATGAAATTAGAACATTTTCTAACACCATATAGAAAAATAAACTCAAAATGGATTAAAGACCCAAATGTAAGATCAGATACTATAAAACTCCTAGAGGAAAACATAGGCAGAACACACTTTGACATAAATTGCAGCAACAGTTTTTGATCTTTCTCCTAGAGTAATGGAAATGAAAGCAAAACTAAACAAATGGGACTTAATTAAACTTAAAAGCTTTTGCACAGCAAAGGAAATCTTCGAACAAAAAAAAAGACAACCTACTGAATGGGAGAAAATATTTGCAAATCACAAGGCCGATAAGGAGTTAATATCCAAAATATACATATACAGTTCATACAACTCAACATCCAAAAAACAAACAACCTGATTTAAATTTATTTTGGAAAATATAATACAAACAAACCCTCTATAACATTTAAAAATTATATTGGCATTTCTATATACTAACAATGAACTATTGGAAAGGGAAATTAAGGAAACAATCCCATCTATCATCACATCAAAAAGAATAAAATACCTAGGAATAAACCTACCTAAGGAGGTAAAAGACCCATACTTAAAAAACCATAAGACACTGATGAAAGAAATTGAAGACAACACAAACAGATGGAAAGATATACTGTTTTCTTGGATTGGGAGAATTAATATTGTTAAAATGAGCATACTACCCAAGGCAATCTATAGATTCAATGCAATCCCTATCAACATACCAATGACATTTTTTCACAAAACAAGAACAAATCATTTTAAAATTTGTGCAGAAACACAAAAGACCTGTAATTGCCAAAATGACCTTGAGAAAGAAGAATGGAGCTGGAGGAATCATGCTCCCTGACTTCAGACTGTATTACAAAGCTATAGGACTCAAAACAGTATGGTACTGGCACAAAAACAAACAAACAGATCAATGGAAAAGAATAGAGAGCCCAGAAATAAACCCATGCACTTATGGTCAACTAATCTATGACAAAGGAGGCAAGAATATATGAGAAGAGGCAGCGCTGGGAAAACTGAACAGCTACAGGGAAAAGAATGAAATTAGAACATTTTCTAACACCATATAGAAAAATAAACTCAAAATGGATTAAAGACCCAAATGTAAGATCAGATACTATAAAACTCCTAGAGGAAAACATAGGCAGAACACACTTTGACATAAATTGCAGCAACAGTTTTTGATCTTTCTCCTAGAGTAATGGAAATGAAAGCAAAACTAAACAAATGGGACTTAATTAAACTTAAAAGCTTTTGCACAGCAAAGGAAATCTTCGAACAAAAAAAAAGACAACCTACTGAATGGGAGAAAATATTTGCAAATCACAAGGCCGATAAGGAGTTAATATCCAAAATATACATATACAGTTCATACAACTCAACATCCAAAAAACAAACAACCTGATTTAAAAATGGGCAGAAGAACTGAATAGACATTTTTCCAAAGAGAAACTGCAGATGGCCAACAGGCACATGAAAAGATGCTCAACATTACTAAACATCAGGGAAATGCAAATCAAAACCACAATGAGATATCACAATGAAAAGTCAAAATGGCTATCATCAAAAAGAACAAAGATAACAAATGTTGGAGAGAATGTGGAGAAAGGAAACCCTCATACACTGTTGGTGGGAATGTAAATTGGTGCAGTCTCTATGGAAAACAGTATGGAGGTTTCTCAAAAAACTAAAAATAGAATTAACCATTTGAACCAGGCATTCCACCCCTGAGGATATATCTGAAAAACACAAAAACACTAATTTGAAAAGATACATGCACCCCAGTGTTCATGGCAGCATTATTTACAATTGTCAAGACATGGAAACAATCTTAAGAGTCCATCAACAAATGAATGGATAAAGAAGTGGTATATGTATGTATATATATATATATATATATACATATATATATACACATATATATGTGTGTGTATATATATATAGTATATATATATATATATATATATATATATACACAATGGACTACTACTCAGCTGTAAAAAAGAACAAAATTTTGCCATTTGCAACAACATAGATGGATTGGAGGACATTATGCTAAGTGAAATAAGTCAAACATAGAAAGACAAATACTATATAATATCACTTATATGTGGAATCTAAAGAATACAAAAAACTAGTGAATAAAAACAAGAAGCAGACGCCCAGATACAGAGAACAAACCATTGATTACCAGTTGGGAGAGGGAAGGGAGGGGGAGCAATTTAGAGTAAGGGATTAAGTTGTGTAAATTATTAGTTATAAAATAAACTGTAAAGATATATTGTACAACACACGGAATATAACAAATATTTTATAATAACTCTAAATGGAGTATAACCCTTGAAAATTGTGAAGCACTATACTGTACACCTATAATTTATATAATATTATCAATCAACTATATTTCAATAAAAAAATTTATTTGTACTGGAATCATAATTATAATTTTGTATATGAAAAAATGAAGATCATTGTCAGTAATATATTATGTAATCAAATGAATTTTGCTTTAAAAAAGAAACATAAATTATTCATCCTAATCAGAATAGTTGTAAATGTTCATTAATTCTGAAGGTTTTTGTTGTTGTTTAATTTTTTTTTAATATCATGTATCAGTAGAATATTTCATGGTTTCTTTCTTGAGTGGCTTTCCTAGAAATAATTTTCCAAACTCTCACCTCATTAAGTAATACTTATTATCAGTTATTTTCTTCAGTTTTCACTTCCTGTTCTAGGCCAACTTCTAGCAACACCAAAATCTACCAGATAGTATCATAACAGTTGCTGGCTGCCATAGACTGCTTTGACTTTTCTCACATTTCTTACATTGGTTTACTCAAATGTGGATAATAATTATATTACTGTACAAATAATTTTGCTGCTTAAATATGTTCCTTGAATATAATAAGTGCTGTATGTGTTTGCTATTATTATTTAAAAGTATATTTGTAATGGAGAATTTAAAAAGGAACTGAAAGAAAAAATTTGAACAAAGAAAATGTAGATTGAAAAAGAATTGGAGACCTGGCAAAACCTTTCCGTGGAACTTCGGAGCTTTCAGAAAATCTTTACCGTCTAAGTCATCTAATCAGTCTAAACACATAGACTCAATATGTTCACAAATTTCTTTTATGTTTTTCTAGTTACACTGTTTGAATTTTCATATAATTCACTCAGTAAAACTGGCAAAAAAAGTAGAAATAGCACAAGTCATCCTAAGTACTTTGAAGTAAAACCCATTAGTAGATCAATGCATCTACTTTAAATAACACAAAGTAGCTCAGTGAAATGGCTGTGAATTTAGAGACTGAAATTCTAACTTTGGGGTTCACTCAACAAGTTATACATTTTTTTCAATCTTTTTTCCAAAGTTAACTTTGGTAGAAAGTGCACATGTGATCATGTTTTCAAGAGTAAATACATGTTGTTTATTTTTTTTTGAGACATTTATTGAATGGACAAGAAGGGAAAAGATGAACTATTCTCCAAAATTCTTAGCCTGACCTTAGTGAAAATACTGAAAAGTGATATCAAGAATTCTACATTTTTTTCTGGTTTAATATTTCCTTCAGTACTTATGCTTCTTTGACTTCAAGTAGATTTCATTTTAAAGAAAAATGTTCATAATTTTCAATTTCATCAGTGGCCTAATTTGATGAGAGAAGATGTACCAGTCTTCCATAGTATTTCAGAAAAATATCTTTGTTACCTGAGATTTTGCTGGCAAGTGAGAGTAAGTGTGTATTATTCTATGAAGAACACTGATCATTAGCTAACTGTAATTAATAGTTACAATCACATACAGCAAAGAGATATTGACTTTATGGACTATTAAATCTGTTTCCCTTTGTTTTGAAGTTAGCACAATGTATCTAAGCTGTGTTATGAATGGTTTTTTTGTGGTAATGGTATTTGTCCTATTCAATGCATTTATTTGAAAAGGGGGCAGGTAGGATAGTGTTTATGAGCTTAGATTCTACAAACTACAGCAAAGATATGACTAGAGCCTGGTTTCTAACAGATGTATGAACTTGAATACAATCATTTAACTTCCTTAAGCCTATTTCCACTTCTGTAAAATTAAAATAATGTCTACTCCTCAGAGTTATTATAAGAATTGAATAATATGTTGTCTTGGCTTAGACTCTACCAGAAGAACAATCTGAAACAAGCGTTCTAACACAATAAGTTTATTTGGGTATAATTGCAGGAAACTCTGGTACAAACAACAAGGGGATAAATGAAATGAGATAGAGAGGGAAAGGTAGCCAATTAAGTTTACATTATATAGAAAATAATACTGAGGGTGGGTGGAGCTTAATAACGCTGTCCCGAACAGGAATATTCTGAGTTATTCCATCTGAAGAGTGAGGGGCTGGGATGTTATCTGAGGCATGCTACAGTGTGTGGGTAGGTGTGTGGAGGAGGGAGGGATGTTAATTCTCAGAAAATTTCTTTCCAAGTGGGCTCTGGCCCCAGAAAAGGTTCAAGGCAAAGAGGAGATGCAGATGAAGTCTGGTTGGCGTTATCTCAGGCAGGGCAGGGTATCACTGAAAGCACCTGCTTTTATTGTATTGTACAATGTTTCACAGGACATACAAAAGTAATAAATAAATAAATGGTAGCTTTTAGTATGGTTTCACAGATTCCTTGGTATCCTCTGGGAAATGGAGGTAACAATAGGATTTCCCTCAGAGATCCTCTGTGAGATTTCAATGACAGAGTACATGTAGTATCTGACATAGTTATAGGCTAGTAAAGTATGCTATGCATATGTTATCACTATCAATCTATGAATTTAAAACTTTAGTCCTACACATAGCATGCCTTAAACAATTTAACCTAATTAAACAGAAAATAATTTAATGTATTCATATATTAGCATGAATACCAGAATTTTAAAGATTAAACGGCAGTGTTTTTTCACTATAACTCTTGAACAGTATTATTATGTTAACCAAGACTTTTGGATTTGACACTGAACATACAGCAACGGAAAAAAAATCACAAAGCTTTTTCAGCAAGAATTATACTGTCTAAAATTCCCCTGTAGGTGCTACCATTTCCAACACTCTCCAACAACTTTCAACTGCAAAGTTATTGAAGAAAATTCCTGAATATATTGGTACACATTATTTATTTTAATTAAAAAATTCAAATTATCTTCCATACTATGTAATCTTTTATACATATTTGAACTAAGTTTCTTTTAAACTCTTTATGGTTTTTAGAAATATAATAATTGAATGCATGGTTGGTAATTTTGATCTTTTGGTATTTTATATTAAATATTTTATAGATTTTTTCCCTGAAACAAAATCAAATTGAAATGTTTTTTCTCAGAGTTTAATGATATCACATTAAATTCTTAATTTTATATCCATAAAACCATAGACCTGGGAAGAACCTTGAGAACTGTCTAGTATAGACACAACATTGCACAGATGAGGAAATGAAGGTCCAGAGGGGGAGCATGCCTTAGCCAAGGTTACATGGCTCATTGGCTTACTGTACCTCACTAAGTTGCACTTGCTGAGCCTTTCTTTTTTAAAACCATAATTACATATTCATTTCCTTCACCTTGGAAGAATTACTTAATATTTCAAAACTTAGTTTTCTTACCTATTATGTGATAATAATCTCATTAACATGTTTTGTTACGTACACGTACAGTTACTATGTGCCAGGCATTCTTCAAAATGCTTTACATGGAAGTGTATTTCTAGAGTAAGTGCTTTGCAAGTATTTACAAGTATTTGATGCTTGTGCCAACACGATGAAGTATTAACTATCATCATCATCATGTAAAGGATGTGATGACAAGGCCCAGAGACATTTTGTGACTTAGCCCAAAGTCACACAGTAGATCACAGAGCTAGGCTTGAAACCCAGGCATAATGTATATAAAACCAACAGAACCCAGTGTGATCTTTAATATTAAAGCATGGAAAAAAATCAAGGTATCTAAGATACAACTTCTTATGTATGAATATTGGTTCCATTTTTATTAGCTGTGAGACTCTAGTAAAGTCACACATTTTTAGATTTTCAGATTTTTAATTTAAATATGGAGAGCAATAGTTATCCACTTAATAAAATTATTAAAGGAAATATAAATACATTAATACACATTATATTGCTATATGTATTATAGCAATACATAATATAATATATTAATGTACCACATTATATTAGGCTGGCCAAAAAGTTCGTTTGGGTTTTTCTGTAAGAAGTTACAGAAAAACCCAAACGAACTTTTTTTTTTTTGCGGTACGCGGGCCTCTCACTGTTGTGGCCTCTCCCGTTGCGGAGCAGAGGCTCCAGATGCGCAGGCTCAGCGGCCATGGCTCATGGGCCCAGCCGCTCTGCGGCATGTGGGATCTTCCCGGACCGGGGCACGAACCCGTGTCCCCTGCATCGGCGGCGGACTCTCAACCACTGCGCCACCAGGGAAGCCCCAAACGAACTTTTTGGCCAGCCCAATATTAATATATTACCTTATATTAAATTAGCATCCATGAAAGTTCTTTATAAACTTTGAAGACTCAGGTAATGGTTCACTGTGAGGAGAAATTGTACAGTGCATGGTATCTGATCAGTACTAAATGAATGAATGGTGAATCCAAACACAACTTGAAGTTTTAACAGTTAAAAAAAAGTTCCTTCATAAAATCAAGAAGCTATAGAAAATGTGAACAAAAATAATGGAAAGATAATAGGAAAAAAGTAGACATCTATTGTGGGGGCCATGGAAGTAAGCCTCTCAGACCACTTTCAAGAAAAAAGAAATTGCTGGGCTCCCTTGGTGGCGCAGTGGTTGAGAGTCCGCCTGCTGATGCAGGGGACACGGGTTCGTGCCCCGGTCCGCGTCCGCGAAGATCCCACATGCCGCGGAGTGGCTGGGCCCGTGAGCCATGGCCGCTGAGCCTGCGCGTCCGGAGCCTGTGCTCCGCAACGGGAGAGGCCCCAAGTGAGAGGCCCACGTACCGCAAAAAAAAAAAGTTGCATCAGAGGCCCTATGGCCTGCAAAGCATGAAATATTTACTGTCAGGCCCCTTTACGTTAAAAGTTTACTGACTCCTCCTGTAAAGACACAGAGACTGAGGTTATGAAAATTAGCAACTTTACAAACACACAAACAGAATACAATGAAATCAGCTGAAATTTCTATGAACAAGAGTAAATTGTTAAAGTTAGCATATAAAAAGAGATGAACACTAGCTGAGTTTTGACAGGAAGAATTCAGATGGTTCACAACAGCAAACAATGTAACCTAATTACAATACTGCTTCTTTGGTAACTCTAATTCATAAGGACTTTGCATTTAAATCACTGGTAAACTCCACCAGTTTAACAAAACCTGAGATACTACTTAAGATCTAAAACTTCAAGCCCTTTTGTTTTCCCCCAAAGAAAGGTGACCTAAAATATTATTATGCTGGGATTTTAGAGAAAAGCCAAATGAAGAATTTGAGTAATTACGTGGAAGATTTTGGCAAAAGCCACACATTTGCCTCAATTACAAGCAATTTTCAAAATCACTTTGCATGGTATAATTTGGTAATTTCTGATATTAGAAGAGGAAAAGAAATTTCTGGAAACAATGTCATGCTTAAACTTGAGGGATCTGTGGTATAATGACTGAGGTAAATCTTGGTCTTTAATGAATATTAGTATTTTTAATGTGCTGTAATTAGGGATAAGAAGGTATCAAGTAGTAATGGTATCAAAATTGTAAATTATTTTATCCCTTTTCAATTTTTTCTGTTTTATTTTTATTTGACATCTGATAGTTAACTGGATCTTGTCTATCTCCAGCCAGAAACAAAGCAGCAAATACTGAGACAAGAACAAGGCCTTCTCTTCTGCCTTTGTTTTTTACCTTTGCAGTACAGATACAGAAAAAAAGAGGCTTGTCTTGAAAAACTCCCTGGAAGCAATCCTAGAAACCATATATCTCTATACAGTTTAGGTTTTCATCAGAGTTTTAAGTTAATAAGTTAGGTTAACTCAAATGCTTTAATCTAGACTGTAGCATTGAGGAATGCACATTAGACATTTCTGTTTTAATTTCTACAGAGCTTGATATAAAAAAAAGGTTCTTTTCTTTTCTTTTACATTTGTTGAAGAGTATTGAGGACCTTAATGCATCATATTGAGAGAGTAATAAAAATAGCAAATTGCATTTCAGGCCTTGTGCCAACATCATTAAACTTGAAGTCATACCCAAAACAATAATGAGGGCAAAACAAAAGCTGTAACTCTCCTCCAGCTCCACTAGGATCTCAGTTGAACTGTAGTCAGTAACCCCTGACTTGGGTTCCTTTTACATTGAACCACTGAACAACAATTCTAGGATATTCTGACTTCAGTTTTACAAAGAGTCTGCCCTTCTTTCTTCCCAGATTTTTTTTTTAAAGAAAAATTTCATTGACACCTGTTCTGTGAGTTAGCCACTTAAATGCTTACAGTTACAAAATGATCGAGGGTCCCTCTCCCCTACCCAGCTACCCTGCACTTCAGATTTACATGTGAAGAATTTAAATGTGCCAGAATTAATACCCCTTTGAGTTAAATCAGTGACCCCAAAATACCCATTCCACAATTTTAATACTGCATTTGTCCATGGCAAATTGAGCGATAGAAAGGGCTGTTTGACCCACTCTACCAAAATACAACCCCGTAAGTTATCAGACTAAATTATAAAGGAACTCTAATTTAAGTGGTTCACTTCATTTGAAATCAATCAGAAAAGGATAAGATTTTGTCTGCATTTAGAGATTACTAAAACTGTTATTCCAGGTGGCACAAAATAACAGTTAAAAGACAAAATTAAAATTTGAATTTTCAAGGAAGTAAGATGCTTTAAAAACATTTTGGTATTTAAAAATATGTAGATATGCATTATAGTGTTATACCCCTTAATTTAAACCCATTATATATCATCTACTATGTCAGCATTCATTTAGAAATAAGAAAAAAATTAAATGTTTCTTTTTTTCTCCTTTTATTTTCATTCCTTTAGAGAGGAAACATTCTACTTCTTAACTCCAGAATCATTTTTTTAAAAAATAAGTACCACTGCAGATATTGTTAAAAGAGCAAACCAGGGAAATCATGCCATATATACTCAGGACAAAATTTTTATCTGTTACTTTTCTGAAAATTCTTTGTAATAGAGAGTGCTTGAGTATAACTGTTCAACATTATACTACGCCATCTTCAATTGCTTTATACAATATCTCAGGAAATGGTCCAGCAGGTTTGCAGTAGCTAAAATGAGATTCATCTCCAATATCGATTCACTTATCCCATGATAACATTCGCATCTTGAAAGTCTTCAGATGCTTTGAAATCCTTATTTTTGTTCAGTTGACTGTGAACTTAGCTTCTTGTTCTTTCAAAATTGCAATATGTGGGCAAGCTTTCACTAAATTTCTTCATGAACCATTTAAACCAACCTACATTTAAGGATTTCTGGAACTACAAACTCAAAATTTTCAGGTATTTTCCCCCTCCTGATTAAATAAAACTAATTGTGAAATAGTTCAAATATAAAGAAAAATACCCACAAAATGAGCAAATTGTCTTGCAGCTTCACCTCAGTACGGGCTTGTGTACCTAATACAAAACTAGATTTCTAGTTCAACATGACAGGACCATTGCATGCACCATGGTGTATGATCAGTCTGGGATGACAAATCAATCTTTACGCAATCTACAAGGAAAGACTGTTTCCATTGTCCTAGCCTAAGCAATGAGTCAAAAATGGGCTCAAGTTATCTTACTAAAGGGAGAATATAATTGCAAAAAAACAAAATATGAGTAAGGACAAAAGAAAACCTAGGTATAACTTTACCTAGCAATGGAAAAAAAAAAAAAGAGTAAAAAGAAAATCTGAAGATTGAGGATTAAATGATAATTTGAGGAATCAGATGAGGTTATCATGGGTTTAGTTTGAGCAGAGAGTGGGAACTGGAGACTAAATAAGAACTTGGTCTTTCATTGAACTAGAATGGTTCATCTTGAGACATAGTTAAGGGCTTAGTGAACGTAAAGTTTGAGAATCACCTTTCCAGAAACCTCAGGAAAGGAGAATAAAATAATCAAGAAGAAAGGGGTAGTAGATGAGACAGAAAGCATTGGTTAAGAAGTTTAATTGAATATCTATAAGGAAACTTTCTTCTAAAAATTTTAGGAACCACCCTGAAAGTACTGTGCTAAAATTAAATTTCTCTGAATGAGGTGGTTGGAAAAATCCATAGATGTTGCCTGTGTGGGATGATAGTCTTAAGATACTGAATAAACCTCCTCCCTCACTGGCAGGTAAGAGTAAAATAGCACAGAGGTAGATTGCATCAGACAGGAGTGTACAAGTCTTGTGTATTGGACTTCTGTTGACTTTCCTGGCATCTATTTCTCTTTTAGTAATAGTTCCACTATTTTTCCTGAGTCCAGGTCATGTTGCTTACAAATATTGTATAGTAATAAAATATTATTGATACACAATAATTATATAATATTATAAGAAAATATATAATTAGAAGAATTAATAATTATTATAGTAAGACTAACACTTATATAGCTCTTATTATATACCAAGAACTGTGTCAAGAGTCTAATCCTCAGTATATTGGTGCTAGTATTATCTGCCTTTTACTAATGAGACAACTAAGCCACAGGAAATTTTATTATCTTGCACAAGGTCTCTTAGATAGTTAAGTGGTAGAACCAGGATAAACTCAGAAAGTTTAGCTCCAAATCAATATATAAATTCCTTCCATATTTCCTAGGTATCGTATCACAATTTCTTTTGCTAACTGCCTGACAATTTTCTGTTTTTAGAAAATTTTCCTTAAGAATACATAAAGTTTCCTCACTATAACAATTGCATAGTATTTGTGTGGATGTAGCATAATTCAATGAATTCATCCCTCATTGGTGATTTTCCAATCTTTTGCTGGTACAAACAATAATGTAATAAAAAATCTTTATGTATAACATTTTACAATTTTAAGAGTGAATCTTTGGAATAAAATGATTGTTGAATCAAAGAGAATATTTAAATGTAATCTTGACTGATACTATCAAATCACTTCCCCAAAACTATACATAGGACTATTTTTTTCCCCACAGCTAGCCAGAAGAGTGTTTTATCAAATGTGGCTTTTAATTTTTCAGACTTACAGATGAAAAATAGAATCTCAGTATGGCTTTACTTATAAATTTTGTCATTATTGAGTAAGGTTGAGCAAGTTTTTATAACTTGAAGAGATTGTATTTCCCTTCCTTCTCATTGTCTCTTGATGCTAATTTTCCATTTTTCTGTTATGCTGGTCAGTTGTTATTATTGTTGTTTTTTCTAAGAGCTATTTACACATAAAGAAAATTAGTCTTTGGTGATATATTTTCCACCTTTTCCCCCTAGATTTGCAACCTGTTTTCATCTGCCTTTTGAGTTTTCTACCTTTTTCAATGTGAGTTTATGAAACAATATCTCAGTGTTTCATCTAGTACTTTTATGATTTCATTTTACCTCAGAACATTTATTCAGTTTGGAATTTATCATTTAGTCTATTTTGGAGTTATCAAACATTTTATATTTTATGTGTGATAGCTTTGGCTAGGGTCAGTAGGGTATTGAATGCTTTCTTTTCATCTATTCAGTCTCTCATTCATTCACAAACTTGAGCTGAATTCTTGCTATATGTGTGTGCTATGGCCTTACAAATATGTTTAAAGCTCAGACCATAAGCATGTCAAAGGCAGTGAAATAGTAGTTTCTGCTTTTTGGTTTCTGTATTTCTATAAATCTTACCTCATATGCATACTCAAAAGTAAATTTTGACAACCGATTGCTAATGTCACCAAAATATCTAAGCAAAAGAAACCTTTTTTTTAAAAAAAATTGAACATTATTTAACTAGAAAGTTATCAAGCACTGAAGCAGTATTTCCCTAGACTAGTATCCAAGCATAATTGATGACAAGATCAAGGGAAAACCTTTTTAATGGCATAACGGAAGTTCCATTACTTGGTGTAGTTTCTCTTCAATGAACTATGGTTCTAATGAACCATTTTAACCCTCTTAATCATACTGAAATTAGTAATTTAAAACATTTCTACCTTCTGTAGGGATGGGCAATTGTACAAGATTAAAATATCACCTGAGGGACTGGTGAGATTTTGCATTGTAGATTTGATCTTTAAAATCTTAGGCATAAGATCCTTTATTTGTATAAAGGAATCAGAGTAAATGATCTCTAATTTCACTCTCAGTTCTAGAATGCTCTGATACTTGACTGTTTGAAACTTTCATCTGGAGTCACTGATTACTGGATAGCTGAGTACAAACAGAATTTGACCTCAGCACAAATTTGGTTTGAAGGCTGGTTTTCCAAAAAATTGTAATGTAGTCTCATTTTTCTTTATTTTAACAAAATCTAAAATGAGAATAATTTGAAATTTTACTTCTCACATTGAGGTATAAGTTATTAACCCATTATTTTAAAAAGTAAATTGTGTGGAACATTGTATAAATAACAATGGAGAATCGCAGCATTAAAATATAATTGAGAAATTTCTTAGCCACAAAAACCTATAACCAACTATCAACTTGCCAAGGCTTCTGTCTCAGTTTTGAATCATTCAAAAGATTCAAAATAGCATATTCTAAGACATAAATTTAGTCTGTTCATAGGAGAGGAACCTTAGTGAACTTTGGCCCATCTAGCTACTAGCCATCTGCTTCCAAAGGAAAATGATGCTTTCTTCAATGAAAGACATAAAAACACTGAGTATATGCCTAATTGCCCAGGTGGCTGAGTTTAGAATAAAACACTGCAAAGCTGATTGGTGAATTGATTTTGCCATTTGCTGTGGTTTTCTGCAAGCATCTAATCAATTGGATAGTTTGTGCTGACCCATTTTTTGGGTTATTTTGTTCTCTCTGTAATATTTATCTTCAATACCATTTTAACTTTATGTATCTTATACATTTGTAAAATGAAAGTACTCTCCTTATGCTGATTCTAGAGCTTTTGTATGACAGGTACATAAAATGTACAAGTATACATAAATTTAAAAATCAAGTCAGTGTTCAGCATAATAAAAAGTTTCTACATCAAATATATCCAGTAAAGAGTTTTTAATTTAATTAAGCTGTAGGACAAAAATTTTGAGATGCAAGAATTTGAATATTACATCAATAACAAATTTCAGACTCATTTCCCTATGTATTTGACACATTAATTCATAGATTCCAGAATTTAGAAGTAACCTTAAATGTCCTCTATTCCAACAAGCCGTCTCATGCTGGAATTCCCTCTACAACATCTCCACCATGTGGTTATTTGGCCTAAATCACCACCAGTAACAGAAAAGACAGTATGTCCAGAGGAAATTAATTTTATTATTGTTCAGCTCTGACTGTTGCATAATCCCTCTTTATGTTAAAATCAAACTGATCTATCTGAAACTCCTAACAATTGATTTTAATTCTACTCATTAGTGCCTAATACACTATTAGTGAGTAATCACCCACAATAATGCTTCATTCCCATTGAAACAACTTCCAATATACAAAGAGGTATCAGTATCACCTGCATCCATGTACACTTCTAAATGATCTCTTTCAAATATTTTATAGTGTGTTTACATCCCTATTAAAAGATGGAGCTTAGAACTGTACATTTTGCACTAGTTGGTAGCCAGTTCTCAGAGTAAAGGCAAATTACTGTTTTACCTGCCAAAATTCTTGACATCATGATACTTCTGTTAATGTGAACTGAAGGGATAGTTATAAAAACCACACACTACCGAATGGTTGTCAATAACCCCTAAGTTGCTAACAGATATATCCTTTTTCTGTAAGTATGCTGTTTGCTTTTGGGTTTCTATACAATGGAACACATTTGTTTGCTCAGGTTAACTGAGCTTTCAACTTTCAGTCTTTCATTCAAATTCAAAGCTTAATAAATTTGATTTAAAATCTTTAATTTAATACTTAATGCCTATAATTCGATTAGTTCAGCTACACATAATGAGAAGAAATAATAATTTTGGCTTAAACAAAATAAGAGTTTACTTCTGTTTCATGTGAAAAAATGTCAAGAGGTATGCAGTCCGAAGCTGCTCAGTTGCTCCATAGCTCCTCCAGTGGCCCAGGTTTCCACAAGCCCTTGCACTCACAGGCACGTGGTTTCCTTCATCCAGATCATCTCATGTCCCACATGGAGCACTGAAGCTCCAGTTATTACCTCCACATAATCTGTCAGAAGAAGAAAAAAAGGCTGAAGAACACTAAACCTTTTCAGCTGACTTGGTTGTGGGTTTTTTTAATTATGATTTTTCTTCAGTCTGTGCTTATATATCAATGCAAGGAACACACCAAAAACATGTACCTTTTTTCTGGCTGGCAATTGTCTCAAAAAAATTGTAGGTCCTCTTACTAAAGAGGAAAAAGAGAATCACATTCTTTTCCAAGTATATATGGAATGTGAGCAAGAATTATTCATCTGCTAGGTCATAATCACAACAAATTTCAAAAGATTGAGAACCACAGAAAAAGATGATGTTCCACACTCACAAGAATTAAAATGCTTGCAATATCTGGCAAGGATGTATAGCAATGAAAACTCTCACACTCCTGGTGGAAGTATAAATTTGTTTAACTCTGAAAACCATATTGTTGTTATTTAATAACACTGAATATCTATAGCTTCTTACTCAATGATTCCGTTCCTAGTAGAACATCTTGCATATATTCACCAGGAGACACATGCCAAAAAGTTTGTGATAGCATAATACTGGAAAAACAGGATTTCAACAATAGTAGAAAATATGAATAAATTGTTTTACATAGCAGTCACATGTATAAGGGTAAACCTTAAAAACATTATGTATCATAATAATATAAAAATCACTAAAGAATATCAATATTATGAGACCTTTTATATAAAGAAAAACAGCAAGAATAAACAATTTATTACTCAGTAATACAAAAATATACTGCTTTAAAAAAGTAAATCATAACAAAAATCATGAAAAAGATTCTCTTTAGGGGAAGGGAGAAAAATAAAGACCACAAGGGTAGGAAATGGGGAACATAGGGAAATTACTAAGTGAGATTCCGTATGTCAGGTAGAGGGCCCTATATAATGTTAAAATTATGCATACATTATATATACTTCTGTATGTATAGCATGTTTCATTGAAAACATGTAAAGGCTAGGGAAAATGTAGATATGTTCTGATTAAAAGAAACAATGAAGCAATGTGATAAACAAAGGTTCAAAGTAAAAAGGCAAAAACATAAAGCTAATGCAAACTAAACCTAAGTAGGTCATGATTATGAAACTGCCTGACATTTAATATTTAGAGGACTGAAGTCATTAAAAGGACACATTATATAATAACACAAGGCAAAATTGATGAATATGTGACAGTCCTAATTCTGCATGGAACAAATAACAAAGGCAATGGAGTAAAATCTATTAGAAAGCCATGGAGAGGTCTGTTTCAATATTTTGTGTGCTTATTGATGTCTCCACAATACCTAAAGCAGGACTTGTAAAACTAGGCATTTAAATTTGCTTTTTTAATGAATAGAATAAATAATTATAATGGAGCATTTATTAAAGCTGTTAAATGCAGAGGAGGTTATTATAAACTAATTAACAACATAAAGGAATTGAATAATTCCAGAATATACATATAAATACCTGTATATCCACATACATAAACACATTTGTACATATTTTATTTCTACATCTAATTACCTACAAATAATGTTAAATTTTCAGAACCCTAAGATTTTAAAAGCTAAATATTCTGATCTTAATCTAATAAAATTAAAAACTAAAAAGGGTGATCAAAAACATGTTAACTGCTTAAAAATAAAAAAAATCACTATATAAACACTGGAATTAAAAAGAAAAAATCAAAACTGGTATTATAAATTATCTAGAAATCAATTAACCACATTTCATATGATTAGCAACATGGTATTCAAAGGAGAATGTGAACACTTAATTGTCTTCCTTATTAAATTAAAGAAAAAAGTAAAGAAACTAAGAAATTGCTTTGATTTTTTTTAAGGAAAATAGAAATTGAAGCTTTTACAAAGAACTAAAGTTGAATAAATAGGAAAAGAAGAAAAGTAAACATAACCACTGGTTTGCTAAAGATGAGAATGTCATTTAGAAGCTTTGTGAGACAAGAAACAAATACAAAACCCTGCACCAAAAAAACTGAAAATTTATAATTGAATAATTTGTTGATGAACTAAGAATACCAATATTTACGCAAGAGTAATTGGAAAATATAAAATTGGAAAAGTTGATTTAAAATCTATCAGTAAGAAATACACTAGAATAATATGACTTCACAGCTGGAGCTCTATATGAAATATTTAAAATATATTATTTTGAATATGGAAAATGCTATAAAGCAACCTGATTTGTTTAATGGACCTGTGTAAATTACACCAAAATATAATAAAAGTGAAAAAATTAATTTACAGAACTGCAAGAATCATTCAAAAATAAAACTTCTGGGCTTCCCTGGTGGCGCAGTGGTTGAGAGTCCGCCTGCCGATGCAGGGGACACGGGTTTGTGCCCCGGTCCGGGAGGATCGCACATGACGAGGAGCGGCTGGGCCCGTGAGCCATGGCCACTGAGCCTGCGCGTCCGGAGCCTGTGCTCTGCAACGGGAGAGGCCACAACAGTGAGAGGCCTGCGTAAATAAATAAATAAATAAATAAATAATTAAAAAAAAAGAATAGATCAGAACACTCACTATGGCCACAATTGTTTTTATAGCAATAAAAAAACAAATAAAAGATTGCATAATAAAATATAAATTTATATTAACATATAAGATTCAAAATATCCAATATTACTAAAGGCATTGTATATTTTAAAATAAAATAAGTAAAAACTATAGACAGTCTATTTCTGATGAATAACATTATACTTTAAGGAAGTCTAAAACAATCTGGGGGAATAAGAAACCTAACAAAATTTACTAAAGTGACTGAATATAGAGCAATACTAAAATATTAAGCTGTTATCTTAAGTAGTAAACACTAAAAATTGAAATGTGGAATGTACTCTATGTATAATAGCAACAACAAAAACAACAAAAGCTCCTTGGCAAAAGTTAACAAGAAAGATATAAAATCTATGCATGTAAAACTGTAGGGATTGAAAGACACACATCTAGATAAGAGCAAATAGAAATATATAACACATACTTGTTTAAAATCATATCATAAAAATATAAATTTTCCAAAATCCAAGTATATACTTTACTACACTAAAAAAGTTAGTATACTAATTTACTTTATTTAGTATCCCACCAGGGTTACACTAGATAATATACTTCGGTATATTTGAAAACAAGTTAAAGAAAAATATGACATTTGGTAGTAAGACTAGTTGCCTGGAACACAGAACCATGTGTGCCATAAACTTGACCTATGACACAGTAGTTATTCATCAAAAAGTATTTGAATGAATGGTTTTGAAAAATAATGCAATAGAAGTATTAGACTATTTTTAATATTTGAGCAGGGTTAGAAAGTATAAAATAGTTATTTTCAAAACAATATTATTGTTTCACATGTAATAATTGTCAGGTACTCTGTTCATTATTGTTATCATTCTCTCGGTGTCACTAAACAAGTTAATATCAGGTATGCAAGGTTCTGGGAACCTTTCCAGAATACAGTACTGTTTCTATAGACTTATTTTTGTTCTCATGTAGAGAACAAAATCACTGGAATACAGAATCATTGGAATACAATATAAATTGATATGCACGTATTTCGCTTTAAGTCAGCTAATAACATGCCAACTGCTTTGGTTCTTTCTTTAGAGCAGTATTCAGTGTTTATAAAAATGATCTGCCAGTATTTGAGTTCCGTAGGCTAAGGCATATCTTCGTCACCAACTAATGTGGTATTTGCTCTCAGAAGGCAGGAGCAGAAACTGTGGAAGATGCTTCCACATCTCTCTTCTCCAGGTGGCAGTTGTGCTTCCTTCTCCACTGTTTTCTTCATTAATGCTCATTTAGCCTTTTAAGAATTGGCAATTGTTTTGTAAAATTTGAGCATTTTTTCCCTGAGAGGAATAGATCTGAGAATTTGCAGGACTGATTAAATTTTTAAAAAACAGTTATGGAGTAATCTTGTGGCTTCACATATATTGCTCTCTGTTTCTCAACCTGAAAGTAGTTTATTGGCATGATTATCAACACTGTAAACAAATCTTCATTCCAAGAAGTCTCATTCTGTGAGGAATTTGTATAAGAAGTCTAAAAATGAAATATTTATGTTCTTTTACAAAAGGGATGAAATCTGAATCTTATCCTAAGATGAAACTCATTCTCTTCCCCCCAAATCTTTAGAACAGGTGATTGCCTGGCATACATTCACAGTGTATATATGCAGTTGGATGTAAGAGGAGTTAACAACTTCATAGTCTTCATGTTAAGAAATAAAAGTATTTTAAATGTTAAAAAAGAATGGAAAAGGGATTTTCTATGTTGCTCCTTTTTTAAAAAATAGGAAAAAATTATTTCATTTCTATGTATTCATTCATTCACTCATTCAGTAAATAGTTGCTGAATGCCTTCTATGTTCATGGAATGGTGCTAGTTGCTCTGTGGATCAAGTATTGCCTGCAGGAAATTTGGATTTTAGTATGACAGACTGTATGTTTGTAATAATTCTAGTATAAAGTGTGCGATAATAAGATCTTTAAAAGGAATGATGACTGGAGAGTCAAGTGCTAAATGAGAAAATTCTCATAAGATGGGGTGACCTGTGGTAAGCAGCTTCTAAGATTTTTCCCTCTTGGAATGATGCAATGTTGTAATTGGGATTCCTTCTTGAAATGACCACTGTGTAATTCCTTCCCCTTGAGTGTGGGTTGGATCTAGTGACATGCTTCTAGCCAAAAGCAAAGAGCAAAAGTGATGAGACATCACTTCCGAGAACTACATATAAAAGACTGACTTCCATGTTGCTGGAATGTCCTGAGGCTCTTCTCCCTTGCTCATACTGCTAAAGCAGATTGCAGTGTTATGAGGTACCATATGCATATGCCCATGTGGCAAAGAACTGAGGTCAGCTTCTGGCTAACAGCCAGCAACGAGCTTAGCACCTCAGTCGTGAGGAACCAAATGTGAACAAATATATCTATGAACTTGGGAAATGTGTTCTTTCACAGTGAAGACCTGAGATGCCTGCAGTCCTGGTGTATACTCTGACCACAGCTTCATGAGAGACTCTTGAGCCAGAGGTCAGAGGTGTGTTTGAATTCCTGACCTACAGAAACTATGAGATAATAAATGCTTCTTGTCTTAAGATACTACCTTTCAGGGTAATTTGTAAGCAGCAATTGATAACTAATAAGCTTCAGCAGCATTGAGAGGAAGGATTTACTAATTCAAGTAGTATTCTTTGGGAGACTCCTATATGTTAGGTACTCTGTACACAATAATGGACAGAACAAAGCCCTGTTCTCATCCACGTTATGGCCTGCTAATAAAGTATCCAACAATAATTATGCAATTTTTTAATAATTTAAGTTGTGCTAAGTTCAGTGAAGGAAAGGTGCAGTGTGCAGGGAGTGTGTCATACAAGGGTGCCCAGTCTAGGCTGGGGAGTAAGTAGTGACTTCCCTCAAGAAATTATATTTAATGCTTTGAAAAAAGTGGGTATGAGGGTGAAAACAGCATTTTAGATAAGGAGCGGAAAACTATCCTTATTGAGTGGAGGGGAAGCATGTGCAAAGGCCCTAAGGCTGGTGCCTAGAAAGACAAAGACTTCGACATGTTGAGCCTTGTTCTATAGAGCATTAGGTACTTGGGATTGTTTCCTAAAAACAATAAGATTTTGAAGTTTGAGCAAGGCTAATAACAATCATATTTGACATTTTAGAGGGACCGCTGTTGTTACCTTGTGGAGAAAGCATGGATACTGAGAGGCCATTTAGGGAGCTGAGAGAAGATGATGATGATAGTCATCAGATGACTATGATGGGTATAGAGGTTGGAGAAGGAATAAAATACTCTATAGAAAGTAATCAGGTATAATGCAACATACCTGATTACTCTATCATCTTCTTCTGCTGGAATTTTTATTGAGAGGGTATTGATTCTATAGATCAATTGGGAAAGAACTGATATGAAAACAATATCTTCCAGTGCAGGAACATATTTTGTTCCATTTATTTAGGTCTCCTTCATTTCTCTCTGAAACATTGTATAGTTTTCACTGTTCAGGTGTTGTGTCTAATTTGCTAAAACTGTCCCTAAGCATTTTGAGGTTTGTGATCCTCCTGTAAATGGTACTGTTTATTGTCATTTCAATTACCAACTTCTCCTTCCTAGTTTAATAAATTGTTTTAACATGAAAAAAAGGAAAGAAAGTAATCAGGTGTGATGCTGCAACATAAAATTATAAAACCTCCAGATTTTACAGAGACACAAAATATTTACTGAATGTGAATATATTTTGTTTCATCAATCAGAAGTACTTAATGACAGCTTGTAATGTATAAAAATATTCTTCGTATGTGAGGAACTAATGCATAACATAAAGGCAAAAAGGCAAAAAGAGATTAATTCTATTTGCTACATATTTCACTAGTAAAATACTGTTTTTTGTTCCTCTACAAAAACGCTCATAATAACTTATTAAAGGACTTCATTTCTGCCAAAGATTAGCTAATGATTTTTATATTTCTATGTTCATCCATTCAACTGTTTTCTTTTCTAACATGGCTACAAAGATTGACACAGATTGAGAAAAATATTTTTTTTCAAATCCATGTAAGGAAGAGATAAGTACACAGTACATAATAGCAGAATAATTTCTCTTTTATTTTCCAACATATTTTTCCCAGAAAGATCAAATTTCAGGTAATCTGTGATGTAAAATGATATAATCCCAGACATCTATCAATGGATACTTGAATGAAAATTACCTTCTACTTTAATATGAGAGATTCCAGGAGGTAATTCAGTCTAATCACTTGAAGGAACACTTTCTTTCCAAAATAACTTTGTACAAAGAGAAATATTTCATGTTACTGAATATTCCATTTATTCTATTATACAAAATATTGTATTCAGGTCAAACGATTTCTATACCGCATCTTTGATGATGAGTGCATATAGCAGCAGGATTTTTTTTAATCCTATTGTGCAATCATAAAGGTCACTTATAGGAAAATTAATAATAGCATATTTTACTTTGATATGGTCCTTTGCTTTTCATCTTCTACCCTACCTCAAGTATATAAATAACAATTATGACTTTCCTCTAGTTAGATCGTATGTTGTAAAGATCCACTTATGAAAAAGAATATACCATGAAATGCAGAGTCAATACTGTGCTTATAAAGTATTTTAAAAATAATATGCATTCACTCCGCTCCAGAGGACTATGAAATTATTAGCATTCCTAATGTACATACTTTTTCTGTAGCAAGTTTTATAAAAGTATCATAGTTAACCATTTCCTCTAAAATGATACAGGGCAGCACCTAGAAATTTGACTTTATTTTGAATTCTGTACTACTTTCAGCTCCAAATTCTATGATTCTCTTAATAAAAACACATCTTGTTTTGCCAAAGTCTCATGCTTTCCCAGGAGTCTAGTTCCCTGCCTCCATTTAATGATTATTGGGCATAATTGTTCAGGTTTCACTGATCAGCGTCTATCACCTTGACAGCCATTTTAACCTTATTCTGATAAAGGGTAAATACCTTCTCATCATCTTTGGGTTATTACACTTGGTTCATACTCAGTGATTATTGACTCCGTACCTCCAACTCAGATTTAAATAAAAGGCCACTTATACCATATTAGACACCCCATGCTTTAATTTTATGAAGGTCATGCTTATGTCAGGAGCTGTTAAGCCATCAACCTAGTCTCCAAACGTCTGCTCAGTGTTAGCATTAAATAGATTCCCAGAAAACCACAGTAGAAATACAATGAAGTTGTATATGGAAAAAAATAAAAAGATTAGAGTACACTTACCATTGTAATCAACATTGAAGAAAAGCTATTTAACAATTATATGTGGGGGATTGTTCTAGCCACTACAACTTAGGGTACATAGAAATTTGGTAAATACACATTTATTGATCATCCACTGAAAAATTAAATACAGATTTCTGGAAACAAGAACAAAAGATGATGAATAATTTCATTCTTCTTTCTTCAGCACCTAAGGAGTTTTCTTAAAACAAAAGCAAAACTAAAACACTGTAATAGGAATATTTGTAAACATACTTTTTACAAATGTGTGATGTTGAACACCAAATTTTACTGGGTACCTTAAAGGAAACACTTATGCAATGTTTTTCATATGATAATATCATTTTGTAATACTGCCAAAAACAGTAAGGAAGTCAGTCAAATAGTATCTTCTTCCTCAATGCCTAGCTGGAGATCGTGCCCTCTTCTTAAAGAGAAAAGCTACTATTGAGACATCTGTCTTTGTCATTTACAGACTGGTCTACTGTGAATTGTTTCACAGTGGAGCTCTTACACAAAGGATAACTAACAGAGGAAAGATAAAACAGACTGCTTGTCCTAGAACTGAGTTACCCCTAAATCACTGTTGCTAATTTTGACAAATTAATCAATTACACCTTCCACTCATTGTTGTCTTAACCCTCATATCAAAATTGAGCCATGGGCATTTTTATTTCCTTTGCACAGGAAGACAACTGAAGATAACAAAACCTCAGAAATTTACCCAGATAGTAAGAGTTGAAGCCAAAATTTGACACAGGTTTATCTAGTCACTGATTATGTAAATTTGGTGAAACTATTGATTTTAAAATTAAGCCTCTAATATGTTCTCTTTCTTAAGAAAAAAAAGCATATTATTAACCTTACTTGTAAAAACTGAATGGTGCAAATTCTTTTATACAAGTCCTCCAAGAGACAGACTTCTGACTCAGGTTATTTATCAGAGCATTTAAAATACATGGGTTCCATGCTTTGTGACCACCTAGAGGGGTGGGATAGGGAGGGTGGGAGGGAGGGAGACGCAAGAAGGAAGAGTTTTGGGAACATATGTATATGTATAACTGATTCACTTTGTTATAAAGCAGAAATTAGCACACCATTGTAAAGCAATTATACTCCAATAAAGATGTTAAAAAATAAAATAAAATAAAGTTATTACTAAATAATGAAAAAAAAAAAGACATGGGTTAACTCAAACATTTTGACCTCTATAGAAGACATTGGTTGGGATTTTTTGGTCCTAATGGTGCTAGAAGTTTAAATCAATTTTATAGTATTTACACTTTTTTGTATAAAAGTTTAAAAAATTTTAGTTAATGTATAAGTAATTCCAATTATTATATTATGAAAAATAGTGGACAATTATACCTTACTAAGATCCATGTATTTATGGAGACATGTATATGATATAGGTGATACCACAAATCAGTGGGGAAAATAAGGGCTGCTTTTGGAAAAACTGATTTACTATCTGGAGACAAAAAATAAAGCTGGATTCCTACCTTATATTTTACAAAGATAAATGACTAAAAGATTAAAGACCAAACTATAAGGTGTCAAATTCTGAGGTTACTACAAAGAAATATAAGAGATCGGTGCTGGAAGGAACTGCTTAAACTTGACATAAACAGCACAGTCTATGATGTGAAAATTAGATAGACTTGATTACATTGAAATTAAGGACTTCTATTGAATAAAGAACACTATGAATAAACAAAAGAGTCAGATGGCAGGTTTGTAGATATTATATACAACAATGAAAACCCACAAGAAATTGATATCCTTTGGCTCTACCTTCAAATTATATCCGGAATCTCACCACTTCTCACCATCTCTTCTGCTAACATCAAGTTCAAGCCGTATCCTCTCTTGCCTGGATGTTACATGGCTTCTTGAATGGTCTCCCTGCTTCTACACTTGCCTGCCTACTGTCTCTACTCAACAGAGCAACCAGAATGACTTTTTAAAAATCATAAGCCAGAGCATGCCATTCTTTAACTAACAATTGCCACTGCTATCCCATCTCACTCAGAATAAAAGTTGTGTCACTTCTCTTACCAGACCTCCTACTATCATTTGTCTCTTCTCTAGCTTTCATGCTCTTCCTCAAACAGTTGGCATTATGAGCCCATCTTAAGTTTCTGGTTAGCTTCTCCCTGGAATGTTTCCTTCAGATATCTTGCCAGATAATAGCCATGACTTTTTCAAGTCCTTACTTAAATGTCACCTGCTGGAAGAGTTCTATGCTAATCACCCTTCTCCCGATATCTTTATCCTGTTCTACTTTTCTTCTTTTTTCTCTACTTATCACCTTCTAACATACTATTTAATTCTCTCATTCATTATTGCCTTCTTTATTGTTTTCTACTCACTACCATCCTCCTCTTCTGCCAACTAGAACATAAGCTTGAGGTTAGGTTATTTTTTTTGTCATCAATCTGTTGCTCACTAGTATATTCTAAGTGTTTAAAATCAATGCCTGCAACATGGTGTCAGTAAAAATCTAATTAGTGAATGAATTAATGAATGAACATATGAAAATAAGGAAATTATAAAATAGTTCTGAAAATCAACCAGGGAAAGATGAGAAATCCAATAGCAAAATGGACATGGGTGTGAACACATTCTTCATGGAGAGTAAATTCAAATGGTTAACAAATGTAAGAAGAGATGTTCAAGTTCACTAGAGTAATACAAATTAAAACTATTATGAAATAAAACATTCCATGAAAGAGATTGGCAAAATTAGAAATTTGGATATCACCATCGTTTGATGATGTGGAGAGGGGGATCCTCCTGCACTATTAAGGAGTGAAGCTGTTATGGCTATTTGGGGATATATTCTGGCAGTTCTTTGTTAGGTTATTTATATTTATCATCCATGGCTCAGTGATCCCTTGGCTTGTTAGTCATCCCAGAGGAGGTGCCTATGCACATATTTGTTGCAGTATTTTTGGAGCCAGCAGGAGATTGGAAGAGACCTAGTTATATATGACTAAGGAGGTGGATAAATAAAATATACAAATGCACACCATGGAATCCTATGAATTAGTTACAAGTCAAGAACTAGCTATACATCAAGCAAAGAAGAGGGTCTATAGAAATAAATACTGAAAACTATGAAGTAAGAACATAAATGAAATACAACTTTAGTGCATGCAAATTAAAGACGCACAATGCTGATTTTACAAGGACATACATGTATTCAAGAATATAGATCAGCCACATTGTAGTGGTTGTCTATTAGGAAGAAAGGAAAGGTCATGGTGACCAAAACCAAGTGTAACAGTATTTCCAACAGCACAAGAGCAGGATCTGGCTCCCAGGCTTCCCTCTAGGGGCATTAGCAACTTCCGTTGTTTCTCCAAGCCCTTTTGAACATTCATTTATCAAAGAAGTCCTCCCAACAAATTTGCAACCAAACCCCTGTATTAAATCGCTCTGTAAAACATCTAGAATGGTTTCTCTTTTCTTGACTTTATGTTAACTGGTACAATACTTGATGACATTAGTCTGTAATGACTGAAGCTTATGATTAACTCAATCTCCAAAGCTGAGAGAAAAGAAAGTAAAATGGAAATGGTAGCAGGCTTAGTGCCTAAAAGAAAAAAAAAATGTTGAATTAAATATATTCATAAGCTAGAACTTATTTAAATATTGATATTTCTTCACTTGATATTTGGGTTTTCCAATAATTTATTATTAGATGGTAACATCTGCGTGTGCGTGTGTGTGTGTGTGTGTGTGTGTGTGTGTGTGTGTGTGTGCATTTAGAGAAAGAGAGAGAGAAAGGGAGAGAGCATGAGAGTGAAAGAGATATAGAAGGTCAAGGAAATAAACATGGAATATTGTACCAGTAGGCAGGTTGCCCCCAAGAAAAGGGCATACTTTGGGGTGAAGCAGCTCTTTTATATGAGGGAAATTTCTGGAAAGAGAGTCAGCTGTCTGGTCTCAATTGCCAACACCTCTGGAAGCTGAAGAATAAGTGCCTTGATCCTGAGGGGGAATCTCAGCAACACATGACAGTGGACAATTAAGGTGCCACTTTTCTGTCACACTGTCCATTACAAGGGATGACAATCCGTATCCCCTCCTTTACCATCAATGCCCCACTGAGAATGGGTGTGCAGGTAGAGTGATAGTTGGAAGAGTGACCCTTTATCTTCCTATATCTCTCCCTCTCTCCTTCCCTCCCTCCCTTCCCTCCTTAATCACATTCTTCTAAAAATTTAAGGTGGAAATTGTGTTTCTTATTGACTTCAGATAAATTATTTCCCTTCCTACTTAAAAAGATTAGAACAATACTTTAATTCTTAAATTCATTTGTTTATCTATTTATTCAAAGAAATTTTATTGATTAACTGCTGTGTGTTTAGTAGTTAAAAAATAAACCTTAATTTTACTTTTAATTTTGAAGGCATTCTTATTCAGCTAAATAGTTCTCTGGTTTTCTTTATATAAACATGTATCTTGATATCAGGATGAAATAAGCACAATATGATGACAGCCTAATGACAGAATTCCAAGAGCTGCCAAGAGGAAATGAAATGTTAGATACAAAGCATCCAAATATTATTTTTTCTTCGCATCTATTTGTCTTGTGAGTGAAGAGTAGTTATCTTTCAAAAAGCAATTTGTAGGCAGAGAAGTTAAAACATTCCCGTCTTTTTCCAATAAATATGAATTATGATCTTATTCAGTGGACATCTTAAACTCATGAAAAAATGTAAATGCTTCTTATTAGAGAATCATAAAACAACGACTCAAACTTCAATTACACTAATATTGACAACCAACTCTACATATAAAAGTATTTGGAATGCGTATTAGTATCTCTTGACTTTTTTAATGTATGCAATAGTATAAGAAATTAATATTTCGGTGTGAGATAGTACTATTTTCCATCATAGTTAACTAATGTTGAGTAAGTAACTTAATCTTTTCAGTTCTGTTTTTTCCTCTGTAAAATGGAGGTAAGCATTCCCATCAGTATGTGTAAACTATTAGATTTATCAAGGCAGATTTGTTCGATTTCTTAATCTAAAGAAACAGAATTTAAATGCCTCAAACAGTTATTTATGTATGCTTTTTAGATAAATATAGGAAGAATAAACAGTCATTGTTCTAGAATTAGAGAATTATCAACTCTTTTGTATTTAATTAAATACCAAAGGGGATGCCTTCCTTGACATCCCTAAATTGCAAAGCTGGAGGGGATGTGGATTAGAGGGGTCAATGACCTCGACTTTGTCATTCTAGGACAATGATGTGCCAGAGTGTTTCTTACCAATGAGCAGCTGCAAGCACAAACAAGTGAGCATGTGAAATTAATTTATCTTAAAGTAAATTTGTTCACTTAGATTCAGAAAAGGACCTAAAGACCCATGGACATGGACATAGACATACAAAAGTTCTGTCCAATACTGAAAATTCTCCCAAACCTCTATACCTAAGGTTTAAGCTTTGTGGAGCAATGGACAACCACTGCAGTATCAGTTGAAAAAAATCCCAAGTACCGACTCTCCTAATTGAGCTTGGATTTGAGGGACCTGTGTCCTTCCTCAAAGACCAGTGGCTCATTCAGGAGCTAGGCTTATGTTGCCATCATAGATCACACATCATTGGCTGGTCAGATAAGGAACAGATTTCATTTTGCATTCCTTTCTTTCTTCCTTCCTTCCTTTGTTCCTTCTTTCCTTTCTTCCTTTTCTTTCCTAATAACTGGTGACAAAAAGAAGCAGTGAAGGTAGTGCAGTTTTTTGGCTATCACTAGAAAAATAGACACTTGTAATTGTATTTACTCTCCATATATGGTTCAATAATTGCTCAAATGCTTAGTAAATTCATGTTACATCTATATATCATGAGACGAGATCATCAACCAAATACTCCAAAATTAATCATTTCTCCAAATTTTACTTGGTTACCACTATGATTTTAAAATTACCTGTATTCAGTAAGATGTAAATTCTGTACTTTTAAGAAAATCTACCTAAAATATAGTTTGTATTTTAATTGTACCAGAATATGTGGGTGGAGAGAGGGGCAGGAGAGACAGAGAAAAGAAAATTAAAAGCATGGTTCCTGCTACCATGGCAAGGGAGACCACATTAAGGCAATTACACCTGATATTGGTTTATTTGTGTTTATGAAGCATTTTATTTTTTATTTATTTACTTTTTTAACATCTTTATTGGCATATAATTGCTATACAATGGCATGTTAGTTTCTGCTTTATAACAAAGTGAATCAGCTATACGTATACATATATCCCCATATCTCTTCCCTCTTGCATCTCCTTCCCTCCCACCCTCCCTATCCCACCTCTCTAGGTGGTCACAAAGCACCATGCTGATCTCCCTGTGCTATGCAACTGCTTCCCACTAGCTATCGTTTTTACATTTGATAGTGTATATATGTCCATGCCACTCTCTCACTTTATCCCAGCTTACCCTTCCCCCTCCCTGTGTCCTCAAGTCCATTCTCAAGTAGGTCTGCATCTTTATTCCTGTCCTGCCCCTAGGTTCTTCATGACCATTTTTTTCTCTTTTAAGATTCCACATAAATGTGTTAGCATATGGTATTTGTTTTTTACTTTCTGACTTACTTCACTCTGTATGACAGACTCTATGTCCATCCACCTTACCCAAATAACTCAATTTCATTTCTTTTTATGGCTCAGTAATATTCCATTGTATATATGTGCCACATCTAATTTATCAGTTCATCTGTCAATGGACACTTAGGTTGCTTCCAAGTACTGGCTATTGTAAACAGAACTGCAATGAACATTGTGGTACCTGACTCTTTTTGAATTATGGTTTTCTCAGGGTATATGTCTAGTAGTGGGATTGCTGGGTCGTATGACAGTTCTACTATTAGAATTTAAGGATCATTCATATTGTTCTCCATAATGGCTGTATCAATTTACATTCCCACCAACAGTGAAAAAGGGTTCCCTTTTCTCCACACCCTCTCCAGCATTTATTGTTTGTAGATTTTTTGATGATGGCCATTCTGACCAGTATGAGATGATATCTCATTGTAGTTTTGATTTGCATTTCTCTAATGATTAATGATGTTGAGCATTCTTTCATGTGTTTACTGGCAATCTGTATATCTTCTTTGGAGAAATGTCTATTTAGGTCTTCTGCCCATTTCTGAAATGCGTGTTTTGTTTTTTTGATATTGAGCTTCATGAGCTGCTTGTAAATTTTGGAGATTAATCCTTTGTCAGTTGCTTCATTTGCAGATATTTCCTCCCATTCTGAGGGTTGTCTTTTCGTCTCATTTATGGTTTCCTTTGCTGTGCAAAAGCTTTTATGTTTCATTGGGTCCCGTTTGTTTATTTTTGTTTTTATTTCCATTTCTCTAGGAGGTGGGTCAAAAAGGATCTTGCTGTGATATATGTCATAGAGTGTTCTGCCTATGTTTTCCTCTAAGAGTTGGATAGTGTCTGGCCTTACATTTAGGTCTTTAATCCATTTTGAGCTTATTTTTGTGTATGGTGTTAGGGAGTGTTCTAAATTCATTCTTTTACATATAGCTGTCCAGTTTTCCTAGCAACACTTATTGAAGAGACAGTCTTTTCTCCATTGCATATTCTTCCTTCCTTTATCAAAATTAAGGTGACCATATGTGCATGGGTTTATCTCTGGGCTTTCTATCTTGTTCCATTGATCTATGTTTCTGGTTTTGTTCCAGTACCATACTGTCTTGATTACTGTAGCTTGGTTGTATAGTCTGAAGTCAGGGAGCCTGATTCCTCCAGCTCCGTTTTTCTTTCTCAAGATTGCTTAGGCTATTCGGGGTCTTTTGTGCTTCCATACAAATTGTGAAGTATTTTGTTTTAGTTCTGTGAAAAATGCCATTGGTAGTTTGATAGTGACTGCATTGAAACTATAGATTCCTTGGGTAGCATAGTCATTTTCATGATATTGAATCTTCCAATCCAAGAGTATTGTATATCTCTCCAGCTGTTTGTATCATCTTTCATTTATTTCATCAGTGTCTTATACATTTTTGCATGCAGGTCTTTTCTCTCCTTAGGTAGGTTTATTCCTAGGTATTTTATTCTTTTTGTGCAATGGTAAATGGGAGTGTTTCCTTAATTACTCTTTCAGATTTTTCATCATTAGTATATAGAAATGAAAGAGATTTCTGTGCATTACTTTTGTATCCTGCAATTTTACTAAATTCATTGATGAGCTCTAGTAGTTTTCTGGTAGCATCTTTAGGATTCTCTATGTATAGTTTCATGTCATCTGCAGACAATGAGAGCATTACTTCTTTTTTTCCGATTTGGATTCCTCTTATTTCTTTTTCATTTTTGATTGCTGTGGCTAAAACTTCCAAAACTGTGTTGAATAATAGTTGTGAGAGTGGAAAACTTTGTCTTGTTCCAGATCTTAGAGGTAATGTTTTCTGTTTTACAGCATTGAGAACAATGTTGGCTGTGGGTTTTTCATATATGGTCTTTATTATGTTGAGGAAATTTCCCTCTATGCCTACTTTCTGGAGGATTTTTATCATAAATAAATGTTGAATTTTATCAAAAGCTTCGTCTGCATCTCTTGAGATGCTCATATGTTCTTTTCTCTTTCAGTTTGTTAATATGGTTTATCACATTGATTGATATGCATATACTGAAGAGTCCTTGCATTCCTGGGGGAAACCCCACTTGATCATGGTGTATAATCCTTTTAATGTGCTGTTGGATTCCGTTTGCTAGTATTATGTTGAGGATTTTTGCATCTATGTTTATCAGTGGTATTGGCCTGTTGTTTTCTTTCTTTGTGACATCTTTGTCTGGTTTTGGTATCAGGGTGATGGTGGCCTCATAGAATGAGTTTGGGAGTGTTCCTCCCTCTGATATACTTTAGAAGAATTTGAAGAGGATAGGTGTTAGCTCTTCTCTAAATTGATAGAATTTGACTGTGAAGCCATTGGTCCTGGGCTTTTGTTTGTTGGTAGGTTTTTAATCACAGACTCAATTTCAGTTCTTGTGATTGGTCAGTTTATATTTTCTTTATCTTCCTCATTCAGTCTCGGAAGGTTGTACTTTTCTAAGAATTTGTCCATTCCTTCTAGGGTTTCCATTTTCTTGACATATATTTGCTTGTTGTACTGTCTCATGATCCTTTGAGTTTCTTCAGTGTCAGTTGTTACTTCTCCTTTTTTATTTCTAATGCTATTGATCTGAGTCTTCTCCCTTTTTTTCCTGATGAGTCTGGGTAATGGTTTATCAATTTTATTTACCTTCTCAAAGAACCATCTTTTAGTTTTATTGATCTTTGCTATTGTTTCCTTCATTTCTTTTGCATTTATTTCTGATCTGATCTTTATGATTTCTTTCCTTCTGCTAACTTTGGTTTTTTTGTTCTTCTTTCTCTAATTGCTTTAGATGTAATATTAGGTTGTTTATTTATGATTTTTCTTATTTATGGAACTGGAATTATATTGCTATAAACTTCCCTCTTAGAAGAGTTTTTGCTGCATGCCATAGGTTTTGGGTCACCTTGTTTTCATTGTCCTTTGTTTCTATGTATTTTTTGATTTCCTCTTTGATTTCTTCAGTGATTTCTTGGTTATTTAGTAGTGTATTATTTAGTCTCCATGTGTTTGTATTACTTACAGATTTTTTCCTGTAATTGATATTTAATCTCATAGCTTTGTGGTTGGAAAGGATACTTGATATGATTTCAATTTTCTGAAATTTGCCAAGGCTTGTTTTGTGACCCAAGATATTATCTATCCTGGAGAATGTTCCATGAGCACTTGAGAAGAAAGTGTATTATCTTGTTTTGGGATGGAGTGTTCTATAAACATAAATTAAGTCCATGTTGTTTAATGTATCATTAAAGCTTGGTTTCCTTATTTATTTTCATTTTGTATGATCTGTCCATTGGTGAAACTGGGGTGTTAAAGTCCCCTCCTATGATTGTGTTACTTTCAATTTCCCCTTTTATGGCTGTTACCTTTTGCCTTATGTTTTGTGGTGCTCCTATGTTGGGTGCATAAACATTTACAACTGTTATATCTTCTTCTTGGATTGATCCCTTGATAATTTTGCAGTGTTCTTTGTGTCTTGTAATAGTCTTTATTTTGAAGTCTATTTTCTCTGATATGAGTACTGCTACTCCAGCTTTATTTTGATTTCCATTTGCATGGAATATTTCTTTCTATCCCTTCAGTTTCAGTCTGTATGTGTCCCTAGGCCTGAATTAGTCTCTTGTAGACAGCATATATACAGGTCTTAGTTTTGTATCCATTCACCAAGTCTATGTCTTTTGGTTGGAGCATTTAACCCATTTACATTTAAGGTAGTTATAGATGTGTATGTTCCTATTACCTTTTCTTAATTGTTTTATGTTTGTTACTGTAGGTCATTTCCTTCTCTTGCTATTCCTGCCTAGGTAAGTTCCTTTAGCATTTGTTGTAAAGCTGGTTTGGTGGTGCTGAATTCTCTTAGCTTCTGCTTATCTGTAAAGTTTTTAATTACTTCTTTGAAGCTGAGTCAGATCCTTGCTGGGTTGAGTAACCTTGGCTGTAAGTTTTTCCCTTTCATCACTTTAAAGATGTAATGCCAGTCCCTTTTGGCTTGCAGAGTTTCTGCTGAAACATCAGTTGTTAACCTTATGGGTATTGCCTTGTATGTTATTTGTTGTTTTGCACTTGCTGCTTTTTGTATTTTTTCTTTGTATTTCATTTTGAATAGCTTGATTAATATGTGTCTTGGCATGTTTCTCCTTGGATTTATCCTATATGGGACTCTCTGCCCTTCCTCAACTTGACTATTTCCTTCCCCATATTAGGGAAATTTTCACCTATAATCCCTTCAAATTTTTCTCAGTCACTTTCTTTTTCTCTTCTTCTTCTTGGACCTCTATAATTTGAATGTTGTTGTGTTTAATGCTGTCCCAGAGGTCTCTGGCATTGTGTTCAATTGTTTTCATTCTTTTCTCTTTAATCTGCTCTGCAGTAGTTATTTCCACTATTTTATCTTCCAGGTCACTTATCCGTTCTTCTGCCTCAGTTATTCTGCTATTGATTCCTTCAAGAGAATTTTTAATTTCATTTATTTTGTTGTTCATCATTGTTTGTTTGCTCTTTAGTACTTCTAGGTTCTTGTTAATGGTTTCTTGTATTTTCTCCATTCTATTTCCAAGATTTTGAATCATCTTTAATATCATTCCTCTGAATTCTTTTTCAGTTTGACTGCTATTTACTCTTCATTTCTTTGGTGGGTTTTTACCGTGCTGCTTCATCTGCTGTGTACTTCTCTGTCTTCTTATTTTGCTTAGCTTACTGTTTTTGTGGTTTCCTTTCACAGGCTGCCCATTCGTAGTTCCTGTTGTTTTTGTTGTCTGCTCCCAGTGGCTAAGGTTGGTTTAGTGGGTTGTGTAGGCGTCCTGGTGGAGGGGACTTGTAACTGTGTTCTGGTGGATGAGGCTAGATTTTGTCTTTTGGTGGGCAGGAACACATCCAGTGGTGTGTTTTGGTATGTCTGTTACATTATTATGATTTTAGGAAGTCTCTCTGCTAATGGGTGGGGTTGTGTTCCTGTCTTGCTAGTTGTTTGGCATAGTGGTCGAGCACTGGAGCTTGCTGCTCATTGAGTGGAGCTGGGTGTTAGTTTTGAAATGGAGTTCTCTGCAAGGGCTTTTGCCCCTTGATATTACGTGAAGCTGGGAGGTCTCTGGTGAACCAGTGTCCTGAACTCAGCTCCCTCATCTCAGAGGCATATGCCTGACACCCAGCCAGAGCACAAAGACCCTGTCAGCCACATGGCTCAGAAGATAAGGGAGAAAAAGAGGAAGAAAGAAAGAAAATATATAACAAAGTTATTAAAATAAAGAAATTAAAAGTAAAACATTAAAAACTAAAAAGAAAAAGGAAAAAAATAAAAGAAGAAGAATAAAGAAGAGAGCAACTAAACTAAAAAACATATCCACCAATGATAACAAGCACTAAAACTATACTAAAAAAAAAAAAAAAAATGGACA
>NW_020174046.1:88755-171433 GCF_003031525.2 Neophocaena asiaeorientalis asiaeorientalis | reverse complement strand
ACAAAAAAAAAAAAAAAAACAGACAGGCAGGATCCTCAGCCAAATAGTAAAAGCAAAGCTATACAGACAAGATCACTCAAAGAAGCATGCACAGAAATACTCAAAAAAAGAGAAAAAGGGAAAAAATTATATATATATATATACATTAAAAAAAAGAAAACAGCAACCAAAGCAATAAACATATCTACCAGTGATAATAAACTCTAAATGCTAAACTAAGATAATCATAAAACCTGAAACAAATTAGATGCAGAAAGCAAATTCCAAGTCTACAGTTGCTCCCAAAGTCCATTGCCTCGATTTTTGGATAATTCGTTGTCTATTCAAGTATTCCAAAGATACTGGGTACATCAAGTTGATTGTGGAGATTTACTCTGAGGCTTCTGAGGCTGCTGGGAGAAATTTTCCTTTCTTTTCTTTGTTTGCACAGCTCCTGGGGTTCAGCTTTTGTTTTGGCCTCGCCTCTGCGTGTAGGTCACCTGAGGGTGTCTATTCCCTGCCCAGACAGGACAGGGTTAAAGTAGCAGCTGCTTAGGTGTCTCTGGCTCACTCAGGCTGTGGCAAGGGAGGGGTATGGAATGTGGGGTGAGCCTGCAGCAGCAGAGGCTGGTGTGACGTTACACCAGCCTGAGCCATGCTGTGCGTTCTCGTGGGGAAGTTGTCCCTGGATCAAGGGACCCTGGCAGTGGTGGGCTGTACAGGCTCCCGGGAGGGGACGTGTGGATAGTGACACATGCTTGCACACAGGTTTCTTGGTGGCTGCAGCAGCCTTAGTGTCACAGGCCTGTCTCTGGTCTCCGCACTGATGGCCAGAGCTTGTGCCAGTATTTGAAGCTCATTTAGGCAGTGCTCTGAATCCCCTCTCCTCGCACATCCTGAAACAATGGTCTCTTGCCTCTTTGGCAGGTCCAGACATTTTCCTGGACTCCCTTCCTGTTAACTGTAACACACTAGTCCCTTGAGGCTGTTTTCATGCAGCGAACCCCAGTCCTCTCCCTGAGATCTGACCTCCGAAGCCCGAGACCCAGCTCCCAGCCCCTGCCCACCCCAGCAGGTGAGCAGACAAGCCTCGCAGGCTGGTGAGTGCTGGTTGGCACAGATCCTCTGTGTGGGAATCTCTCCTCTTGGCCCTCTGCAGCCCTATTGCTGCACTCTCCTGCATGCCTCCAAAGCGTCCCCCATGCCAACCCCCGTTTCTGCCAGTGAAGGGGCATCATAACGTGTGGAAACTTTTCCTCCTTCACAGCTCCCTCCCACTGGTACAGGTCTGGTCCCTATTCCTTTGTCTCCATTTTTTCTTTTTTCTTTTGCCTTACCCAGGTAAGTGTAGAGTTTCTTTGCTTTGGGGAGGTCTGAGGTCTTCTGCCAGCATTCAGTATGTATACCGTAGGAGTTGTTTATGTATTTCTGATGTATTTGTGTGGAGGAAGGTGATCTCCACGTCTTACTCCTCATTCATCTTGCAGGTCTCCCCTCGCCTAGTGTAATTGATACAATTACCTAATGGTAGCCTAGTTTGTACGCTAATGAAAGAATCTTTATGACATTTTTATGGGGGAATAAGATGTGGAGATCACCTTCCTCCCCACTAATACATCAGAAATACATCAACAACTCCTACCGTATACCTACTGAATGCTGGCAGAAGACCTCAGACCTCCCAAAAGGCAAGAAACTCCCCACATACCTGGGTAGGGCTAAAGAAAAAAACAGAGACAAAGGAATAGGGACGGGAACTGCACCAGTGGGAGGGAACTGTGAAGGAGGAAAGGTTTCCACACATTAGGAAGGCCATTCTCGGGTGGAGACTGTGGGTGGTGGAGAGGGAAGCTTCGGAGCCGTGAAGGAGAACGCAGCAACAGAGGTGCAGAGGGCAAAGCAAAGAGATTCCCGCAGAGAGAATCGGTGCCGACCAGCACTCATCAACCCGAGAGACTTGTCTGCTCACCCGTCAGGATGGATGGGGGCTGGGATGTGAGGCTCAGGCTTCATAGATTGGATCCCAGGAAGAGGACGGGCTTGGCTGTGTGAACACAGCCTGCAGGGGATTTGCACAACACAGCTAGCCAGGAGGGAGTCCGGGAAAAAGTCTGAAACGGCCGAAGAGGCAAGAGAAATTTTCTTGCCTTTTTGTTTCCTGCTGGGCGAGGAGAGGGTATTAAGAGCACCACTTAGAGGAGCTCCAGAGAAGGGCGCAAGCTGCGGCTATCAGTGCGAACCCCAGAGACCGGCATGAGACGCTAAGGCTGCTGCTGCAGCCACCAAGAAACCTGTGTGGGAGCACAGGTCACTATCCACACCTCCCCTGCTGGGAGCCTCTGCAGCCCGCCACTGCCAGTGTCCTGTGATTCAGGGACAACTTCCCCAGAAAAGCACATGGAGCACCTCAGGTTGTTGCAACGTCACTCCAAGCTCTGCCACTGCAGGCTCACCCCTCATTCTGTGCCCCTCCCTCACCCCGGCCTGAGTGAGCCAGAGTCCCTGAATATGTTGCTCCCTTAACTCTGTCCTGTCTGAGCAAAGAACAGATGCCCTCAGGTGACATACACACAGAGGCAGGGTCAAATCCAAAACTGAACCCCAGGAGCTGTGCAAACAAAGAAGAGAAAGGGGAAATTTCTCCAGCAGCCTCAGGAGCAGCGGATTAAATCTCCAAAATCAACTTGATGTATCCCGCATCTGTGGAATACCTGAATAGACAACGAATCATCCCAAATTTAGGAGGTGGAATTTTGGAACCATGATATATATATATTTTTTTTTACCCTTTTTGTGAGTGTGTATGTGTATGCTTCTGTGTGTGATTTTTCTCTGTATAGCTGTGCTTTTACCATCTGTCCTAGATTTCGGTCTGTCCATTTTTTGTTTCTTGGGGGATTTCTTAGTATAGTTTTAGTGCTTTTTATCAATGGTGGATTTGTTTTTTGGTTTGGTTGCTTTTTTCTTTCCTTCTTTCTTTTTTTTATTACTTTAAAATTTATTTTTAATAATTATTTTGTATTTAATAATCTTTTTAAAATGTATCTGGTTCTTTCTTTCTTTCTTTTTATATTCCCTTTTATTCTGAGCCATGTGGATAACAGGACTTTGGTGCTGTTATCAGGGCAGGCATCAGGGCTGTGGCTCTGAGTTAGGAGAGAAAAGTTCAGGACATTTGTCCACAAGAGACCTCCCAGATCCATGTAATATCAAATGGTGAAAATCTCCCAGAGATATCCATCTCAATGCAAAGACCCAGCTCCACTCAACGACCGGCAAACTACAGTGCTGGACACACATGACAAACAGCTAGCAAGACAGGAACACAATCCCACCCATTAGCAGAGAGTCTGTCTAAAATCATAATAAGGCCACAGATACCCCAAAGCACACCACCAGATGAGGACCTGCCCACAGAAAGAAAAGATCCAGTCTCAGCCACCAGAACACAGGCACTAGTCCTCTCCACCAGGAAACCTACACAACCCACTGAACCAATCTAAGCCACTGAGGCCTGACATGAAAAACATCAGGAACTACGAATCTGCAGCCTGCAAAAAGGAGACCCCAAACACAGTAAGTTAAGCAAAATGAGAAGACAGAGAAACACACAGCAGATGAAGCAGCAAATAAGCCCCACCTCCAGACCTAACAAATGAAGAGGAAATAGGCAGTCTACCTGAAGAGAATTCAGATTAATGATAGTAAAGACAATCCAAAATCTTGGAAATAGAATAGAGAAAATACAAGAAAATTTTAACAAGGGCTTAGAAGAACTAGAGAGCAAACAAACAGTGATGAAAAACACAATAAATGAAATTAAAAATCCTCTAGAAGGGATCAATAGCAGAATAACTAACTGAAGCATAAGAATGGATAAGTGCCCTGGAAGATAAAATAGTGGAAATAACTACTGCAGAACAGAATAAAGAAAAAAGAATGAAAAGAATTGAGGACAGTCTCAGAGACTTTTGGGACAACATTAAACGCATCAACATTTGAATTATATGGGTCTCAGAAGAAGAAGAGAAAAAGAAAGGGACTAAAAAAATATTTGAAGAGATTATAATTGTAAAATTCCCTAATATGGGGAACAAAATAGTTAATCAAGTCCAGGAAGCAGAGAGTCCTAAGGATAAATCCAAGGAGAAACATGCCAAGACATATATTAACCAAACTATCAAAAATTAAATACAATGAAAACATATTAAAAGCAGCAAGGGAAAAACAACAAATAACACATAAGGGAATCCCCATAAGGTTAACAGCTTATCTTTCAGCAGAAACTCTGCAAGCCAGAAGAGAGTGCAAGACATATTTAAAGTGATGAAGGGGAAAAACCTACAACCAAGATTACTCTACCCAGCAAGGATCTCATTCAGATTTGACAAAGAAATTCAAACCTTTACAGAGAAGCAAAAGCTAAGAGAATTCAGCACCATCAAACCAGCTTTACAACAAATGCTAAAGGAAATTCTCTACACAGGAAACGCAAGAGAAGGAAAAGACCTACAATAACAAACTCAAAACAATTACAAAATGGTAATAGGAACATACATATAGATAATTACCTTAAATGTAAATGGATTAAATGCTCCAACCAAAAGATGTAGACTGGCTGAATGGATACAAAAACAAGACCCGTATATATACTGTCTACAAGAGATCCACTTCTAACCTAGAGACACATACAGACTGAAAGTGATGGGATGGAAAAAGATATTCCATGCAAATGGAAATCAAAAGAAAGCTGGAGTAGCAATTCTCATAGACAAAAGAGACTTTAAAACAAAGACTATTACAAGAGACAAAGAAGGACACTATGTAATGATCAAGGGATCAATCCAAGAATAAGATATAACAATTGTAAATATTTATGCACCCAATATAGGAATACCTCAATACTGTAAGGAAAATACTAACAGCCATAAAAAGGGAAATCGACAGTAACACAATCATAGTAAGGGACTTTAACACCCCACTTTCACCAATGGTCAGATAATTCAAAATGAAAATAAGTAAGGAAACACAAGCTTTAAATGATACATTAAACAAGATGGACTTGATATTTATAGGACATTCCATCCAAAAACAACAGAATACACTTTCTTCTAAAGTGTTCATGGAACATTCTCCAGGATAGATCATATTTTGGGTCACAAATCAAGACTTGGTAAATTTAAGAAAATGGAAATTGTATCCCATCTTTTCCAACCACAAAACTATGAGACAAGATATAAGTTAGAGGGAAAAAATCTGTAAAAACTACAAACACATGGAGGTCAAACAATACACTACTTAATAACCAAGAGATCACTGGGAAATCAAAGAGGAAATCACAAAATACCTAGAAACGAATGACAATGAAAACATGACAACCCAAAATCTATGGGTTGCAGCAAAAGCAGTTCTAAGAGGAAAGTTATAGCAATACAATCCTACCAAAAAACAAGAAACATCACAAATAAACAACCTAAACTTACACCTAAAGCAATTAGAGAAAGAAGAATAAAAAAAACCAAAGTTAGCAAAAGGAAAGAAATCATAAAGATGTTATCTCTAATAAGTCAAAAAGAAATGAAGGAAATGATAGCAAAGATCAATAAAACTAAAAGCTGGTTCTTTGAGGAGATAAATAAAATTGATAAACCATTAGCCAGACTCATCAAGAAAAAAAGGGGGAAGACTCAAATCAATAGAATCAGAAATCAAAAAGGAGAAGTAACAACTGACACTGAAGAAACTCAAAGGATCATGAGACAGTACAACAAGCAACTATATGTCATGAAAATGGAAAACCTGGAAGAAATGGGCAAATTCCTAGAAATGCACACCTTCTAAGACTGAACCAGGAAGAAATAGAAAATATGAACAGACCAATCACAAGCACTGAAATTGAAACTGTGATTAAAAACCTTCCAACAAACAAAAGCCCAGGACCAGATGGCTTCACAGGCGAATTCTATCAAACATTAGGGAAGAGCTAACACCTATCCTTCTAAAACTCTCCAAACTATAGCAGAGAGAGGACCACTCCCAAACTCATTCTATGAGGCCACCATCACCCTGATACCAAAACCAGACAAAGATGTCACAAAGAAAGAAAACTACAGGCCAATATCACTGATGAACATAGATGCAAAACTCCTCAACAAAATATTAACAAGCAGAATCCAACAGCATATTAAAAGGATCATACACCATGATCAAATTGGGTTTATCCCAAGAATGCAAAGATTCTTCAATATATGCAAACCAATCAATGTGATACAACACGATAACAAATTGAAAGAGAAAAACAGTATGATCATCTCAATAGATGCAGAGACAGATTTTGACAAAATTCAACACCCATTTATGATAAAAACCTTCCAAAAGGAGGCATAGACAGAACTTACCTCAACATAATAAAGGCCATATATGACAAACCCACAGGCAACATCATCCTCAATTGTGGAAAACTGAAACCATTTCCACTAAGATCAGGAACAAGGTAAGGTTGCCCACTCTCACCACTATTATTCAACATAGTTTTAGATGGTTTAGCCACAGCAATCAAAGATGAAAAATAAATAAAAGGAATCCAAACAGGAAAAGAAGAAGTAAACCTTCACTGTTTTCAGATGACATGATACTATACATAGAGAATCCTAAAGATGCTACCAGAAAACTACTAGAGCTAATCAATGAATCTGGTAAAGTAGCAGGATACAAAATTAATGCACAGAAATCTCTGGCATTCCTATACTCTAATGATGAAAAATCTGAAAGTGAAATCAAGAAAGCACTCCCATTTACTACTGAAGCAAAAAGAATAAAATATCTAGGAAGAAACCTAACTAAGGAGACAAAAGACTTGTACGCAGAAAATTATAAGACACTGGTTAAAGCAATTAAAGGTGATACAAAGAGATGGAAAGACATACCATGCTCTTGGATTGGAAGAATCAACATTATGAAAATGACTCTACTACACAAAGCAATCTACAGATTCAAAGCAACCCCTATCAAAGTACCAGTGGCATTTTTTACATAACTAGAAAAAAAATTCACAATTTGTCTGGAAACACAAAAGACAATGCATAGCCAAAGCAATCTTGAGAAAGAAAAATGGAGCTGGAGGAATCAGGCTCCTGGACTTCAGACTATACTACAAAGCTACAGTAATCAAGACAGTATGGTACTGGCACAAAAACAGAAATATATGTCAATGGAACAGGATAGAAAACCAGAGATAATCCCACACACATATCGTCACCTTATCTCTGCTAAAGGAAGCAAGAATATACAGTGGAGAAAAGACAGCCTCTTCCATAATTTGTGCTGGGAAAAGTGGACAACTATATGTAAAAGAATGAAATTAGAACAGTCCCTAACACCATACACAAAAATAAGCTCAAAATGGATTAAAGATCTAAATGTAAGGCCAGACACTATAAAACTCTTAGAGGAAAACATAGGCAGAACACTCTATGACATAAATCACAGCAAGATCCTTTTTGACCCACCTCCTAGAGAAATGGAAATAAAAACTAAAATAAACAAATGGGACCTAATCAAACTTAAAAGCTTTTGCACAGGAAAGGAAACCATAAACAAGAAAAAAAGACAACCCTCAAAATGCGAGAAAATATTTGCAAATGAAGGAACTGGCAAAAGATTAGTCTCCAAAATTTACAAGCAAAACATGCAGCTCAATATCAAAGAAACAAACAACCCAATCCCAAAATGGGCAGAAGATCTAAATGGACATTTCTCCAAGGAAGAGTTACAGATTGTCAACAAACACATGAAAGAATGCTCAACATCATTAATCATTAGAGAATTGCAAATCAAATCTACAATGAGTTATCATTTAACACTGGTCAGAAGGGCCCTCATCAAAAAATCTACAAACAATAAATGCTGGAGATGGTGTAGGGAAAAGGGAACCCTCTTGCACTGTTAGTGGGAATGTAATTTGATACAGCCACTATGGATAACAGTTTGGGGTTTTCTTAAATAACTAAAAACAGAATTAGCATATGACCCAGCAATCCCATTATTGGGTATATACCATGAAAAAATCATAATTCAAAAAGAGTCATGTACTACAATGTGCATTGCAGCTCTATTTACAATAGCCAGGACATGGAAGCAACCTAAGTGTCCATCAGCAGATGAATGGATAAAGAAGATGTGGCACATATATGCAATGGAATATTACTCAGCCATAAAAGAAACGAAATAGAGTTATTTGTAGTGAGATGGATGGACCTAGAGTCTGTCATACAGAGTGAAGTAAGTCAGAAAGAGAAAAACAAATACCATATGCTAACACACATATATAGAATCTAAGAAAGAAAAAAAAATGTCATGAAGTGCCTAGGAGCAAGATGGGAATAATGACACAGACCTACTGGAGAATGGACTTGAGGATACAGGGAGGGGGGAAGGGTAAGCTGGGACAAATGAGAGTGGCATGGACATATATACACTACCAAATATAAAATAGATAGCTAGTGGGAAGGAGCTGCATAGCACAGGGAGATCAGGTCGGTGCTTTTTGACCACCTATAGGGGTGGGATAGTGAGGGTGGGAGGGAAGGAGATGCAAGAAGGGAGAGATATGGGGATGTATGTATATGTATAGCTGATTCACTTTGTTATAAAGCAGAAACTAACACACTCTTGTAAAGCAATTATACTCCAATAAAGATGTTAAAAAAAAAACCTAAAGTCAAAAAAATAATTAATTAATTAATTAAAATAAATATATAATCTTATAAAAATAAATGCTCAAGTACTGAATAGTTTTCAGTTATTGAAAGAGCATTAGAAAATTCTGGGGAAATTGTTTATGCTAGAATTTTTAATACATGAAGAATAACAGGTGAAAATATTGGTCTTTTTATAGATCATTGTTTATTTTAAGACTTTTCTTGCTGAATTTTATTGATAAATTATCTTGGAATGAATGTACTTATCCAAACCAGATAGTTTATATAAATTTTAAAATGTCACTCAAATATCAATTCCAAAATTAGTAAATAATAAATACCATAAACCTAAAAATAATAATAAAAAAAAATTTTTAATTAAATACTGCTGATTATTGAACAACCTTATGAATAATAATACAACCATTAAGTTGAATGGTTAAAAGAGTAACTTATATGTGAATTTTATCTCAATAATGGTGTTATTTTAAAAAATAACTGCAAAAAATAGATTGAATCTTGGTAGAAATTTAAATTCACTCCGTGAAATAAATATATTTCAATGTGGACAGTCATTTTCCTTCTGACTGTGTAGCACAGTGCTGTTTTGATAGTTTACTACATGGTAGTTAAGAGAACAATATCTCCTAATCCTCACTGAAGATTCTGGAAAAATCCCAAATGCATCAGCTACTTACATAGCTTGTTATCATTTACTCATTCAGAGCCTAGTGGACCTGTCTTATAATAGAGGAAAAGAAGCAGTAGGTCTGTGGATATAATCTTTTTCCTGGCAGCTACTGAGCCTTGCATAATCAACTTCTGATGCAACACAGCTAAGGCATGGGTTATTAATATCTACTGGTGTCTTTTCCTCTAAAAGCAATCAATCCTGGTGTTGCCTGTCTTAAACACACTGTAAAATCAATTTATTGGAATGCCATCCATATATAATTGTTGTAGAAATCTATCTATATTATGTTATTTAAAAATCCCTTGCCTTAATATATCCAAAATTTCCATCCCCCTGATAATGCAATTTTCAACATTAGAATTTCATTTTTTAATGTCAAAGTCTATAAAAATACAACTGTCTTTTCAGTGGTGCCAATATCTTTTAAGTTTTCCTATTAACGTAACAACAATATCCAAATCATTGTTTCTCTCTTCTTGCTATGCCTTTTTTGTTGTTAAAATATTTCTCATATATGTATTTTCTGTCTTTATCATCAATATTAACAAGTCCATACCTACATTTACTGAAACCTGTTACTGTTAGAGTCATTTATTTGATCTCCTGACTTCCAGTCTTCTGTTCTTCAACTTAACCAACATTCCACTGTTGTAATAATCCGATCATGAAAGGACGAGGACCACTATATTGCTTACTTGTGCAAATCCAACTTCCTCTTCCAGATTTTATAACCCTAAAGCCAGTTCCAATAGTACATATTAAGTATATCTCCCATTAATCTCCAACACAAATTATTTCATTCAATTCTCAATGATAATATATTCATTCCTTTGGACTTACATTCTTTCATTGAATCATGTCTATGCTATCATTAACAAAAGTAATACTGGTTAAGAGAACATGGTAGATTCTGGTGTGTTGCCCAGATCCCCTTTCAGGAATGAAGTTATTTATCCTCAACTGCTATTAGTATAATAGAAAATGTCTCTCAGATTCAGCCTGCTTTGAGGACTGCCTCACCTAAATACATCTTCCTTATCCAAAGTCATACCTGTTTTCATGGGACAGTGGTATCCAGTGCCTGATCAACATAGATGACTCCCTTCTTTCCCCCAACTTAGGAAAACTCTGAAGGGCCATGCCAAGTTCAAGCTGCCTATAAGGTTGAAATCAACATATAAGGTTGGCTAACTCATCATTGGGAATACATCAAGCTCAGTTTACTTCTCTGCCAAATCCCACTTCCTTCCTGGCTTATCCATAGGTGGTGATTCCAAAAGCACTCCCTGAGTGCATTCTAATCTCTATCTTAGAGACTGTTTCTAGGGGAAAAAAACCTACAACAGAACTCTTAAGCAGTATATACAGTTGACCCTTGAACAACATAGATTTGAACTGCATAGGTCCATTTATACATGGATTTTTTTCAATAAATATACAAAAATATATGTGTAGAATATTGTGTGCAAGAATGCCATTGAAGTGGGTAGCCTATCCTTACACAGACAAAAGGGGAGCTATATTTAACATAAAATTAATAATGGGTTAGTTTTATTACTTTGTTTTCAAACACTTACGTTACCTTGTAGAATGCCTCTCTCTCTTTTATTTGGAGAAATTGTGTATGAGCCTATGATCACAGGTGTTTTTTAAAAAAAAATAACGTTTCCATTTTTAAAAAATATAACAATGTTTTCAATACTGTATTATTGACTGTAATATTGTATGCCATAAAAATTATTTTTTTCACAAAATTTCAATTGTTCATTATTCTTATTTGGATTTTCAATACACGAGTCTATTTTTAGCTATAACCAGACCTCATCCGAAATGCCATAATCCCAGCCTAGAGTTGCCACAACAAATTGTTTATGGTTGGATTTAAGAAATAACAAGAGATGTAGATATTGCTAATTTCACCCATCTTTTTTTTTTTTTTAACATCTTTATTGGAGTATAACTGCTTTACAGTGGTGTGTTAGTTTCTGCTCTATGACATAGTGAATCAGCTATAGATTTACTTATACCCCAATATCTCCTCCCTCTTGCGTCTCCCTTGCACACTCCCTATGCCACCCCTCTAGGTGGTCAAAATACACCGAACTGACCTCCCTATGCTATACGGCTGCTTCTCACTAGCTATCTATTTTACATTTACATTTTACATTACATATGCCACTCTCTCACTTCGTCCCATCTTACATGTCCCCCTCCCCATGTCCTCAAGTCCATTCTCTACGTCAGCATCTTTATTCCTGTCCAGCACCTAGATTCTTCATAACCATATTTTTTTTTAGATTCCATATATATATATGTTAGCATACGGTATTTGTTTTTCCCTTTCTGACTTATTTCACTCCGTATGACAGACTCTAGGTCCATCCACCTCACTACAAACAACTCAGTTTCGTTTCTTTTTATGGCTGAGTGATATCCCATTGTATATATGTGCCATATCTTCTTTATCCATTCATCTGTCGAAGGACACTTAGGTTGCTTCCATGTCCTGGCTATTGTAAATAGAGCTGCAATGAACATTGTGGTACACTAGGTTTTTTTGAATTATGGTTTTCTGAGGGTATATACCCAGTAGTGAGATTTCTGGGTCGTATGGTAGTTCTATTTTTAGTTTTTTAAGGAACCTCCATACTGTTCTCCATAGTGGCTGTATCAATTTACATTTCCACCAACAGTGCAAGAGGGTCCCCTTTTCTCCACATCCTCTCCAACATTTATTGTTTGTAGATTTTTTGATGATGACCATTCTGACTGGTGTGAGGTGATACCTCATTGTAGTTTTGATTTGAACTTCTCTAATGATTAGTGATGTTGAGTATCCTTTCATGTGTTTATTGGCGATCTGTATATTTTCTTTGGAGAAATGTCTATTTAGGTCTTTGACCCATTTTTGGATTGGGTTTTTGTTTCTTTATATTGAGCTGCATGAGCTGCTTGTAAATTTTGAGATTAATCCTTTGTCAGTTGCTTCTTTTGCAAATATTTTCTCCCATTCTGAGGGTTGTCTTATTGTCTTGTTTATGTTTTCCTTTGCTGTGCAAAAGCTTTTAAGTTTCATTAGGTCCCATTTGTTTATTTTTGTTTTTAATTCCATTTTTTTAAGAGGTGGGTCGAAAAGGACCTGGCTGTGGTTTATATCATAGAGTGTTCTGCCTATGTTTTCCTCTAAGAGTTTGATAGTGTCTGGCCTTACATTTAGGTCTTTAATCCAATTTGAGTTTATGTTTGTTCATGGTGTTAGGGAGTGTTCTAATTTCATTATTTTACTTGGAGCTGTCCAGTTCTCCCAGCACCACTTATTGAAGAGGCTGTCTTTTCCCCATTGTACATTCTTCCCTCCTTTAATAAAAATAAGGTGAACGTAAGTGTGTGGGTTTACCTCTGGGTTTTCTTTCTTTTTTTTTTTTTTGCAGTACGTGGGCCTCTCACTGTTCTGGCCTCTCCTGTTGCAGAGCACAGGATCTGGACATGCAGGCTCAGTGGCCATGGCTCACGGGACCAGCCACTCCATGGCAAGTGAGATCTTCCTGGACCAGGGCACGAACCCATGTTCCCTGCATCGGCAGGCGGACTCTCAAACACTGTGCCACCAAGGAAGCCCTACCTATGGGCTTTCTATCCTGTTCCATAGATCTATATTTCTGTTTCTGTGCCAGTACCATACTGTCTTGATTTCTGTAGCCTTGCCGTATAGTCTGAAGTCAGGGAGCCTGAAGCCTCCAACTCCGTTTTTCTTTCTCAAGATTGCTGTGGCTATTTGGGGTCTATTGTGTTTCCATACAAAGTGTGAATTTTTTTGTTCTAGTTCTGTGCAAAATGACATTGGTAGTTTGTTAGGGATTGCATTGTATCTGTAGATTTCTTTGGGTAGTACAGTCATTTTCACAAGGTTGATTCTTCCAATCCAAGAACATGCTACATCTCTCCATCTGCTTGTATTATCTTTAATTTCTTTCATCAGTGTTTTATTGTTTTCTGAATACAGGCCTTTTGTCTCCTTAGGTAGGTTTTAGCTTAGGTATTCTATTCTTTTTGTTGCAGTGGTAAATGGGAGTGTTTCTTTAATTTCTCTTTCAGATTTTTCATCATTAGTGTATAGGAATGCAAGAGATTTCTGTGCATTAATTAGGTTTCCTGCTACTTTACCACATTCATTGATTAGCTCTAATAATTTTCTGGTAGCATCTTTAGGATTCTCTGTGTTTAGTATCATGTCATCTGCAAACAGTGACAGTTTTATTTCTTCTTTTCCGATTGGGATTCCTTTTATTTCTTTTTCTTCTCTGATTTCTGTGGCTAAAACTTCCAAAACTATGTTCAATAATACCATTGAGAGAGGACATTCTTGTCTTGTTCCTGATCTTAGAGGAGATGGTTTCAGTTTTTCACCATTGAGATCGATGTTGGTTGTGGGTTTGTCATATATGGCCTTTAATATGTTGAGGTAAGTTCCCTCTATGCCTAATTTCTGGAGGGTTTTTATCATAAATTGGTGGTGAGTTTTGTCAACAGCTTTTTCTGCATCTATTGAGATGATCATATGTTTTTTCTCCTTCAATTTGTTAATAAGGTTTCTCACATAGTTTGATTTGCATATATTGAAGACTCTTGAGTTCCTGGGATAAACCCCACTAGATCATGGTGTAAATCCTTTTAATGTGCTGTTGGATTCTGTTTGCTAGTATTTTGTTGAGGGTTTTTGCATCTATATTCATCAGGGTTATTGGTCTGTAGTTCTGTTTCTTTGTGACATCTTTGTCTGGATTCAGTATCAGGGTGATGGTGGCCTCATAGAATGAGTGTGGGAGTGTTCCCCCTCTGCTATATTTTGGAAGAGTTTGAGAAAGACAGGTGTTAGCTCTTCTTTAAATGTTTGATAGAATTTGCCTGTGAAGCCATTACGTCCTGCACTTGTATTTTTTAGAATATATTTAATCACAGTTGCAATTTCAGTGCTTGGAATTGGTCTGTTTATATTTTCTATTTCTTCCTGGTTCAATCACAGAAGATTGTGCTTTTTAAAAATTTGTCCATTTCTTCCATCTTGTCCATTTTATTGGCATATAGTTGCTTGTAGTATTCTCTCATGATCCTTTGTATTTCTGCAGTGTCAGTTGTTACTTCTCCTTTTTCATTTCTAATTCTATTGATTTTTTTCTTCTCCCTTTTTTTCTTGACGAGTCTGGCTAATGGGTTATCAATTTTGTGTATCTTCTCAAAGAACCAGATTTTAGTTTTATTGATCTTTGCTATTGTTTCCTTCATTTGTTTTTCATTTATTTCTGATCTGATCTTTATTATTTCATTCCTTCTGCTAACTTTGGGGTTTTTTTGTTCTTCTTTCTCTAATTGCTTTAACTGTAATGTTAGGTTGTTTATTTGAGATGTTTCTTGTTTATGGAGATAGGACTGTATTGCTATAAAGTTCCATCTTAGAACTGCTTTTGCTGCATCCCAAAGGTTTGGGGTCATTGAGTTTTCATTGTCATTTACTTCTAGGTATTTTTTAAATTTCCTCTTAGATTTCTTCAGTGATGCCCTGGTTATTAGGTAGCGTATTTTTTAACCTCCATGTGTTTTTGTTTTTCACAGATTTTTTCCTGTAATTGATATCTAGTCTCAGAGCAATGTGGTCAGAAAACATACTTGATAGGCTTTCAGCTTTGTTGAATTTACCAAGGCTTGATTTGTGACCCAATGTATGATTTATCCTGGAGAATGTTCCATGAGCACTTGAGAGGATAGTGTATTCTGTTGTTTCTGGATGGAATTTCCTATAAATATCAATTAAGTCCATCTTGTTTAATGTATCATTTAAAGCTTGTATTTCCATATTTATTTTCAATATGGATGATCTGTCCATTGGTGAAAGTCAGGTGTTAAAGTCCCCTCCTATGATTGTGTTACTGTCAATTTCCATTTTATGGCTGTTAGCGTTTGTCTTATGTATTGAGGTCCTCCTATGTTGGGTGCATGAGTCTTATGTATTGAGGTCCTCCTATGTTGGGTGCATGAGTATTTACAATTGTTATACCTTCTTGAATTGATCCCTTGATCATTATGTAGTGTCGTTTGTCTCTTTTAATAGTATTTATTTTGAAATATACTTTGTCTGATTTAAGAACTGTTATTCCATGTTTCCTTTGATTTCCATTTGCAGGCAATATTTTTTTCCATACCCTCACTTTCAGTCTGTACGTGTCCATAGGCCAGAATTAGTCTCTTGTAGACAGCATATATATGGGTCTTTCTTTGGTATCTATTCAGCCAGTGTATGTCTTGTGCTTGGAACATTGAATCCATTTACATTTAAGAGAATTATCGATAGGTATGTTCCTATATCCATTTTCTTAATTTTTGGGGTTTTGTATTGTAGGTCTTTTCCTTTTCTTGTGTTTCCTGCCTAGAGAAGTTCCTTTAGTATTTGTTGTAAAGCTGGTTTGGTGGTGCTGAATTTCTTTGCTTTTGCTTCTCTGTAAAGTTTTTAATTTCTCTGTCAAATATGAATGAGATCATTGCTGGGTAGAGCAATCTTGTTTGTAGGTTTTTCCCTTTCATCACTTTGAATATGTCCTGACAGTCCCTTCTGGCTTGCTGAGTTGTTGCTGAAAGTTCAGCTGTTAACCTTATGGGGATTCCCTTCTTTCTTATTTGTTGTTTTTCCTTTTTAATATTTTTTCTTTGTGTTTAATTTTTGATAGTTTGTTTAATATGTGCCTTGGAATGCTTCTCCTTGGATTTATCCTATATGGGACTCTCTGCACTTCCTGGACTTGATTAACTATTTCCTTTCCCATATTAGGGAAGTTTTCAAATATAATCCCTTCAAATATTTTCTCAGTCAGTTTCTTTTTTTCTTCTTCTTCTGGCACCCCTATAATTTGAATGTTGGTGCATTTAATGTTGTCCCAGTGGTCTCTGAGATTGTCCTCAATTCTTTTCATTCTTTTTCCTTCATTCTCCTCTGCAATAGCTATTTCCACTATTTTACCTTCCACATCACTTATCCTTTCTTTTGCCTCAGTTATTCTGCTATTGATTTCTTCTAGAGAATTTTTAATTTCATTTATTTTGTTGTTCATCATTGCTTGTTTTCTTTTTAGTTCTTATAGGTCCTTGTTAAACATTTCTTGTATTTTCTCCATTCTATTTCCAAGATTTTGGATCACCTTTACTATCATTAGTCTGAATTATTTTTCAGGTAGACTGCCTATTTCCTCTTCATTTATTAGGTCTGGTGGGTTTTTATCTTGCTCCATCTGCTGTGTGTTTCTCTGTCTTCTCATTTTGCTTAACTTATTGTGTTTGGGGTCTCCTTTTCACAGGCTGCATGTTCGTAGTTTGTGTTGCTTTTGGTGTCTGCCCCTAGGGAGTAAGGTTGTTTCACTGGGTTGTGTAGGCTTCCTGGTTGAGGGAATGGTGCTGTGTTCTGGTGGATGATGCTGGATCTTGGCTTTTTGGTGGGCAGGACAGCATCCAGTGGTGTGTTTTGGTGTGTCTGTGTCCTTATTATGATTTTAGTCAGCCTCTCTGCTAATGGGTGGGGTTGTGTTCCTGTCTTGCTAGTTGTTTGGCATTGTGGTCCAGCACTGTAGCTTTTTGGACGTTGAGTGGTGCTGGGAGTTAGCATTGAAATGGAGATCTCAGGGAGAGCTTTCGTCATTTGATACTACATGGAGCTGGGAGGGCTCTCGTGGACCAGTGTCCTGAACTCGGCTCTCCCAGCTCACAGGCACAGGCCTGAAACCCGGCTGGAGCACCAAGACACTGCCAGCCACACAGCTCAGAATAAAATGGAGAAAAGATAAAGATAGAAAAAAATAAATAAATAAAATAAAGTTATTAAAATAAAACATAAAAAATAATTTTAAAAAATAAAAAATTAAAAAGTAATAAAAAAGAAAAAAAATAGAAAGAAAGAAGAGAGCAACCAAACCAAAAAACAAACCCACCAATGATAGCAAGTGCTAAAATCTATACTAAGAAAAAAACAAACAAACGTGCAGACAGAACCCTAAGACAAATGGTAAAAGCAAAGCTATACAGACAAAATTACACAAGGAAGCATGCACATACACACTCACAAAAATGAAAATGGAAAAAAAAATACATATCTTTGCTCCCAAAGTCAACCTCCTCAATTTTGGGATGACTCATTGTCTAAAGAGATGTTCCACAGATGCGGGGTACATCAAGTTGATTGTGGAGATTTAATCCACTGCTCCTGCAGCTGCTGAGAGAGATTGCCCTTTCTCTTCTTTGTTCACACAGCTTCTGGGGTTCATCTTTGGATTTGGACGTGGCTCTGCATTTAGGTCATCTGTGGGTGTCTGTTTATCACTCAGACAGGATGGTGTTAAAGGAGCAGCTACTTAGGGCACTCTTGCTCACTCTTGCCAGAGGGAGTGAGGGGTACAGAATGTGGGGCCAGCCTGTAGTGGCAGAAGCCAGCATGATGCTGCAACAGCCTGAGGCACACCAGGTGTTATCCTGGGGAAGTTGTCCCTGGACCAAGGGACCTTGGCAGTGGCGGGCTGCACAGGCTCCCAGGAGGGGAGGTGTGGATAGTGACCCGTGCTTGCACACAGGATTCTTGGTGGCTGCAGTAGCAGCCTTAGCATCTCATGCCCTTCTCTGGTGTCTGCACTGATAGCCATGGTCACTCCCATCTCTGGAGTTTGTTTAGGTGATACTCTGAATCCCCTCTCCTCGTGCTCTCTGAACAATGGTCTCTTGCCTCTTAGGCAGTTCCAGACTTTTTCCTGGACTCTCTCCCAGCTAGCTGTGGTGCACTATACCTTGCAGGATTTTTTCACACAGCCAACCCCAGTCCTTGCCCTGGGATCTGAACTCCAAAGCCCAAGCCTCAGTTCCCAGCCCCCACATGTCTTTTGTCTACTTAGGTAGGTTTATTCCTAGATATTTTACTCTTTTTGTTTCAATGGTAAATGGGAGTGTTTTCTTAATTTCACTTTCAGATTTTTCATCATTAGTGTATAGGAATGCCAGAGATTTCTGTGCATTAATTTTGTATCCTGTTACTTTACCAGATTCATTGATTAGCTCTAGTAATTTTCTGGTAGCATCTTTAGGATTCTCTATGTATAGTATCATGTCATCTGAAAGCAGGGACATGTTTACTTCTTCTTTTCCAGTTTGGATTCCTTTTATTTATTTTTCATCTTTGATTGCTGTGGCTAAAACATCTAAAACTATGTTGAATAATAGTGGTGAGAGTGGGCAACCTTGTCTTGTTCCTGATCTTAGTGGAAATGGTTTCAGTTTTCCACCATTGAGGATGATGTTGCCTGTGGGTTTGTCATATATGGCCTTTATTATGTTGAGGTAAGTTCCGTCTATGCCTATTTTCTGGAGGGTTTTTTATCATAAATCGGTGTTGAATTTTGTTGAAAGCTTTCTCTGCATCTATTGAGATGATTATATGGTTTTTCTCTTTCAATTTGTTATCATGGTGTATCACTTTGATTGATCTGTGTGTATTGAAGAATCCTTGCATTCCTGGGATAAACTCCACTTGATCATGGTGTATGATCCTTTTAATATGCTGTTGAATTCTGCTTGCTAATATTTTATTGAGGATTTTTGCATCTCTATTCATCAGTGATATTGGCCTGTAGTTTTCTTTCTTTGTGACATCTTTGTCTGGTTTTGGTATCAGGGTGATGGATGTCCTGAACTTGGCTCTCCCACCTCACAGGCACAGCCCTGATGCCTGGCTGGAGCACTAAGATCCTGTCATCCACAAGGCTCAGAATAAAAGGGAAAATGAAAAGAATGAAAGAGGGCTTCCCTGGTGGTGCAGTGGTTGAGAGTCTGCCTGCTGATGCAGTGGACACGGGTTTGTGTCCCGGTCCGGGAGAATCTCACATGCTGCAGAGCAGCTGGGTCCATGAGCCATGGCCACTGGGCCTGCGTATCTGGAGCCTGTGCTCTCTGATGGGAGAGGCCACAGCAGTGAGAGGCCCGCATACCACAAAAAAAAAAAGAAAGAAAGAAAGAAAGAAAGAATCAGATAAAATTTAAGAAAATTATTAAATAAAAATTAATTATTAAAATTTTTTTAAAGTAAAAAAAAGAAAGAAAGAAGGAAAGAAGAGAGCAATCAAACCAAAAAACAGATCCACCAATGATAACAAGCACTAAAAACTATACTAAAAAAATCCCTAAAAAACAAAAATGGATAGACCAAACACTAGGACAAATGGTAAAAGCAAAGCTATACAGAGAAAATCACACACAGAAGCATACACATACACACTCACAAAAAGAGAAAAAGGGCAAAAAATATATATATCATTGTTCCAAAAGTCCACCTCCTCAATTTGAGATGATTCGTTGTCTGTTCAGGTATTCCACAGATGTGGGGTACATCAAGTTGATTTTGGAGATTTAATCCACTGCTCCTGAGGCCGCTGGAGAAATTTCCCTTTCTCTTCTTTGTTTGCACAGCTCCTGGGGTTCAGTTTTGGATTTGACCCCACCTCTGCATGTAGGTCGCCTGAGGGCATCTGTTCTTTGCTCAGACAGGACGGAGTTAAAGGAGCAGCTGATTCGGGGGCTCTGGCTCACTCAGGCCATGGGGAAGGAGGGGTATGGAGTGAGGGGCGAGCCTACAGTGGCAGAGCCTGGAGTGACGTTGCAACAACCTGAGGTGCCCCATGTGCTCTTCTGGGGATGTTGTCCCTCAACCACGGGACACTGGCAGTGGCGGGCTGCACAGGCTCCCAGCATGGGAGGTGTGGATAGTGACCTGTGCTTGCACACAGGCTTCTTGGTGGCTGCAGAAACAGCCTTAGAATCTCATGCCAGTCTCTGGGGTTCACGCTGATAGCTGTGGTTTGTGCCCATCTCTGGAGCTCCTTTAAGTGGTGCTCTTAATACCCTCTCCTCGCCCACCAGGAAACGAAGAGGCAAGAAAAATTCTCTTGCCTCTTCGGCCGTTTCAGACTTTTTCCCGGACTCCCTCCTGGCTAGCTGTGGCTCACTAGCCTCCTTCATGCTGTGCTCATGCTGCCAACACCAGTCCTCTTCCTGGGATCTGATCTATGAAGCCGGAGCCTCAGCTCCCAGCCCCCAGCCATCCCGATGGGTGAGCAGACAATCCTCTCAGGCTGGTGAGTGCTGGTTGGCACCGATCCTCCATGCGGGAACCTCTCCACTTTGCCCTCTGCAAGCTCTCCTCCGTGGCTCTGAAGCTTCCCCTCTCCGCCACCTGCAGTCTCTACCCAGGAAGGGGCTTCCTAGTGTGTGGAAACCTTTCCTCCTTCACAGCTCCCTCCCACTGGAGCTGTTCCCATCCCTATTCCTTTGTCTCTGTTTTTTCTTTAGCTCTACTCAGGTACGTGGGGAGTTTCTTGCCTTTTGGGAGGTCTGAGGTCTTCTGCCAGCATTCAGTCGGTGTTCTGTAGTTGTTCCACATGTAGATGTATTTCTGTGGAGGAAGGTCATCTCCAAGTCTTGCTCTTCCACTATCTTGAAGCTCCACCCTATTTAACTTTAGAATGTCTCATCTCCCTTCAAAGCTCCGTAAACATTAGTGGTCACTCCCCTTTCTCTCCTAGCAACCTCTGATGTTCTTTCTGTGTATATGAATTTCCTTATCTGGACTTCTCAGGTTTTTCATCCTTTTATACAGAATTTATGAGGTGTAAGGAAAACATTTGAACTCAAATCCATTTCATGCTAGGATGACTTTTTTCCCCCTTTATATCATCTTGACACAGTTTGGAGTAGTTGACTTACTACAAACAATAAAATAGACTTTGTGGCAGCTCTCCCCTAATGTTCATCTAAATACGTGTATAAATGGAGGGGAGTTGACTGTCTAAATATTTTCATGTTATAGATCATGTTACAAAGTTATCTATCAAAGGGGATCTTGACACCCCCTTCCTCTCTCCTTTATCAATAGTTTCTGGTCACAGTCACTCCCCTTTGCTTCTCCTTATGGTGTGGTACAATCTGCTCTTTGTAGTGTAGACCCATGGGGAAAAGTCTGTACCTGCCCTTGAAATGGGCTTGGAGGTGCTTGGAGTGGGGCAGATGGGATTGAGTTGTAGCTGATTCCTGCCCTGGACATGGGCTCGGAGACATTTGGTAGGAAATTCTGGAGTCCTAGGTGCTTGGAATGGTGCAGATGGGGTTGGGTTGCTACTAAGTAGACACAACCCATTGGCTCCTCTAAATTATTGCTTCTATAGTGAATGGCAAAGCCAGAGAAAGGTCAGAGCAAGGTCCTCTAACGCATGGATCCCCGATGCTGTAACCTCTTGCTCAGCTCTGAGAGCAATACAGCAAATAACCCAAGTCTAAGGCAGGTGTTTGGGAAAAATATCACCTTTCTAAGGGCCCCAAAGTCCCTTAACTCAATGCGTACATAAGCTTACCTTAATTTAAGCAATGCATTCATAAGAATTTCCTCCATCATTAAAATAACAAAGTGCATTCATGTTGTAATGAATGCATTTTTCTCATGTTCTATTTCTTGAAAGAATGATGAAACGCAAATTATGGAAAGTTGTTCCCATAGTTAAGGAAGCTTAAGATAGCTAAACAATGCATTGAATTTAGGTAACTGTAAGTGATGAATTGGAATTTTATAAAGAACCAGGAAAACTTAGTTTATTTTCTAATTCTCTTTATGGTTAACAAAAAGAATATTAAAGAAAGAAAGGAAGAAAGAAAAGAAAACCAAAACTAAACCAATGCAAACAAACCCCTCCTGATTCCTTGATTTTTAGAGTAAGTAGAAATCAATGAAGAGAAATAAGTGATGAATTCTTCACCTCCAGTATAAAAGGTGAGAGCGAGACACCTCTAACACATATGCTAACGAGACACCTCTAACACATATGCCAACAGTGAAGCAGTTCAGATTTTTCTATTCCTACAGCAGTGCTGAGACAATGATATATGAAAATGTATTGACTTGAAAGTAGAAATTAATTAAAAATAGAAATGTTGGGGTTTTCCCTGGTGGCGCAGTTGTTGAGGGTCCACCGGCTGATGCAGGGGACACGGGTTTGTGCCCCAGTCCAGGAAGATCCCACGTGCCGTGGAGCAGCTGGGCCTGTGAGCCATGGCCACTGAACCTGCATGTCCGGAGCCTGTGCTCCGCAAAGGGAGAGGCCAAACAGTGAGAGACCTGCATACTGCCAAAAAAAAAAAAAAGAAAAGAAAAGGAAAGAAATGTATAAACGTGCAGTTTGAAGAATTCTCTTGGGTCACTCCCTTCCTGCAAGTAAAGTTTCTTCAGGCTCTCTCTGAGTAAGACTCCCTTTCTGCCACTTAGTGTGACTGAAATGGTTGTTCCAGCCAGCATTGTGGCTTGCCTTTTTTTTCACTACCTGTTCAGGTAATCAATCAGAGAACAATGTGAATGCTGTTGCCTCTGTCAATTAAATTAGGTCAAAAGTGTAACAGCAGTGGAAAAAAAAAAAAAAGATCTGACAGTAAAGCAAAAGCCCAAGACACTGGAGCACCTTATGGTATGAGCAGACAATTCACTACCCAATTTCTAGAGAGAAGAAGTTCACAAACTCTTAAATACTGTTTTCCTTTGGGTAAAATTTTAATTAAAAAAGCAGCATGGATGCAGATTTCAGATCCTCACTATTCAAATAGCTGAGAAAGCTGTTTGAATTTTAAAACCTCATAGTATGTCATTTAAAAGATTTTTTACATGTATTTAAATATGATTTGATCAATGTTTATAAGGTCACAGTAGAAACAGAAAAAATCAGAATAAGGTTGATCTTTGTATGTTACATTGTGGAGAGCTGTTAGAGGTTGGTTCACTTAGGTTTTGGTGAGATTGGTTGTTTCCTGAGAAAACTATATTGGTAAGTAAGTATTCTTAAAATTGCTGTAAGTAACCCAGTCAAATATCTTTTTTCTTTGTAAATCAGTTATTGAATGAAAAGAAATTGGTAAGAAATCAAATAACCTCAAGGAGATCTTAGGAATGAACTATGTAAATAACTGATACTGAGGAAGAAGAAACAAAAACAAGAAACAAAGCAAAATAAATAGAAATTGTCTAAATGAACTGTTTCTTTATTGCTGAAATTATATGCTGTGGCATTATTTATAAATCTGGGAGTTTGAAAGTGGCTCTTGTTGAATGATATGTAAGTTTCCAAGTAATTTTTTTAAAAAGCACCTTCAATAGTTAGAATTGCATTTACAGAACTCTACTTTGTTTTATTTTTATATAGTTCTTTTGAAAATACTATATCTAGAAATAAACTGTAGGATCAGCCAACAAACATAGGCTTTATTCTTCACTTTCAAAACATTTCACTATTATGCCCCAAGCAATATTTATCATTTCAAAAAATGTAGTACATAAGCATTTAATTTAGTGTATATATTATAGAGCTTTCCTTGTTATTCCTTTGATATCATTGCTAACAAAAGCATTTTCCACAATGGAAACTGTAGGTAGTCAAAATTTTATTTATATGAATTATACACAAACATAAACTAGGCATACAGATTTATGTTTTGTGTGACCCTTTTAACTCTCTGTGCTTGCTGTTAAGTTGTATATTTTTCCATGGGAGCACATAACTCATGAGAAAATGACTAACATTGAAAACTCAGTTAAGTCTCAAAAATAGGCATTAGTTCTCAGACATGACTCTCCTTTTGGGAAATCAAAGTTTTTATAGCTGGATAAATTAATGTTTCAAATGTATGAATACAGATGCTGTTTGCAAATTTGTCACAATCTGTCTTCCAGCAGAAGAATTTATACTGTATACAGTAATAGAAAACAGAAAACTGCATATTTTACTAAATTGCAGCTGTGTGTGGAAGATTTATGTGATTATTTTTTGTCAGTGAAACATGTCATGAAACACCCATGTATTTCACTGGAGTATTGTAAATGAACCATGTATATTTATTTTAAAACTTATTCTATATTTATTTCACAAAATATATAATGCCCTTACATTAAAAAGAACAAGTGTATTAAATCTGTTCAGAGTAATTTCATTACTTCAAAAGCCAGTTTATATTTTAAACATTGAACAGGATTTTAACTTTCAACCTTAGGAGAGTAATCCATATGTTTTTCCATCCAAACATTTTCTTAGATCTTGAAAAGTTGTCAACACTCAACAAAATGAATTGTAAATGTATAAAATATGTCATGAATTGGATTTTTATTGGTAAATAAACCTGAACATTGCAGGTCCAAAGGCAAGCATTATATAAAGAATTATTTAATTGTCCATGTCATTGTGCATGTACATGTAAAACCCACAAAGTCATTTTTACATAAAATGGTTACATCCTGTGTTATTATTGTGTGGGAAAAGCTTAATATTATAAGGTATGTCTCAAGGTGCTAGGATAACAGAAAAAATCTGCTTTGGGGTTATATTCCAATCTAGAGGAGAAGAGTAGTCTCTTTACAAAGAAGTTTGGAAATTAGCCCTTCTCCAGTCTCCCATAATATTTACCTATAGATGTAACTGATGACACTAGACCATCAACTCAACAATGACATAAAGTCCAAGAGTCATGGAGCATTCTGACTGGAGAGACAATAACTAAGTCTTTTCTACAGTTAAAAAAAAAGAGATGGTCAGAATTTATGCTTTAAATAAATTGAAGTTAAGCTTTCAAAAATTAATTATTAATTTGAAGTTTGAGAGGAAAATTTCTATAAAAGCTATAATAAAATAGGCCATAAATATTTCTTGTTCCAACATCTAATAGAAATTAAAAATAGCACTACTGGAAAAAGAAAAAGCAGAAGCAGCATCCAAGAGAGGAATGGGGCAACATCATGCCATAACATTTCAAGGGCAACAGCAAAAGAAAACAGAATATTCTAGTTTCCAGAGACAAGGCTCAGTTCCCAACCCAAACTCCACGCTCCAGAACAGAGAATAGAGAGTCAACAAAAACCTGAAAGCTTTCGTTAAGGCCCCTAATATGGAAAATGATGAGCCATCAATATTCTTTATTGTTTTCTTTCTGTAACCTTGGGGCAGAAAGGAAGGACCAGTTGGGAGAAGAGACTGATAAAACAGGGGATGAGACAACCTAAATTTACTTTCACTGATGGAAGCACAGGATACAGTGTATCACAATGAAGGGAAAAAATTCATAATTCTATGAAATTTTACCTTTTGTCTTATAAATATGAGATACAGGCCATACTAGAAGAATACACCAAACAAGACATTTAACATAATATCAGAAAAGAAAGAAGAACCTTAGGCCTCCAAGAAAGTTTGGGTTTGGGCTGTAGAAAAGTGACATAGGTAAAGAAATTGGTCTCAGAAAGATTTAAGGGAACCAAATAGATTCTGGTTGGTGTATCTTCTCAGTTTAACCACAAGCAAGATACAGGATATGATATGACAATTATATAAATCAAGCAAAGAAAAAGACCAAGCAAATGTAGCAAGAATAAGATGAATTTAGAGAAAAGAGGGGAGGGAAAAGGAGGAGAAAGAAAGAGAAAGAAGAAAAGGATGGAGGAAAATACATAACATAAAAAAATTCACAAAATAACTAATTTTCAAAGAAAATATAACCCAAAGTAAAAAGAAATTTTTTGATGAGTGTTTTGTAATATAATTGGAAACATTAAGATAATTCAATGTAACAATAACTTAAAAATCACATTACAAACAAACCAAAAAGCTGGAGTAAAAGGGAAGATTGTGAAGCAAAATAAGCTAAAGGAAATTGATATCAGCATAATAAAATTAACATATACATTGGAAAAATCTAGAGGAACTACAATTCAAATTACTGACATAAAATGTTTGTGGTAATAAAAGGGAATATCCATGAATATTATTGAGAAATTAATGTAATGAGGAGACAATATAGATATGAAGCATAAATAGAGATAAAATTTGGAGAATGAAACAAAAGTTGTTCAAAATTCAAATAGAAGAAAATTTAACTGCAATGTAAAAAGTTAGTATAGTATGAATAATAGTGTGAAAGAGCAACAGTAGTCCCAAGCAGGTGAGGGGGAAGCACAGAAACTACTGGTTTAGCCACAATCATTAAGGGTAATTTTGCAACTTTCTTGAAATGTTCTGATAATGAGAAAAAAAATTTTTAAAAAGCTCATGGAGAATGGAGAAGCAGTGTTGGTAAATACCAAATCCCTTTGTGAGTGAAATAACTGTGGCAATTGTGGTTTCAGGACATACTGTGAATGTTTAAACCTTGTCAGTAAATAATAAAATCATATGTAACCAGAAATTTGTGGGTCAGTAAGTGGAAGATGTGAAGAATTCTAATATTCTCCTCTTTTCGAACATAAATCAACCAATATTATCTGAAATTGAAATAATTTTTTTAAAACTTCAACTTCTGAACATTTTTTGCAATTTCGTTTCCTATCCTTGTAAATTTTAGGAAATATTTCTTATATACAGAAACTTTTTTTAATTTGGGGAATATATTCAATTTAATTCACCTTTTTTTGACTTTGATAAAGTGGAAAAATATTACATTTAAATATTTTATTAAAATATACTATACAAAAAGTTACCCTCTTTCTAGTATTATTTCTTTCCTTCTTTTCTTTCTTTCCTTCTTTTCCTTCTCTCTTTCTTTTTCTTTCTCTCTTTCTTTCTCTCTCTCTTTTTTTCTTATTTTTAAAATATGTTAGCATACCTACTTATTCCAATGGTTCTCAAACATTTTGTTCTCAGGAACTCCTTCCACTAAAAAATTATTGAGAACACCAAAAATCTTTTGTTTATGTGACTTTTATCTATAGTTATTTATCATATTGGAAAACAAATGTGAGCATTCAAATATATATTTTTTAATATATGTAATCTATTTAACCTATGTAAAATTAAAACCTCAAATGTTAACATATTTTTAATGAAAAATAACTATATTTTCCAAAACAAAAATATTTAGTAAGAAGAGTGGCATTTTCTTATATTTTTATAATTTTCCATAATGTCTGATTTAAAAAAAAGCTTCTGCAATGAATTTGTTGCAACCTTTGTGTGTATCTGAAGTAGATAAAGAAACTCCAATCTCATAGAGATATGTAGTTGAAAAAATGAGAAAAATAATTACATCTGATACTACACTAAAACTCAACAAGAGGAAGTTTCTCAAAGACTAGTTGCAATGTGAAATGATATCAATGAACTTTTCATAATCTGTCACATTAAAATCCACTTGTCTGTCTTATACTTTGAATAACTCTAAAATGCAAAATTTTGTAATACCATGTGTTGATCATTTTGAAAATATTGATGTTATATAGTTCTTAATATTAACATTTCCTGAACAAAATAAAAATAAATCACATTAATTTTGCCTTCATCCTCATCAGATATATCTACAAGGACAAGGATGCTGTAAGTTTCACAGAGGCAGATTTCCACATATTTTGTCTGTCAGTCATTCTTTTAGATAAAAAAAAAAAAAACATTCCATGGAAAATGGGGCTAGGGTAGTGCAAAACTCATATAAGTACACAAAAGCTTTACTTCGAGATAACGAGGATATTCAATATGCTCCTTTTTCAAGAACATTTTTAAGTGAAGCTGGATTTGTTTTTAACTACTAGTGCATTGTGGTGAAGAATACAATGACTGCAAATGCTGTTTGGCGACACTGCTTAATTTGTGAAAAGGAGGCAACAGTTTCATTGATCCCTGTTTTAGCATCATCAGTTCAAAGACCATACAATAAAAAAGGCACATATTGTCTCAGTGTTATAATAAAAATGGTTTGGGCTTTTTTATTCCCTAAAATGATCCCTGAAGATACACATGACATTGCAAAGTAAACTTTAAGAACTACTAATCTATTTTATTTATCCATCCATCAATTTATTAGGCATTAAGACATATCTGTCTTATGTCTTAATTTTAAAATGGTTTAAAGATTTAATAATGGTTATTTCTGTTTGGTGGGATCGGGGGTGCCCTTTATTTTCTTCTTTGTACTTTGCTATACTTCTTGAATTATATATAATAAGTAACATTTTTTTAAAAAGATGATCTCATGCTCTTAAAAGCAAGGAGAAATTGTGAGAGATTCATTGCTTACAAATTTATTTAAATGAGGGAAACAATAAAAACAAAGAAATAATAAGAAAGGTGAGGCAGGAGGAAATGATTATTCTAGAAAAGACAAGATTAAACAGGACAAGAGCAATATGATTATGCAGAAGAGATACCAAACCAGAGAGAAAGTAAAGGACTGTCCTGCACACACTGGGACTGGTCCCTGCTCTCTTATGGAAGGAACCAGAATCTGCTATCAGAACCACCTGTGTATCACCTACAATTTCGTACACAGGAACCAGCATACATTTCTCCTTACAGAATATGTGTTCAGTCATTTTAAACAAAAGTTTTTATTCCCTTCACAAAGATTCTGGCAAAAAAAAAAAAAAAGACATTCTAAATGTCAAATATTGGTGCACACAGTGAGCAAAATCAAGGTAAGTCTTTCTTTCACACAAGTACCCACACAGACAGTACAGAATTATGTTTAAATCAGGCTGTTTGTTAGGATATGAAACATACAGCACAAAGATCAACATTAGATTCCTTATTCTGGGCCTAAAAATGTCTTGTTACTTTATTGACAGAAAATTAAATAGAAAAAGTACAGCATTCATTTTATTTATACCAAACAAAAAAGTACTGTTGCAAATGGTTTTGAGTTGTCCCTTACACATAGCCAGACACAATTTACAAACTGAGTAGACAATTTCTACACTTTATTTCAACAACTGTATCTTCTAGAGTACTTACAGCACTCTTGTTTTCTAGTGTCATCTTTTTAGTAACAAAGATTAAAATTGGAAGCCAACAGTTTTCAATTCTGAAGTACTGGATCCAATTACTCACAGCAACTAAAAGCGGAGTTTATTTTAATAGGATTTGCAGTAAAACAAGGCATATAAAAATCAGATGCATAGGCGAAGACTTTTTCATCTTTAATCATTAAGCTACCAGTACAAATTGAGCCCTGAAGTTCTTTCATTCCCAAAGGAGATCAGAGATTTAAAGAATTCAGGGGGATTAAACATTTGTGTTTGAGTGAACATGCTAAGTGTTTTTGTGCTTGCTATCATTAAAATAGTATTTTCAATATTTTAGTTTCATATACCATATTTTTTCTTCTTTCTTAAATGATAGCTTGTAACTACTTCTAGGAAGTGGCATTAAGAGCTGGTACAATTAATACTTTATTATTAAATTTCCCAAATACTACTTATATATAAAATTTTGTTTTGTTTTTGTTTTTATTCAGGACATCCTTCTTCCTTAGACATTTCTGAGTATCTAATTGTCCTGTTTAACCTTGATCTCAAATTAAAGAAGGAAAGTTAACAATGGTAGAATAACCTCTCATTAAGCTATGGCTTCGGAAGATAAGTTTTAGTGTGTGACTATATCAGAATTGAAGAACCAACTTGTACAAAGATTCAAAGTTTGTATGATAAAATATTAGCTTTTAAAAGATTTTGTATCAGTAAATATATAATTAATTGTCCATTTCTTTTATTTCCAATATAGGATACTATGTATAAATAAAATATTTCCATGGAGGAGGCTTAGTAAGCTAGATGTAGGCAAATAAGACCATTCCTTTAAAAATATATATTGAATGCTTTCTTTGTGTCCAGTACTATTTCAGCTACTGAATTACAAAATACAAGCTAACTGCATGTCAATAATAATGTTTATAAAACATAATATGTATAGTGACAGTTAAAACTGAGGAAGAAGGCAAAGGTTATATGAAGAACAGGCTAAGTGATAGAAGCTACTTACCTAAAATTCAGAAGAAATGTGTTGACAAAGGAGGGTTAAAGGCCAACCTGTTCTAGCTAAAAAGGAGCTGAGCACATTGCTGGGTGCATTTGAAATTTTTTCTCATTTATTTTTTCAGTTCAATATATGAGATAGTGTATCAGTTATTGTGTTCTTCTGCAAGTAACAGAAAACACTAAGTCAATTGGTTTAAATATTAAAGAAATTTAATATCTCACCATAATTGGAATTTCAGAGATAAGGCAGACTTTGGGTGCAGTTCTGTCTGGGGCTTACTTATATCATCAAAAACTCACAATCTTTCTGCCCCTCTGCTCTGCTTTGTTAACCCTTCATCTTACTTCAGTCTAGTTTCTTTCATGGTAGAAGGTGATCACCAATGGAAATTGAAGGCAAATGGCTCCATGTAGGAAGGAAAGGAGGAAGTCAAGTGTATATGGTTGACTCTTGAACAACATGGGTTCGAACTGCACAAGTTCACTTATACATGGATTTTTTCAATAGTAAATACTGCAGTACTACACGGTCCATTGTTGTTTGAACTGCCGATATGGAACCGTGGATATGAAGGAACTGCAGTATATGGAGGGCTGATTATAAGTTACATATGGATTTTCCACTGTTTGGAGGATCTGCACCCCTGTTCAAGGGTCAATGAAGTATAATGTTTTCCTTCAGTATGATTTGGTCTGCTTAGGCTATAGGCTCACTATGGTTGAATAACAGGGCCTAGAGAAATACTATAGCTTGACTTAGAATAACCAGTTTTTATACCAGGGGCTGGGAGTGGGCTTACTTTTCTCTGATTTGGGGAGTGAGTGGATTTTTGCATAAAACTGGAAACAAAGAAGGTGGTTAAAGTCAGGGATGGAGATTGACCAGGAGCTTATCCAAGGAAGAAAGACACTTTGACCGTAGTTACCATTTTACAACAATGTGAGATGGGCCATAAAACTGTTAAGTAACTGGCCAAGGGATACATAGCTAAGAAAAGGAAGGCTTGGGTTTCTAATCCACGTGGTCTTGTTTCAGAGCCTATTACCTGGAGCAGCATGACAATTGCTAGAGGACAGCCATTTAGTCATGATCTTATCCTCAGATGGCTCTGGATACCAAGACTATAGCAGCCAAAGCCAAGGGACCTTAATTTCTCAAGAGAAGAACAGAATTCTTTGGGTGCAGAAAAGTCTGGTTTGCTCCGATTACCACATCACACCACACTAAAAGGATTAAATCTGTTTTATATCTTATGCTGTCAAGTGTGGTGATTTCAAATCTCCACCTACAAATTGATACCTAGCTTTTTCTTTACAATGAAATATTTCAGTAGACAACAAAATACATATAAAATGCCCAGCTTTTATTTTTACTTCTAAACATGCAACTTTTTTTGATTTGCTTCTAATATTTTAAAAATATTAGGAATTTAATGAGAAGCTTTACTTACCCCAAATCAATTTCATTCATCTTTCTCCATCTCTAAATATAACCACTTCCCTAAGTTTGATATTAATCACTTTTATGGATATTACATATTTTACCATGCATGCAAGCATTTATAAATAATAATTATTATTTTGTATGCTCTAAAGTCTTATATTTTTCCATATGTTTCTATTTCCCTCATCATTATGCTTTTGACATTTGCCCATGTTAGCATATGTAACATTTATTTATTTTGACTGCTCTATGGTATTAGGCTTTTTGAATATTTTTAGTATAGTTTTAAATTTTCCTTCTGGTGAACATTCCTCCACCTTCTCTTACCATCACCTGATATTTTCACAAATTTTAAAAATTTGCCAAACTTAAAAATATAAAATAGTATTTCATAAAGGTTTACCTTTCAATTCCCTAAATACTATTGAGTTTAGTAAACATTGTATATTTATTGGCCATTGCGGTTTCTATTTCTTATTTTGTATTCATCTTTTTCACTCCTGATTTATATGTATTTATCATATGGTTATATGGTTTCTTATGATTTTTAGAAGTTCTTTATTTATCGTGGTTATTAATCCTTTACAAATATTTTTGTACAGCCTGTGTTTTTCTTTCACTTTATTTGTCTTGAAAGACAGCTAGTCATCTGTCAATGCCCAAGTTACTCTATCCAACCAGAAAAACAAATGAATAAGCAATCAATCTATCAATAAATACATAAAAGAATCATGAATCCTTTACTGGAAAAATGAAGGCTGTTTGTATCTCATATTCACCTAACACACTCACTTATTAAATCTAATACTAAAAATCACAATAAAACTGGGGGCTGCTCACTTTGAAACAGGGGGTAGCAGTCCATTTGTTCAGGGTGCTCTGATCCACACATTCCTAACTTTCCCCAAATTCCTCCTTAACAGCACAGTCAAACTTGTAGAAATAACTCAGAAATAACACCACTAAATGCAAATAACTCAAATCAATTATGTGACTAAGGACAAATTACACAACTCTCATTAACATTTCCTTATCCTTGCTGGAGTTACAATTTTAGCCTATGTATTGGTAGTGCTATTTTAGGTTCAAATAATGTATGCATATTGAAAATCTTCGAAAAAAGAAAGGCACAAACAAATGGCAAACATCTTCACCATCATTAGTATCATTATTATTATTAGCCTTCTCCATATTATTATCTTTCTTCATCTCTATCACCTAAGAGCGGTTAAAATGTGGAATCTCAACCATGAGCACATAACCCAAGGTGAGCTAAACAAAGTACATACCCAGGACTTTCCCTCAAACTATCAAAAAAGAGATGTTTCTTTTTTCTGGGGATACTAGTTGGAAGAAAAACATAAATTTAGATCTGCAGGTGGTCATATTAGCCACTGCAACAAGAGAGCTTACTTAAGAATAAAGCTATCACAGAAGAAAGCAGAGAAAACAGAGGTAGAGAGAGAGAGAGCATCACAGATCCTGGAAGACATACTTGAAGTACTTTCTGAAGCCAGATCCTTCTTTTGAACATCTAGATATATTAATAAATCAATAAATTTACTTTAGTTGCTGCTATTTAACTAAAGTTGAATTTAAAAAAAAATTATTTTCCCATGAAAGTTGAGTTAAAGATCAGACTCCTTTATAAAATCTTCTTAAGAATAAATATCCTCATTCCTAGAAGGAGACATCAAAGCTCCCTAGAAGTTATGATGATTTAGTCAGGTATTTTCACACAGATTTAGAAGCTACCACCTACTCTCCCATGTTCTAAAGTGACACAAAATTAGGGCATGGCTTTGAGAATCTTATTCTTGCATATTACCGAAAAAAGAATGTTAGTAAAAGAATGTATTTTTTGAGAAACATGTACTCTAGTTAGAGGAATAAGCAGTATTTCTCCTGCTTATTATTTATTCTGGAGTAAATGCATTGGCAATATCTGGAGACAGAGAAATGGAAGATCACTGCAGATGGAAGGCCCTAGAAAACCCTTCTGTGTCCTTGATGTGTTTTATGCTTCAGTGATTGTGTTTGAGTATGCTGACTATCTAGGAAGTATGCATATCAGTTCTTTGGGCATTTAGCAGAAGGCTAAAATAATATGTTTATATCTGGTTTGGTGTTTGACAATGTCTGGAGAAGACATTCTCTTGTTCAAGGATCCTTACATCCAGAAGTTGTGGGTAGGGCCTGCTTAGAGCATATGGGAACTGAATCTACTCTTGGTAGACATTTGTCCTAATCTCACAATGACTATCTCAGCATCTGAGTTTATCTTAGGAAGGAGAAAGGAGCAAGGGAAGTACAGCAGGGAAGAAACATGGTGATGTCATTGATCAAGACATGGGTGAGTAATGTGGATACGGATCAACATAAGAAGTTCAAAGTTTTGCAAGTAATTTTAGAGGGCTTTGGGAAATTGGCTAGGAACATTTTCTTGTAGACCCTTGCAGAGGAGCATGCTGACAAGTGTGTATCCCACTCTCACATCTCTTTTAACATTTATTTATTTTTAAAATATAAAGAATTTTCTAAAACTTTTCATTTTACCTTGTACAGGGACACTATTAATCTCTGCACCCACTCATGTTTTAGTTTGTCCTGAAGAGCTGATGTCTCTATTCCTCATTTCATAGATAATGAGACTGAAATTTGGTGAAATCTGGTAAATTCTGAGATTTCAAATAGCTAGTAAGGATAATACAAACACACGATAATACATACGCCAAAATACCTTGAAAAATTGTAAAAACCATGGGTCAACTGCAAGTCTGTCCTTAGTTCAAATTTTCATTCTAGAATTTCTTTTGTATTAGTTCCATATTGCTTAAATATGGCTCAAGTCATGGGTAATATGGGTCTCTGATCTATTATCCTAAGATAGCAAGAATTTTGAGGAGGAAAGTTAGAAAACTCAACAATTTCTACACAGGAATCATAGTGGATCTAGATCTAATATGAAGCAAATGGAGTAATTTGAAATCATCAGTGTTATCTTATGTTTAAAAACTGCTTTAGATCAATCTTCTGTATCCGGGGGTAAAAGATCCCAACTCCTATGAATTATATATGTGAACAACCAAACTGAGGTAATAGGAACCATAATAATACTGCACAGTTAGCATTCTTCTGGCATTTTGCCCTAATGTATAACAATGTGTCCTTGCCTACAATACTCTAAAAAAATAATCTGTCAGGCAAAAGGAAAAAATTAATTAAACCAAAAATCAGTTACAATTGTTATTTAGAATTAAGATTAAAAGTTGTAATTTTAGGGATATCTTCAACATTCTACAAGAAAGATCCAAGACCAGTGAGTAGAGGACATATGAAAGATTATTTTAAACACAGCTGTTTTCTTTAACATTTAAAATTGTCCTGTAATGACATGAACAAAAAGCACATGAAAAGATGCTCAACATCACCAATTATCAGAGAAATGCAAATCAAAACTACAATGTGGTATCACCTCACACAGGTCAGAAGAGCCATCATCAAAAACTCTAGAAAAAGGGGCGGAGGGGAAGTTGGTGGAAGAGTAAGACACAGAGATCACCTTCCTCCCCACAGATACATCATAAATACATCTACACGTGGAACAACTCCGACAGAACACCTACTGAAGGCTGGCAGAAGACCTCAGACCTCCCAAAAGGCAAGAAACTCCCCACGTACACGGGTAGAGCAAAAGAAAAAAAGAAAAAACAGAGACAAAAGAATACGGACGGCACCTGCACCAGTAGGAGGGAGCTGTGAAGGAGGAAAGGTTTCCTCACACTAGGAAGCCCCTACGCGGGCAGAGACTGCGGGAGGTGGAGGGGGGAGCTTCAGAGCTGCAGAGGAGAGCGCAGCAACAGGGGTGCGGAGGGCAAAGCGGGGAGATTCCCGCACAGAGGATCGGTGCTGACCGGCACTCACCAGCCCGAGAGGCTTGTCTGCTCACCCGCCAGGGCAGGCGGGACTGGGAGCTGAGGCTTGGGCTTTGGTCGGAGCGCAGGGCGAGGACTGGGGTTGGCTGTGTGAACACATCCTGAAGGGGTTAGTGCACCACGGCTAGCCGGGAGGGAGTCCGGGAAAAGGTCTGGAGCTGCCGAAGAGGCAAGAGACTTTTTCTTGTCTCTTTGTTTCCTGGTGTGCAAGGAGAGGGGTTTAAGACTGCTGCTTAAAGGAACTCCAGAGACGGGCGTGAGCTGCGGCTAAAAACGCGGACCCCAGAGACGGGCGCGAGCCGCAGCTAAAAGCGCGGACCCCAGGGACGGGCGGAAGATGCTAAGGCTGCTGCTGCTGCCACTAAGGGGCCTCTGTGTGAGCATAGGTCACTATCTACACCCCTCTTCCGGGGAGCCTGTGCAGCCCACCACTGCCAGGTTCCCGGGATCCAGGGAAAACTTCCCAAGGAGAACACACGGCGAACCTCAGGCAGGTGCAACGTCACGCCGGCCTCTGCCGCCGCAGGCTTGCCCCGCACTCCGCGGCCCTCCCTCCCCACAGCCTGAGTGAGCCAGAGCCCCCGAATCAGTGGCTCCTTTAACCCCGTCCTGTCTGAGGGAAGAACAGATGCCCTCCAGTGACCTACACACAGAGGCGGGGCCAAATCCAAAGCTGAGCCCCTGTGAGCTGTGAGAACAAAGAAGAGAAAGGGAAATCTCTCCTAGCAGCCTCAGAAGGAGCAGATTAAATCTCCACAATCAACTTGATGTACCCTGCATCTGTAGAATACATGAATAGACAACGAATCATCCCAAATTGAGGAGGTGGACTTTGAGAGCAAGATTTATGATTTTTTCCCCTTTTCCTCTTTTTGTGAGTGTGTATGTGTGTGCTTCTGTGAGAGATTTTGTCTGTATAGCTTTGCTTCCACCATTTGTCCTAGGGTTCTATCGTCCATTTTTTAAAAATTTTTTTTCTTAATAATTAATTTTAATAACTTTATTATACTTTACATTCTTTCTTTCCTTCTTTCTTTCTTTCTTCCTTCCTTCCTTCCTTCCTTCCTTCCTTCCTTCCTTCCTTCCTTTCTTTCTTTCTTTCTTTCTTTCTTTCTTTCTTTCTTTCCTCCCTTCACTCCTTTAGACAACGAATCATCCCAAATTGAGTATGTGAATTTTGAGAGCAAGATTTATGATTTTTTCCCCTTTACCGCTTTTTGTGAGGGTGTATGTGTATGCTTCTGTGTAAGATTTTGTTTGTATAGCTTTGCTTCCACCATTTGTCCTAAGGTTCTATCCGACCTTTTTTTTTTCTAAATAATTATGTTTTAATTTAATAACTTTTATTATACTTTATTTTATTGTATTTTCATTCTTTTTTCCTTCCTTCCCTCCTTCCTTCCTTCCTCGCTCCTCCCTCCCTCCCTACCTCCATTCTTTCCTTCTTTCCTTCTTTTCTTCTTTCTTTCTTTCTTCCTTCCTTCCTCCATCCTCCCTCCCTCCCTACCTCCATTCTTTCCTTCTTTCCTTCTTTTCTTCTTTCTTTCTTTCTTCCTTCCTTCCTCCATCCTCCCTCCCTCCCTACCTCCATTCTTTCCTTCTTTCCTTCTTTTCTTCTTTCTTTCTTTCTTCCTTCCTTCCTCCCTGCCTTCTCTCCTATTTTTCTTTCTTTCTTTCTTTCTTTCTTTCTTTCTTTCTTTCTTTCTTTCTTTCTTTCTTTCTTCCTACTTCTGCTAAATCTTTCTCTCTACTTTTTCTCCCTTTTATTCTGAGTCGTGTGAATGAAAGGCTCTTGGTGCTGTAGCTAGGAGTCAGTGCTGTGCCTCGGAGGTGGGAGAGCCAAATTCAGGACACTGGTCAACAACAGACCTCCCAGCTCCACGTAATATCAAATGGCGAAAATCTCCCAGAGATCTCCATCTCAACACTATCACCCAGCTTCACTCAATGATCAGAAAGATACAGTGCTGGACAACCTATGTCAAACAACTAGAAAAACAGGAACACAACCCCACCCATTAACACAGAGGCTACTTAAATCATACTAAGTCCACAGACACCCCAAAACACACCACCAGACGTGGAACTGCTCACTAGAAAGACAAGATCCAGCCTCATCCACCAGAAAACAGGCACTAGTCCCCTCCACCAGGAAGCCTACACAACCGACTGAAACAACCTTAGCCACTGGGGAAAGACATCAAAAACAATGGGAACTACGAACCTGCAGCCTGCAAAAAGGAGACCCCAAACACAGTAAGATAAGCAAAATGAGAAGACAGAAAAACACACGGCAGATAAAGGAGCAAGATAAAAACGCACCAGACCTAATAAATGAAGAGGAAATAGGCAGTCTACTTGAAAAAGAATTCTGAATTATGATAGTAAAGATGATCCAAAGTCTTGGAAATAGAATGGACAACATGAAAGAAACATTTAACAAGGACATAGAAGAACTAAAGATGAAACAAACAATGATGAACAACACAATAAATGAAATGAAAAAGACTCTAGATGGGATCAATAGCAGAATAACTGAGGCAGAAGAATGGATAAGTGACCTGGAAGATAAAATAGTGGAAATAACTACTGCAGAGCAGAATAAAGTAAAAAGAATGAAAAGAACTGAGGACAGTCTCAGAGACTTCTGGGATAACATAAACGCACCAACATTTGAATTATATGTGTTCCAGAAGAAGAAGAGAAAAAGAAAGGGACTGAGAAAATATTTGAAGAGATTATAGTTGAAACCTTCCCTAATATGGGAAAGGAAATAGTTATTCAAGTTCAGGAAGCACAGAGAGTCCCATACAGGATAAATCCAAGGAGAAATATGCCAAGACACATATTAATCAAACTGTCAAAAATTAAATACAAAGAAAACATATTAAAAGCAGCAAGGGGAAAATAACATGCAAGGGAATCCCCATAACGTTAACAGCTGATCTCTCAGCAGAAACTCTTGAAGCCAGAAGGAAGTGGCAGGACATACTGAAAGTGATGAAGGAGAAAAACCTGCAACAAAGATTACTCTACCCAGCAAGGATCTCATTCAGATTTGATGCAGAAATTAAAACCTTTACATACAAGCAAAAGCTGAGAGAGTTCAGCACCACCAAGCCAGCTTTACAACAAATGCTAAAGGAACTTCTCTAGACAAGAAACACAAGAGAAGGAAAACACCTATAATAAGAAACCCAAAACAATATAGAAAATGGGAATAGGAACATACATATCCATAATTACCTTAAAAGTAAATGGACTAAATGCTCCCACCAAAAGACACAGATTGGCTGAATGGATACAAAAACAAGACCGCTATATACGCTGTCTACAAGAGACCCACTTCAGACCTAGAGACACATATAGACTGAAAGTAAGGGGGTGGAAAAATATATTCCGTGCAAATGGAAACCAAAAGAAACCTGGAGTAGCAGTCCTCATATCAGACAAAATAGACTTTAAACTAAAGACTATTACAAGAGACAAAGTAGGACTACATAATGATCAAGGGATCGATCCAAAAAGAAGACATAACAATTGTAAATATTTATGCACCCAACATAGAAGCACCTCAATATATAAGGCAAATGCTAAAAGCCATAAAACAGGAAATCGACAGTAACACATTCATAGTAGGGGACTTTAACACCCCACTTTCACCAATGGACAGATCATCCAAAATGAAAATAAATAAGGAAACACAAGCTTTAAATGATACATTAAACAAGATGGACTTAATTGATATTTATAGGACACTCCATCCAAAAACAACAGAATACACATTTTTCTCAAGTGCTCATGGAACATTCTCCAGGATAGATCATATCTTGGGTCACAAATCAAGCCTTGGTAAATTTAAGAAAATTGAAATTGTATCAAGTATCTTTTCTGACCACAACGCCATGAGACTAGATATCAATTACAGGAAAAGATCTGTAAAAAATACAAACACATGGAGGCTAAACAATACACTACTTAATAACGAAGTGATCACTGAAGAAATCAAAGCGGAAATAAAAAAAATACCTAGAAACAAATGAAATGCAGACACAAGGACCCAAAACCTCTGGTATGCAGCAAAAGCAGTTCTAAGAGGGAAGTTTATAGCAATACAAGCCCACCTTAAGAAGCAGGAAACATCTCGAATAAACAACCTAACTTTGCACCTAAAGCAATTAGAGAAAGAAGAACCAAAAAACCCCAAAGTTAGCAGAAGGAAAGAAATCATAAAAATCAGATCAGAAATAAATGAAAAAGAAATGAAGGAAATGATAGCAAAGATAAATAAAAGTAAAAGCTAGTTCTTTGAAAAGATAAACAAAATAGATAAACCATTAGCCAGACTCATCAAGAAAAAAAGGGAGAAGACTCAAATCAATAGAAATAGAAATGAAAAAGGAGAAGTAACAGCTGACACTGCAGAAATAAAAAAGATCATGGGAGATTACTACAAGCAACTCTATTCTAATAGAAGGAAACAACTTGGAAGAAATGGACAAATTCTTAGAAATGCACAACCTGCCAAGACTGAATCAGGAAGAATATAAAGCAGAAACTAACACACTATTGTAAAACAATTATATTCCAATAAAGATGTTAAAAAAATAAAAATCTACTAACAGTTAATAATGGTGAGGGTGTGGAGAAAAGGGTACCGTCCTACACTGTTGGTGGGAATGCAAATTGGTGTAACCACTATGGAAAACAGTATGGAGGTTCCTTAAAAAGCTAAAACTAGAACTACTATATAATCCAGCAATCCCATTCCAGAGCACATATCCAGAGAAAACCATTTTCCAAAAGGATACATGCACACCAATGTCCAGTGCAGCACTATTTACAATAGCCAAGACATGGAAGCAACCTAAGTGTCCATCAACAGAGGAATGGATAATGAAGATGTGGTACATATATACAATGAGCTACTACTCAGCCATTAAAAAAGAATGAAATAATGCCATTTGTAGCAACATGGATGGACCTAGAGGTTATTTATCATACTAAGTGAAGTCAGACAGAGAAAGGCAAAGGTCATATGATATCACTCATATGTGGAATCTAATCTTAAAAAATAAAGATACAAATGAACTTATTAACAAAACAGAAACAGACTTACAGATATTGAGAACAAGCTTATGGTTACTGAAGGGGAAACGTGGAGGAGGGGAGATAAATCAGGAGCTTGGGATGAATGCACACACAATACTATGTAGTATGTATAAGATAGATAACCAGCAAGGACCTACTGTATAGCACAGGGAACTCTACTCAATATTCTGTGATAACCTATATGAGAAAAGAATCTAAAAAATAATGAATATATGTATACATATAACTGAATCACTTTGCTGTACATCTGTAACTAACACACATTGTAAATCAACTGTGCTCCAATGAAATTAAATTTTTAAAATATTGTCCAGTTATGTAAGAAATTGCTTTGCCATCTCTGAATTTCAGAATGTTGGAAATAAGATTTTTACCTTAAATGGGAGATTGCATAAAATGTCTCCAAGATCTTTAAAAATTCAAGATTATTTTGGCATGTTCATTTTTTTTTTCTCAGAAAGAGTGCTACCTATAGAACTAATTTTTGTAATTTTGTAACAAGGTATAGGTGCAACTGAAATCACCTGTCTATGCTGAAAGCTCATTCCGGAAAATAACAGTTTCCAGAATAAATGGAACTAAATATTCTGGTTGACTGGAAGAGCTGGTGGCCATTCAATGAGTGAAACTTAATCAGTTAAGGTTATTAAACTCAATATCTGATTCTAAGTAAAATGAGAAGTACATTAAGAAAACTCTTTTGTTAGGAATATTGAGCTTTTCAAATTTTCTTAAAACATTTTTTTGTTTGTTTGCTTTTGACTGTGAGAGAATTTTCAGAAACAATGGCAAAGCCAGTCACTCACTTTGATAGTTTGCATAGTATTATCATTAGGGAAAGATCAAGACTAATTACTAAAATTTATTGGAATAAGGTTTAAATCCTGAATAGTTTTATTCATCATAAGTTATGTACATATTTATTCTTTACAATGCTTCATAAATAATTTAACATTTAAACAACTTGCTTTGGGAATTCTTTGGGAATTCAGCTTGACATTTCATTCAAAAGCAATCTTGGCCAATGTTTCTAATTACATTTTTCAAAATTCTTGCTTGTTCTGTTTTCCACTTCTAAAATTATTTCTGAAATTTAATTGACATCTTAATGAATACATTTTTATACCCTTTGAACATAAGCCAATTATAGAAACTTTCCTTAAAATATTGAGGCACAAAAAATGATTATAATTTTTTAAAATTTGAGGGAATAATAGTAACTTTCTCATAGAATAATACTATTTAGAATTACTCATGTGATTTTCTGTTTAAGAGAGGAAAACTGCAAATTATCGCTAAAATGTTGCTTTTTGAAAATAAAAAAATTGGAAAATTAATTTAAAGATAATGCTACAGAGATACATGATCAAATATATTAAAATCTTTAAAAATGATTATCTACTTCACAGGAAATATATAAGATTAGAGCTAAGAGTCCTAATAGTTGCAATTTATGATTACAACTCTGGTTTCCACATGAGTTTGAGCTGAAAACCATTTGAAATTAGTATTCATCAGTTGATGGTTCATATTTGTCTTTTATACCTGATGGGAATATAGTACAAAAAAAATTATTTCTTGTAAGAGATATATCACAGAAACTCGTTATTAGTAGCCAAGTAAACAGTAGTTAAGCTAGAAAATTCTGTTTAGATATTTTCTCATAGCCTAATTCAAATTTCCTAACTAAATAACAACAGGTCGTTTTAATACTTACAATTGCCAATTCCATTCCTTGTACACCCATACATACACATGTGCAGACACACACACACATTTTAAGACCATTTGAGTGTTTCTACTGATGAAGCTAATATTTTAGGTAGCCTGAGGATCTGAAACCTTTTCTTCTGACATAACACATATAGAAACTGGTTGATTTTTTTTGGTTCCATAACAAACTGTCCAGGAAGAGACATTGGTAGTTACATTGTAATAACTGCTTTGTTTTGTAGAGCACCTTACACTTTTCAAAGCCTTATCATGTTATCAAAAAATAGTACATCCATGAACTCATGGACTTGGGTAACAATTTGTTTACAGGATTCTTTCTTTTTCATTCTTTCATTTCATTCTTTCTGCATCTTTAAGTCACATTCATTCTTTTTTATTTGTCTCATGTATGAATGTGAGCAATGAATATTTACTAGCTAACAAGTTTGGGGAGGCAAAAATAAATAAGAAAATATGTGTTCACTTGAGAAACTTGTAATCTTGTATAGGGTACAGTTAAATAAATAAGTGAAATAAGAGAAAGCAAAAAATTTACATTGGAAGCCCAGAGCCTGGACTCTTCATTTGTCATTGAAAGCCCAGGAAGGGCTTCACAGAACTTATATTTAGGGTGCATATTAAAAAATGGATAGTTGTTGTCCAGGCAGATGAAGATGGATTAGAACAGTGATTCACAACAAGCTGAAAATCCAACATTTCAAAAGATATTTGGCATTGTCTGGGGACATTATTGATTGCCAAGAGTGAATAGTTGTGTGTGCTACTCTCATCTACTGGGTAGAGGCCAGGGATGCTGCTAAACATCCTACCACCCTAAAAGCAGATCCACCTATCTCCCCCCCAATAAAAACAATTACCTGTTTCAAAATGTCAATAGTGTCAAGGTTGAGAGTCTATAGGTTAGAGGCATTATAAGCAAAAGGAATAAATACATGGAGGAAAATATTCTACTGACTTATGAAAATATAAACTGCTAGATGGGTATAGATAGATTGGGCACAGAAAGAGCAAGAGTGCCCACTGAATTATAGAGAGGAAAAAAGAGCCTGTGTTTTAGGGCAGCATAGATTTTAATAGACAAATCTTTGTTTCTGTACAGTACAGCACTTTTTGTAAAGTAGTAGAATGTTAAAATAAGAATGGGTCTTTAAGTCCTCTAAAGAAACAAAAATTAACAGATATATAGGTAGTTCAGTAAAACAATACCATGATCTTAAAATATAAAGAAACTAAATGAGGAGTATCACTAATAATATGTAGTCTATTATTTTTGGTCAAAAGTCAATAGAGGGGTGTGTGTGTGTGTTTGTGTGCACTTATTCAAATTTTATTTTATTTTATCAGAAATAGATCATGGGCTCCCACATCACATGATAACATCTACTCCTGCTTCACAATATGCAATCTTAGAAGAAGCTGATCTGATGAACTGCTTATTAGGCCCCAGATAAAGAGGTGGAAGGAAAAGCACTTCTCTTTTAGCCCATAAAATTAAAAAAAAAGTGATTCTATATGTGGCACATATACTTAAAACACTACTAGTTACCTTCAATGGTGCTATATTTTAAGTTAGTGTCTTACACAGTGCCTGGTAAATACTTACTGAATGACTGTTTGTATAAATAAATAAATGATCAGTAAAAAAAAGAGAAAGGAGAGGAAAGGAAATTTAAGGAAAAGAGGAAGAAAAGAAGGAAGGAAGGAAGGAAGGGAGGGAGGGAGGAAGGAAATGGAGAAGTTATATCTGTTAAAAGCTCAGAATTAAGCTCTATGAGGGCAAGCTTTTCACTCCTTTGAGCACTGCTGAATTCCCAGTAACTAGAAGTATGTCTGATACATGTTAGTGTTCAATAACTATTCATTAATTGAATGAATAACCCAGCCTCACCCAGCTTCCCATACTTTAGTGAGCATACAAAAAATTTGCCAGGGGTAGGAAGGGGCAACAAAATAATCAGTAATTACATCACTGATGACTACCTATTTGGGTAACAAATGTATCAACTATACAATAAGTTACATTATGTAGAAGTGATTCAAAAAGAATATGAAGATAACAATTTAGTCATGCTTGGATCTTTGGGAATAAATTACCTCAGCTAAACTATGACTGTGATTTTCAGGATCATGAGTGTGTGTGTGTGTGTGTGTGTGTGTGTGTGTGTGTGTGTGTGTGTGTGTGTGTGTTGGGGGAAGGGAGGGGAAGAGAGAGAGAGATAGACATAAAGACATTCTCTGATAAGAGAAATAGAGAAAAAAGAAGATATAAAAGCAATAGGAAATATCTTCTTTCTTTCTGCTAAGTACACTCTATAGGCATATTATTGTGTATTGTATTAGGGACTTGCAAAATATATACATTGGGTATACATATTGAAGAGATCTTATCACAGCAATGCTATCATACTTTAACTTACTCTTTATTTAATTCCTCAGTCTTGTCTTAAAGAAAATCTTTCTAAGAAATTTTTCCTCTTATAATACTATTTGTAAACTTATCCTACTTTTTTAAAGTATGGTACACTTTGATATTTTATGTAGCAAATTAAATATTTGATTTTTGTGTATTAATTTTGGCTTTTTATCAAAAAAAAGTGTGTATTTTTGGCTTGTTACCAAAACAACAACAACAACAAAAAAAGCAAAGAGCTATGTTCCAGGAGCCAGAACAATTTTTTTCTGGCATAAAGATACAAACAACAATCTACTTTGCAGATCAGGTATTTAACAATTCTTATAGAGTGTCCATTTAGAGATTCTAATTCTTAAAGTTTAAGGTGAAACTCTTGGCAGTGTGTCCCCTGAAAGGAGTATTAAAGAGAAGGTCAGAAGTGTGTCAGCACAGAACCTTAACATGACTCTGTGACCTTTCTTTCTTTCTCCCTCAATGTCTTCATCTGCTGAATGGGTATAAAAATCTGTCTCTATTAACACAAAGACTGACTGGATTACTGGATTCAAAAATAACTTTTAAAAATAGATGTTTATATTTTGAATGCTTTATAGTTAAGTTTATGAGCATACAGTTATACTGTATATTAAACCCATTTTCTGTGTTAGAGTTAATTTTCACTTTTCTGGGAGACAGCAGTTAATTTACCTGAAAATGCTATATACAATTTTGTGATTTTTGGATTGTTTAGCACTTTAAATGATTTTATAATTGGGAAGCTTTTTGCCTTTGGCTATAACTGCCCTTTCAGGTAGAATCTTTAGTATTGTTAAAGGAAGAATTCTGAAAGTTAGAAACTCATTTAGCAAAAAAAGAATATAAACTATTAATATATTTTTTCAAAGCTCTTAAAATCTGAGAGGTCACTCCTGGTAGCATTTAGTATTTTTCTCATAGTTTGATATATCTGAATTATTCCAAGAGTAAATTATTAACATGAGACCTAATGTGAAATTCCATAGTATTTAAAATTACTGGTCTGGGATGATAGTTTTACCTTGGTGTTCCTTTTTTTCCAGCATGGAATTTGCTAATGGAGAAATAACAATTTTTTTACTATTTCCTTTTGTTTTAGTTGTCACTACAATATCTATTGTGAATAAGTGTTTAGGAGTAATTTTGCCTTTTAAGTATCAAAAACATTAACAAATGTTGTTTGATTCACTTACAAATTATATGAGAAGAGGCATGAAATTTTCCTAACCTTTTCTGTAGCTCAATAAATCACATACAGACAAGAAAGTTAAGCACTACTTCAGTGGAAAATCAGCAGACAGATGTAGCACATATTCCCCTCAAAATAATTCAGAACCTGTTTCAATTTATCAAATGCCTACTTTATCTGTCAAAACAATGTCCTTTCTCAAATAAAGGGCATTGTTTCTGTTGCAAGAAAAAGGTTCTGATGTATTGTTATCTGCAAATGGATGGCGGAATAATGGAACAACAGGCAGTGTTTCAAACTAAGAGATCAAAGGCCAGAATGCATTACAAATCTTGTTAAAATAAATGAGGGTAAGAGCATAATTCCAATAAAGATATTTATAGTCTTAAACAATCTCTCTCTCTTTTTAAAAGAGATCTTTAAAAATGAACCTAAATCCCCTCATAAACACAAAAAGATTTTTGCTCCTTCTCTCAAAGAAGTTCAGCATTCAAAGAAATATAGATTTGTAGAATTTTCATGCAAGCTGGATATGAGGACCTTTCTAATGTGTTGACATTGTAGAATTTTACTGACACTGCTAATCTTTCTATTTGTTGCCTTTATCCTCACACATAGTATTTGAGGAGGAAAACACTTGTTCATAAAATATCCAAATCTAAAACACATTTTATTATGAAAATGCTTAACTAAATAAATATTTATTTGGCAAAATTAAGCGAGAAAGACAATCTCTCTTATAGTAAGCAATGTTTCTTCTAAAATAATCTCATTACTTGAATATCTAACATCTAATGTAAATCTTTTAACTCCAATTTAAAATGTAATATTTCCTTCTTTAAGAGTATCAAGACAATTCTAATATAATTATGACAATACTGAGCATTAAAGTTGTACTGTACATGTACACAGTCAGCTGTTATTTCCTAGCCATTGTCATGTGCAAACGTTTGCTTTAACCTAAACATGTCAGATATTTATAATGATTCCTGCAGCCTAGTTGATCTGGAGCTGAAATCTGACAATGCAGCCTGATGGATCTGTCTTCTGTTTGATTGTAGGTTGCTCTCCTTTACATTATTCTATCTCTTTGTTTTGTTTAGTTTTGCTTTTAAATGCAACCATGACCTTTGTCAGATGCCAGAGTATCTTTTTAAAACAAATCTGTAACTATCTTATCTTGAAAAGAGGTTCTATATTCAGTAATAAACTTTGGAATTGATTATTATAAAATACATTAATTCATAATCATCAAAAGATAAAATAGGCATTTGTGACCATATATCCACACAATTCTATCATTGAATAGTTTTTAAAAACTACTGGAGAGTTATTAAAGTCTATTGAAAAAACTACTGGAGAGTTATTAAAGTCTCAGTTATCTGAGAACTATTCCTGGAAATGAAAAGCTTTTTGTTTTACATAATGTAATATGGATTGTGATGTTTACTACCTGACACTAAGATTTGAAGATACTGTGATTAAACATAGTTTTGTCATCTAAAACTTAGTTTTCTCACTTATACCGATAAGTATTGGAATTAAATAATAAATATGTAAAACAAATGTGAATTAAGCAGGCAGGAAAAGACCGGCATTATGTAAACGTTATTACTTTTCTTACAAAAATGCTTCTGTACCCACCAAATAGAGGATCCCATGAACTCAATTTCTGCTCACATTTTTATATAGTCTATAAAAGGATAGTATTAATTGGAGTCCCTTTGGAATATTCAATTCAAAATTCCTAGTTAGCCTGTAGAATCTGTTCCAAAGTGTTTCAATAGACAATATAATCACCAGTCTATGGGGGTCCAAATATCCTTTAATTTCCTGTTATATGTCATTGACTATGCTGGACATTAGAGGCAGAAGGAATGCTAAGACATTATCCTGTGTTCAGGGAGGTCACAAGCTTATATTATAAAAACAGCTTAAACACTTCAATTATTTTGTTCACATTTTCTCTACCATCTCATACCCTCTAAATCATAGACTTAAGTAATAATAATTGAAATTAAAAACCAGGCTTCAAATATGTTTAAATATAACTTGTTCAAAAAGTATTTATTGTTCATTGTATTACTTTATTCTGAAAATATATAAATATGCTATATATCCATAAGCCCATTTATAGATCTATATATTGCAGGAGTATGTATCTGTGGATGTATACAGATATACACAAACCTATAGTCATCTGTTTATCCATCAACCTATTCCATTTATCTATCCATCCAAATCAGAAATTAAGACTATTAAAGCCTGAGTCAAACACATTTGAATTCAATTTCTGTCTTACTAGCTATAAGGCTGAAGAAGTCAGTAAACTTCTCTATTCACTTTTGCTCAGGACACTCTTCTGTGACATGAGGCACTGAGTGGTTAGAGCAACAGGCCCTGCTTTCTGCTTCAGTAAGCCAAATTTGGGTGCAGAGAGATTGTTCATAGGAACATTATAAAATGTACTAATTTATTGCAATATGTGAAATTTGTCATCTTGGAGATCTGTGTACACAGATCATCACAAGATGTTTTCAATCTCTTTCGTTTCCTATTGTACTGTGAATGTTAGAAAACTTTACACTTATGAGGGTGATTTTGACCAAGGATATCCAAGATTATGCCTCTAGTTAACAGAATATGTTTGAAAGAAACACTGGGTTTTCTTATTCATTATCATAAACACTGAAGATCCAGGTCTTTTTTAATGCTTTACACAGCATCTATCTATATTTAATACATGTTATTTAAAGAAGAAATACATGTGAGAGGAGAGAGCAGTTAATAAGACAGGATGTGCGTGAGTCTTGATCATGGTGAAGTTTCTGTCTTGAGGGACCTCCCATAGTGCATGCTGACTTCTGTCTTAAAACTCTCCCAGACACTAGGGTTGCCTAACAGCAGTACCAATATCTCTAAGTACCTGAGTATGGGGTATGGGGTAGAGCAAGGAAGGAGTCTCCAGTCTCCAAATACTTCTCCTTACAGTTTACCTTGATTCTATCCAAGGACTAGGAATAAGTTAGATACAAATATAAGTTAGAGCAAATATGTTACTGCTTCAAATGATATAGTAATCCATTATAAACATTAACATTTAGAAACACATAGGAAAATTAATCATATTTTAAAAATAAGTTCAAAATAAAATAAATTCCAGTAGAATTCTCTACCAATTCAAGGTTAGAAAAAAATTAGAGAAAAAATTAAATCCCCCCTACAGAAGACTAGCACTGGAGGAGACCTTAAATAAAGTGCAACATAATGACACTGAAGAGAAAGATGAGGAGAAAAGATCATTCAGGGGACAACGTTTGTCTAGGGAAATGCTTATGCATAATACGTGTCTACAAACCAAAGAGACAATATTTGGGTTGAATCTGAACCTACGTAGTTTAAATAAACGGTAGTTTCCTTGGTTGATTGGATCATTTGGTTAATACAGAGAACCCAAAGGAGGGAGAAAAATTAATCATAAAAGTTTGAAGTATTTTGCAGTGCAAATTATTCATTGTTTCTTCAAATTTCTCATTTTTAATAATAGTTACTGTAGCAGTTTAAAATATTATTTTATTTAAAAGAAGACATTTATTTACAAAAAAATGAGTTATTTAAAACAATTAGTGTGGGATGTTGTTTAAACTGATACATTTTGTGTTATGAACCGAAAATGTATAATAGTATAAAGACTATTAAAGATATTGCTTATTTTTCCCAGTACTATACATCTTTTAAAAAGCCATCATCTTTTTGCTCTCTTTATCACCTATCTTTGTTTTTAAATTTCTGCAAAAAATTGAAATATTTTCAAATTTTAAAAGTCATAACCTTGAGAAATATTTCCTAATAAACTGTAGAATAATATTATCTTATTAACTATAAGGGAATTTGATAGTAAACATATTTAATATGCAAGCTTCTGATTAATATAAAGAAAACATTAACAGACTATAGCAGCAGTGATAATACAATGATTTGAAATGAAAAAAGTGCCTCTATGAATATTAAGTCAATAACTTTCTTCTGAAATATAAAATGTTCATGGCACTGAAAATTAATGATTGCTTGCATGTAAATTACCATATTTTAAAAGAGATATCTTCAAGAACCATTTTAATCTTTGCTATATTTTCCATATAGTACTTCTAAATTCATATTTCAGTGTTGATATTTCAAATAAAGAAAATGGACTATTGTAATCCTTTGTATGGTGTTTTCATTCAATTAGCTCTATCTTTCTTTTTCTAAGCAAACAAGATGGCAATTTACTCAAAGTCAACCCGTAATAACATATATCAGCCAGAGTCAAACACACACTGTACTGCTCATGGTACACCTTTTAAAATCAAACAATTTTAAATAAAAGCAAACATGAACATAAATAGCATTTCCCTTTGGGATTTGACTGTTGACAGAAAAATGATAAAAACATAAAAATGGTTTGAATTTGTAAGGAAGTTAAATAATTCAGGAAATGTTTTATTAACTGATAGTAGAGAGAACAGGATTTTGGTCTGTATATTATGCAGTAATGAAAGAATAAAATATATGATATGTGGCTTTTTTTTTTAAACTATTCCTAACCGTATTAAAATTTCACAAGGTAGTTGAAAACCACATTCTTATCAAGCACTCACAAAAATATAATTATGTTTAAATTTTTTTTTTCTTAGATGTCAGTTGCAACATTTTCAAAGGTGAAAGAAAAAGCCTTGTGGTTTACATTTTCAACATATTATAACAGAAATTCAAAAGAAGCAGAATCTGAAACCACAAATAGATACTTTTATCCCTTTTAATATTTTATCTTTGCAATCTTGGACTGTTAGCTGCATAAAAATATTACTCACATAATGAAAATAAAAGGTTATCATCTTTAAAATATTATTGCCAAAGCATTTGTTTTCCCTTAATTTAGAAAAAATATAACAAAATATAAAGGAAGATGTCATTTGCAAATGGAAAGTTTATAAAGGTTCATAATTGTATATTCATACTAAATTCATTAATTTAACAACAGCATTTCTTAATATTTAATGATTATTTGATATAATCATGTACCAAATCATGTAGACTTAGCAAATGAATTAAAAATTAAAAGTTATATTGGTTTCCCACCTACTTTCAAATAATTGAAATTACATATTTGTGTAGAAGTGTGGAATTATGTATTCCTGAGCTTGGATTCTAGATCTTCTATTGACTAGTTATGTGACATTTGGCATTTTGCTTATTCTTTATTCCAAGTTTCTTTATTAAAAAAGAACAGACATAATACAATAGCTATGGTGAGATTGAGATAGTGAAATGGATTTAGGAGATTTAGCATAAGAGAAGCTTGATTAGCTGGTCAGCCTTTATTACTCATTTTAGTTTTTCCTGCATACTGCACAGTTCCTATTCATGATGGCACCAAATGCCCAGTCTCTGAAAAAACTAAGTAAAACCAAAAAAAAAGTTAACTTTACAACAGTTTAAGTAAAGTGTATATCTTTTCTTCAGTGACCTAGGTGTTTTCATTGAAAATATGATCTGAATTGTTCATATATTAATAGAACTTTATTTTTTTGCGGTACGCGGGCCTCTCACTGTTGTGGCCTCTCCCGTTGCAGAGCACAGGCTCCGGACGCGCAGACTCAGCGGCCATGGTTCACGAGCCCAGCCGCTCCGCGGCATGTGGGATCTTCCCGGACCGGGGCACGAACCCGTGTTCTCTGCATCGGCAGGCGGACTCTCAACCACTGCACCAGCAGGGAAGCCCTATAGAACTTTACTTTTGAACTTGTGAAACATTTGGAATAAAAAGTAGTAAAGCGACTCCATTCTGAAGGAGAAGCTGCGAGGCCTCTTCACGCAGCTCCCTATGAGCAAGTGAAACTGGAGTAACTACAAAGGAATAAAAGGACATCAGATAGTCCAGGAGTCTACGTGACCTGGTGGGACCCCTCGCCCAGGATCTCCCTTGCCTTGCTTATGCCTGACATGTGGGATCTAGTCCCCTGACCAGAGATCTAAGCCAGGCCCCCTGCACTGGGAGTGTGGAGTCTTAACCACTGGACCACCAGGGAAGTCCCGAAATTGCTACTCTTAAGAAACATACAGTCTACTGAAGGAGTCAGAGTGAGAAAATACACAAAGACATAAATAAATTAAAAATGCAATAACTGGTATGAAGGGAAATAGAGGGCTGAATTAGACCTACCTTCCATAACATTCTTCAAAAAGCATCTTTGAGGAGCCCAGCCTCGCCGCCCCACCCCACCACGTCCCGGCACTCAGCCGCCGTGCCAGAGGCGAGCGCTGTGCTCAGGAAGCTGCAATCCCGAGGACACGGCCTATCTGACACCTCCGGCCCAGGGAAATTGGCAGAATCCATGGCACGAGCAGCCGTAGCTGCCTTGGCTCCTCACTCGGGTCCTTCCCATAGCCTCGCTGACAGCCTGACCCAGCCATGGGGACACCTCTTTCGTCCTCCCTCCAAGGCTCGCAGGTCATAAGGACAGCAGCGGCGACCGAAGCCTGGACTGCAGGCAGCAGCAAGATACTGTCAAAATGGCAGAAGAGTAAGATGTGGAGATGACCTTCCTCCTCACAAATATATCAGAAATACATCTACATGTGGGACAACTCCTGCAGAACCCCTACTGAATGCTGGCGGAAGAGCTCAGACTTCCCAAAAGATATATATATATTTCTTTTTCTCTTTTTGTGAGTGTGTAGGTGTATGCTTCTTTGTGGGATTTTGTCTGTAGAGCTTTCCTTTTTTTTTTGTTTTGTTTTTTTTTGCGGTACACCGGCCTCTACTGCTGTGGCCTCTCCCGCTGCAGAGCACAGGCTCCGGATGCACAGGCTCAGCAGCCATGGCTTATGGGCCCAGCCATATCCACCTCATTACAAATAGCTCAATTTCGTTTCTTTTTATGGCTGAGTAATATTCCACTGTATATATGTGCCACAACTTCTTTATCCATTCATCTGTTGATGGACACATAGGTTGCTTCCATGTCCTGGCTATTTTAAACAGAGCTGCAATGAACGTTTTGGTACATGACTCTTTCTGAATTATGGTTTTCTCAGGGAATATGTCCAGTAGTGGGATTGCTAGGTCGTATGGTAGTTCTATTTTCAGTTTTTTAAGGAACCTCCATACTGTTCTCCATTATGGCTGTAGCAATTTACATTCCCACCAGCAGTGCAAGAGTGTTCCCTTTTCTCCACACCTTCTCCAGCATTTATTGTTTCTAGATTTTTTGATGATGGCCATTCTGACTGGTGTGAGATGATATCTCATTGGAGTTTTGATTTGCATTTCTCTAATGATTAATGATGTTCAGCATTCTTACATATGTTTCTTGGCAATCTTTATGTCTTTTTTGGGGAAATGTCTATTTAGATCTTCTGCCCATTTTTGGATTGGGTTGTTTGTTTTTTTGTTATTGAGCTGCATGATCGGCTTATAAATCTTGGACATTAATCCTTTGTCAGTTGCTTCATTTGCAAATAATTTCTCCCATTCTGAGAGTTGTCTTTTGGTCTTGTGTATGGTTTCCTTTGCTGTGCAAAAGCTTTGAAGTTTCATTAGGTTCAATTTGTTTATTTTTGGTTTTATTTCCATTTCTCTAGGAGGTGGGTCAAAAAGGATCTTGCTGTGATTTATGTCATAGAGTGTTCTGCCTATGTTTTCCTCTAAGAGTTTGTCTGTCCTTACATTTAGATCTTTAATCCATTTTGAGTTTATTTTTGTGTATGGTATTGAGGAGTGTTCTACTTTCATACTTTTACATGCACAGATACATTTTTACATGTATCTGTCCAGTTTTCCCAGCACCACTTATTGAAGAGGCTGTCATTTCTCCACTGTATATTATTGCTCCCTTTATCAAAGACAAGGTGACCATATGTGTGTGGGTTTATCTCTGGGCTTTCTATCCTGTTCCATTGATCTATCTTTCTGTTTTTGTGCCAGTACCATACTGTCTTGATTACTGTAGCTTTGTATTATAGTCTGAAGTCAGGGAGCCTGATTCCTCCAGCTCCATTTTTCATTCTCAAGATTGCTTTGGATATTTGGGGTCTTTTGTGTTTCTATATAAATTGTGAAATTTTTTCTTCTAGTTCTGTAAAAAATACCAGTGGTAGATTGATAGGGATTGCATTGAATCTGTAGATTGCTTTGGGTAGTAGAGTTATTTTCACAATGTTGATTCTTCCAATCCAAGAACATGGTATATCTCTCCATCTATTTGTATCATCTTTAATTTCTTTCATCAGTGCCTTATAATTTTCTGCATACAGGTCTTTTGTCTCCTTAGGTAGGTTTATTCTTAGACATTTTATTCTTTTTGTTGCAGTGGTAAATGGGAGTGTTTTCTTGATTTCACTTTCAGATTTTTCATCATTACTGTATAGGAATGCCAGAGATACTGTGCATTAATTTTGTATCCTGCTACTTTACCAAATTCATTGGTTATCTCAAGTAGTTTTCTGGTAGCATCTTTAGGATTCTCTATGTATAGTATCATGTCATCTGCAAACAGTGACAACATTACTTCTTCTTTTCCAATTCGGTTTCCTTTTATTTCCTTTTCTTCTCTGATTGCTGTGGCTAAAACTTCCAAAACTATGTTGAATAAGAGTTGTTACAGTGGGCAACTTTGTCTTGTTTCTGATCTTAGTGGAAATGGTTTCAGTTTTTCAACTTTGAGGATGATGTTGGCTGTGAGTTTGTCATATATGGCCTTTATTATGTTGAGGAAAGTTTCCTCTATGCCTACTTTCTGCAGGGTTTTTATCATAAATGGGTGTTGAAATCTGTTGAGAGCTTTCTCTGCATCTATTGAGATTATGATATGGTTTTTCTCCTTCAATTTGTAAATATGGTGTATCACGTTGATTGATTTACATATATTGAAGAATCCTTGTATTCCTGGAATAAACCCCACTTGATCATGGTGTATGATCCTTTAAATGTGCTGTTGGATTTTGTTTGCTAGTATTTTGTTGAGGATTTTTGCATCTATGTTCATCAGTGATATTGGCCTGTAGTTTTCTTTCTTTCTGAAATCTTTTTCTGGTTTTGGTATCAGGGTGTTGTTGGCCTCATAGAATGAGTTTGGGAGTCTCCTTCCCCTGCTGTATTTCAGAAGATTTTGAGAAAGATAGGTGTTAGCTCTTCTTTAAATGTTTGATAGAATTCGTCTGTGAAGCCATCTGGTCCTGGGCTTTTGTTTGTTGGAAGATTTTTAATCACAGTTTCAATTTCAGTGTTTGTGATTGGTCCGTTTTTACTTTCTATTTCTTCCTGGTTAAGTCTCAGCAGGTTGTGCTTTTCTAAGAAAACGTCCGTTTCTGCCAGGTTGTCCATTTTATTGGCATAGAGTTGCTTGTAGTAATCTCTCATGATCTTTTGTATTTCTGCAGTGTCAGTTGTTACTTCTTTTTCATTTCATTTTTTTAAATTTATTTATTTAATTTTTTTTGTGTGGTATGTGGGCCTCTCACTGTTGTGTCCTCTCCCATTGTGGAGCACAGGCTCCAGATGCACAGGCTTAGTGGCCATGGCTCACGGGCCCAGCCACTCCATGGCATGTGGGATCTTCCCGGACTGGGGCATGAACCCATGTCCCCTGCATTGGCAGGCGGACTCTCAACTGCTGCACCACCAGGGAAGGCCCTCCTTTTTCATTTCTAATTCTATTGATTTGAGTCTTCTCCATTTTTTTCTAGATGTGTCTGGCTAATGGTTTTTCAATTTTGTTTATCTTCTCAAAGAAGCAGCTTTTAGTTTTATTGATCTTTGTTATCGTTTCCTTCATTTCTTTTTCATTTCTTTCTGATCTGATCTTTATGATTTCTTTCCTTCTGCTAAATTTGGGGGTTTTTGTTCTTCTTTCTCTAATTGCTCTGGGTGCAATGTTAGGTTGTTTATTTGAAATGTTTCCTCTTTCTTAAGGTAGGATTGTACTGCTATAAACTTCCCTCTTAGAACTGCTTTTGATGCATCCCATAGGTTTTGGGTCGTCGTGTCTCCATTTTCATTTGTTTCTAGGAATTTTTTAATTTCCTCTTTGATTTCTTCAGTGATCACTTCATTATTAAGTAGTGTATTGGGGCTTCCCTGGTGGTGCAGTGGCTGAAAGTCTGCCTGCTGATGCTTGCGACACAGATTCGTGCCCCGAACCAGGAAGACCCCACATGCTGCAGAGCAGCTAGGCCCATGAGCCATGGCCACTGAACCTGTGCATCCGGAGCCTGTGCTCTACAATGGGAGAGGCCACAACAGTGAGAGAGCCTCGCGTACCACAAAAAAAGAAAAAAAAATGTAATGTATTGTTTAGCCTCCATGTGTTTGTATTTTTTACACATCTTTTCCTGTAATTGATATCTAGTCTCATAGCATTGTGGTCGGAAAAGATACTTGATATGATTTCAATTTTTTTTAATTTACCAAGGCTAGATTTCTGAACCAAGTTATGATCTATCCTTGAGAATGTTCCATGAGCACTTGAGAAAAATGTGTGTTCTGTTGTTTTTGGATGGAATGTCCTATAAATATCAATTAAGTCCATCTTGTTTAATGTATCATTTAAAGCTTGTGTTTCCTTATTTATTTTGATTTTGGATGATCTGTGCAATGGTGAAAGTGGGGTATTAAAGACCCCTACTATGAATGTGTTACTGTCGATTTCCCCTTTTATGGCTATTAGTATTTGCCTTATGTATTGAGGTGCTCCTATGTTGGGTGCATAAATATTTACAATTATTATATCTTCTCCTTGGATCGATCCCTTGATAATTATGTAGTGTCCTTCTTTGTTTCTTGTAATAGTCTCTACTTAAAAGTCTATTTTTTCTGATATGAGAATTGCTACTACAGCTTTCTTCTGATTTCCATTTGCATGGAATTTCCTTTCCAGCCCCTCACTTTCAGTCTGTATGTGTCTCTAGGTCTGAAGTGGGTCTCTTGTAGACAGCATATATACGGGTTTTATTTTTGTATCTATTCAGGCAGTCTGTGTCTTTAAGTGGGAGCATTTAGTCCATTTACGTTTAAGGTAATTAATGATATGTATGTTCCTATTCCCATTTACTTAATTGTTTTGGGTTTCTTATTGTAGGTCTTTTCCTTCTCTTATGTTTCTTGCCTAGAGAAGTTCCTTTAGCATTTGTTGTAAAGCTGGTTGGGTGGTGTTGAACTCTCTCAGCTTTTGTTCATCTGTAAAGATTTTAATTTCTCCATCAAATCTGAATAAGATCCTTGTTGGGTAGAGTAATCTTGGCTGCAGGTTTTTCTCCTTCATCACTTTAAATATGTCTTGCCACACCCTTCTGGCTTGCAGAGTTTCTGCTGAAAGATCAGCTGTTAACCTTATGGGGATTCCCTTGTGTGTTATTTATTGTTTTTCCCTTGCTGCTTTTAGTATGATTTCTTAGTATTTAATTTATGATAGTTTGAGTAATATGTGTCTTGGCATGTTTCTCCTTGGATTTATCCTGAATGGGACTCTCTGTGCTTCCTGGACTTGATTAACTATTTCCTTTCCCATATTAGGGAAGTTTTCAACTATAATCTCTTCAAATATTTTCTCAGTCCCTTTCTTTTTCTCTTCTTCTTCTGGGACCCATATAATTCGATAATTGTTGCATTTAATATTGTCCCAGAGGTTTCTGAGACTGTCCTCAGTTCTTTTCATTCTTTTTTCTTTATTTTGCTCTGCAGTAGTTATTTCCACTATTTTATCTTCCAGGTCACTTGTCCATTCTTCTGCCTCAGTTATTCTGCTATTGATACCTTCTAGAGTATTTTTAATTTCATTTATTGTGTTGTTCCTCATTGCTTGTTTCCTCTTTAGTTCTTCTAGGTCCTTGTTAAATGTTTCTTGCATTTTCTTTACTCCATTTCCAAGGTTTTGGATCATCTTTGCTATCATTATTCTGAATTATTTTTCTGGTAGACTGCCTATTTCCTCTTCTTTGTTGGGTCCTGTGGGTTTTTACCTTGCTCCTTCATCTGCTGTGTGTTATTCTGTCTTCTCATTTTGCTTATCTTACTGTGTTTGGGGTCTCCTTTTTGCAGGCTGCAGGTTCGTAGTTCCCATTGTTTTTGGTGTCTGTCCCTAGTGGTTAAGGTTGGTTCCATGTGTTGTGTAGGTTTTCTGATGGAGGGGATTAGTGCCTGTGTTCTGGTGGAGGAGGCTGGATCTTTTCTTTCTGGTGGGCAGGTCCACATCTGGTGGTGTGTTTTGGGGTGTCTGTAGCATTTTTATGATTTTAGGCAGCCTCTCTGATAATGGATGGGGCTGTGTTCCTGTCTTGCTAGTTGTTTGGTATTGGGTGACCAGCACTGTAGCTTGCTGGTTGTTGAGTGAAGCTGGGTCTTGGCGTTGAGATGGAGATCTCTGGGGGAATTTTGCCATTTGATATTACGTGGAGCTGGGAGGTCTCTTGTGGACCAGTGTCATGCAGTTGGCTCTTCCACCTCAGAGGCACAGCACTGACTCCTGGCTAGAGCACCAAGAGCCTTTCATCCACATGGCTCAGAATAAAAGGAGAAAAAAAGAAAGAAGAAAGAAAGAAAGAAAGAAAGAAAGAAATAAAGAAAGAAAGAAAGAAAGAAAGAAAAAGAAAGAAAAAAGATAAAATAAATTAGGATAAAATAAAATAAAGTTATTAAAATAAAAACTAAAAAAGGATTATTAAGAAAAAAGATTTTTAATTAAAAAAAAAACTGTACTGTTAGAACCCTAGGACAAATGGTGAAAGCAAAGCTATACAGACAAAAATCACACACATAAGCATACACATACACACTCAGAAAAGGAGGAAAAGGGGACAAAATAGTATATGTTGCTCCCAAAGTCCACCTCCTCAATTTGGGATGATTCTTTTTCTATTCAGGTATTCCACAGATGCAGGGTACATTAAGTTGATTGTGGAGATTTAATCTACTGCTCCTGAGGCTGCTGGGAGAAATTTCCCTTTCTCTTCTTTGCTTGCACAGTTCCCAGGGTTCAGCTTTGGATTTGGCCCCACCTCTGCGTGTAGGTCACTGGAGGGCGTCTCTTCTTTGCTCAGACAGGATGGGGTTAAAGGAGAAGCTGATTCGGGGGCTCTGGCTCACTCAGGCCCGGGGGAGGGAGGGGTACGGATGCAGGGCGAGCCTGCAGCAGCAGAGGCCAGCATGACATTGCACCAGCCTGGGGTGCACAGTGCATTCTTCCGGGGAAGTTGTCTCTGGATCCCGGGACCCTGGCAGTGGCGGGCTGCACAGGCTCCCGGGAGGGGCAGTGTGGATAATGACCTGTACCTGCACACAGGCCTCTTGGTGGCTGCAGTAGCCTTAGCGTCTCAGGCCCATCTCTGGTGTCTGTCCTGATAGCCGTGGCTTATGCCCGTCTCAGGAGCTCCTTTAAGCGGCACGCTTAATCTCCTCTCCTTGTGCACCAGGAAACAAAGAGGAAAGAAAAAGTCTTTTGCCTCTTCGGCAGGTCCAGACTTTTCCCCGGACTCCCTCCTGGCTAGCTGTGGTACACTAACCTCTTCAGGCTGTGTTCACACCACCAGTCCTCTCCCCGCATCCGACCAAGCCTCAGCTCCCAGCCACAGCCCACCCCAGCGGGTGAGCAGACAAGCCTCTCAGGCTGGTGAGTACTGGTCGGCACTGATCCTCTGTGTGGGAATCTCTCCGCTTTGCCATTCGCACCCCTGTTGCTGTGGTTTCCTCTGCGGCTCTGAAGCTTCCCCCCTCCGCCACCTGCTGTCTCTGCCCGCAAAGGGCCTTCCTACTCGTGGAAAATTTTCCTACTTCACAGCTCCCTCCCACTGGTGCTGGTCTCATCCCTATTCTTTGTCTCTGTTTTTTCTTTTGCCCTACCCTCATACGTGGGGAGTTTCTTGCCTTTTGGGAGGTCTGAGGTCTTCTGCCAGCATTCAGTGGGTGTTCTATGGGAGCAGTTCCCCATGTAGATGTATCTCTGATGTATACAATGTAGCCGCTGAGGAGGGAAGGATGGAAGCAGGTCCAGAAATGGCTGGGTAGACCTTCCCGCAGGAGCCAAAGGAGAGGGCACCTGGTGTCCCATATCAGCCGCCCAGATGTGGGACAGAAGGGGAAGAGTGGTGGGACCTGGAAGCTTCTCCAGCCACCCCTGCGGTGCCCGGAATTCTCTCTTCTTCTCCCCACCCTGCCAGCTGCAGGGTTCACGTGGAGGCAGGAGGAGCGGCCGGGCCGCCTCTCACTCCTGCTCAGGGCAGCTCTGGCAATGCCTGGCCAACCCCCAGGGGGACACCTGCCCTGGGAAGAGGACACTGGCGCCGGTCAGAGCTCACCCAGTTCCTTAGGTACTGTCATCTCCACAGCCCAATCCACGGCCTCAGCGGGATGCCAGTTTCCCGGGTTCCTCCCTAACCCCAACTGAGCCACTCCACCTGGGGTGAGCAGGGGATCCCACCAGCAACGGGAGAAGGTGGGAGGGGAAGTTGAGACCCGGCCAAGAAAGCTCATGGAAAAGGTGCCAGTGTCCTGCAGGTCAGCCCTCCCCCCAGGAGACTCTCCTATAGCTTTGCTTTTACCATTTGTCCTAGGGTTCTGTCTGTCAGTGGTCTTTTTTTTTTTTGCAGTATGCAGGCCTCTCACCATTGTGGCCTCTCCTGCTGCAGAGTCATGGCTCACGGGCCCAGCTGCTCCGTGACACGTGGGATCCTTCCTGACCTGGGGCATGAACCTGTGACCCCTGCATCAGCAGGCAGACTCTCAACCACTGTGCCACCAGGGAAGCCCCCGTCAGTGGTCTCTTTTTTATCTTTTAGTATAGTTTTTAGTGATTGTTATCATTGGTGGATTTGTTTTTTGATTTGGTTGGTATCTTCTTTCTTTCCTTTTTTTTCTTTTTTTATTACTTTTTAATGTTTTAATTTTTAATAATTTTTTGTATTTTATTTTAATAACTTAATTTATTATTTTCTTTCTTTCTTTCTTTCCTTCCTTTTTTCCCTTTCTGAGCCATGTGGCTGACAGTGTCTTGGTGCTCCAGCTGGGTGTCAGGCCTATACCTCTGAGGTGGGAGAGTTGAGTTCAGGACATTGGTCCACCAGAGACCTCCAGCTCTACATAATATCAAACAGCGAAAGGGCTACCAGAGGTTTGCATCTAAATGCTAAGGCCCAGCTCCACTCAATGACCAGCATGATACAGTGCTGGAAAACCTATGCCAAGTGACTAGCAAGATAGGAACACAATTCTACTCATTAGCAGAGGCCGCCTAAAATCAAAATAAGGTCACAGACACCACAAAACACACCACTGGAAATGGTCTTGCCCAACAAAAAGACAACATCCAGCCTCATACACTAGAACACAGGCTCCAGTCCCCTCCAACGGGAAACTTACCTTAGACCCCCTGAAACAACCTTAGACACTGGGGTCAGACACCAAAAACAATGGGAAATACGAACCTGCAGCCTGCAGAAAGGAGACACCAAACACAGTAAGTTAAGCAAAATGAGAAGACAGAGAAACACACAGCAGATGAAGGAGCAAGGTAAAAAACCACCAGACAAAACAAATGAAGAGGAAATAGGCAGTATGCCTGAAAAATAATTCAGAGTAATGAGTGTAAAGGTGATCCAAAATCTTGGAAATAGAATGGAGAAAATACAAAAAAATATTTAACAAGGACCTAGAACAACTAAAGAGAATAAAAACAATGATGAGCAACACAATAAATGAAATTAAAAATTCTCTAGAAGGAATGAATAGCAGAATAACTGAGTCAGAAGAACAGATAAATGACCTGGAAGATAAAATAGTGGAAATAACTATCACAGAACAGAGTAAAGAAAAAAGAATGAAAAGAATTGAGGACAGTTGCAGAGACCTCTGGAACAACGATAAGCACTCCAAGATTCGAATTATAAGGGTCCCAGAAGAAGAAGAGACAAAGAAAGGGACTGAGAATATATTTCAAATATTATAGTTGAAAGCTTCCCTAATATGGGAAAGGAAATAGCCAATCAAGTCCAGGAAATGCAGAGCGTCCCACACAGAAAAACCCGAGGAGAAACATGCCAAGACACATATTAATCAAACTATCAAAAATTAAATACAAATATAAAATAGTAAAAGCAGCAAGGGAAAAACAACAAATAACACACAAGGGAATCCCCATAAGGTTAACAGCTGATTTTTCAGCAAAAACTCAGTAAGCAAGAAGGGAGTGGCAGGACATATTTAAAAAGATGAAAAGGAAAAACCTACACCCAGATTACTCTACCCAAAAGGATCTCATTCAGATTTGATGGAGAAATTCAAATTATACAGACAAGCAAAAGCTAAGAGAATTCAGCACCACCAAACCAGCTTTACAAAAAATGTTACAGGAACTTCTCTAGGCAGGAAACACAAGAGAAGGAAAAGACCTACAATAACAAACCCAAATTAATTAAGAAAATGGTAATAGGAACATATGTATCGATAACTCCCTTAAATGTAAATGGATTAGATGTTCCACCAGAAGACATAGATTGGCTGAACGGATACAAAAACAACACCTGTATATATGCTGTCTAGAAGAGACCCAGTTCAGACCTAGGCACATATACAGACTGAAAGTGACGGGATGGAAAAAGATATTCCATGCAAATGAAAATCAAAGAAAAGCTGGAGTAGCATTTCTCATATCAAACAAAATAGACTTTAAAATAAAGACTATTACAAGAGACAAAGAAGGACATTACATAATGATCAAGGGATTAATCCAGGAAGAAGATATAAAAATTTTAAATATTTATGCACCCAACATAGGAGCACCTCAATACATAAGGCAAATGCTAACAGCCATAAAAAGGGAAATCAACAGTAACACAATCATAGTAGGGGACTTTAACACCCCACTTTCACCAATGGATAGATCATTCAAAGTGAAAATACATAAGGAAATACAAGCTTCAAATGATACATTAAACAAGATGGACTTAATTGATATTTATGGCACATTCCACCCAGAAACAGCAAATTACACTTTCTTCTCAAGTGCTCATGGAACATTCTCCAGGATAGATCATATCTTGGGAAGTAAATCAAGCTCTGGTAAATTTCAATCATATCAAGTGTCTTTTGATCACAATGTTATGAGACTAGATATCAATTACAGAGAAAAATATGTAAAAAATAAATATACATGAAGCCTAAACAATACACTTCTAAAGAACCAAGAGGTCACTGAAAAAATCGAAGAGGAAATTAAAAAATACCTAGAAACAAGTGACAATTAAAACACGAAGAACCAAAGCCTATGAGATGCAGCAAAAGCAGTTCTAAGAGCGAAGTTTATACCAATACAATCCTACCTCAATATACAAGAAAAATCTCAAACAACCTAACCTTACACCTAAAGCAATTAGAGAAAAAAGGACAAAAAACCCTCCAAAGTTAGCAGAAAAAAAAGAAATCAAAAAGGTCAGATCAGAAATAAATGAAAAATAAATGAAGGGAACAATAGCAAAGAGCAATAAAACTAAAAGCTGGTTCATTGAGAAGATAAAGAAAATTGATTAACCATTAGCCAGACGTACCAAGAAAAAAAGGGAGAATACTCAAATAAATAGAATTAGAAATGAGAAAGAAGTAACAACTGACACTGCAGAAATACAAAGAATCATGAGACATTACTAAAAGAAACTATATGCCAATAAAATGGACAACATGGAAGAAATAGAGAAATTCTTAGAAAAGCACAACCTTCTGAGAGTGTACCAGGAAAAAGTAGAAAATATAAACAGACCAGTCACAAGCCCTGAAAGTGAAACTGTGATTAATAATCTTCCAACAAACAAAAGCCCAGGAACATATGGCTTCACAGGTGATTTCTATCAAGCATTTAGAGAAGACCTAACACTTATCCTTCTCAAACTCTTCCAATATACAGCAGAGGGAGGAACACACTTAAACTTATTCTATTAGGCCACCATCACCCTGATACCAAAGCCAGAGAAAGAGCCACAAAAAAAGAAAACTACAGGCCAATATCATTGATGAACATAGATGCAAAAATCCTCAACAAAATACTAGCAAACAAAATCCAACAGCACACAAAAAGGATCATACACCATGATCAAATGGGGTTTATCCCAGGAATCCAAGGATTCTTCAATATACACAAATCATTCAATGTGATACACCATGACAACAAATTGAAGGAGAAAACCATATGATCATCTCAATAGATGCAGAAAAAGCTTTCAACAATATTCAACACCCATTTATGATAAAAACCCTCCAGAAAGTAGGCACAGAGGGAACTTACCTTAACAAAATAAAGGCTATATATGAAAAAACCCACAGCCAAGATCATTCTCAATAGTGAAAAACTGAAACCATTTCCACCAAAATCAGGAACAAGAGAAGGTTGGCCACACTCACCACTATTATTCAGCATAGTTTTGGAAGTTTTAGCCACAGCAATCAGAGAAGTAAAAGAAATAAAAAGAATCTAAATCAGAAAAGAAGAAATAAAACTGTCACTGTTTTCAGATGACATGGTACTATACATAGACAATCCTAAAGATGCTACCAGAAGACTACTAGAGCTAGTCAATGAATTTGGTAAAGTAGCAACATTAAAAATTAATGCACAGAAATCTCTTGCATTCCTATACACTAATGATGAAAAATATGAAAGATAAATTAAGGAAACACTCCCATTTACCTTTTGCAAAAAAGAATAAAATACTGAGGAATAAACCTATCTAAGGAGACAAAAGACCTGCATGCAGAAAACTATACAACACTGATGAAAGAAATTAAAGGTGATACAAACAGATGGAGAGGTAAATATACCATGTTCTTGGATTGGAAGAATCAACATTGTGAAAATGAGTATACTACCCAAAGCTATCTATAGATTCAATGCAATCCCTCGCAAACTACCAATTGCATTTTTCACAGAACTAGAACAAAAACTTTCACAATTTGTATGGAAACACAAAAGACCCTGTTTAGCCAAAGCAACATTGAGAAAGAAAAATGGAGCTGGAAGAATCAGGCTCCCTGACTTCAGGCTATACTACAAAGCTACAGTAATCAAGACAGTATGGTACTGCCACAGGAACAGAAATATGGAACAGGATAGAAAGCCTAAAGATATACCCACACACATAATACCACCATATTTTTGATAAAGAAGGCAAGAATATACAATGGAAAAAAGACATCCTCTTCCATAAGTGGTGCTGGGAAAACTGAACAGCTACATTTAAAAGAATGAAATTAGAGCATTCCCTAACACCATACACAAAAATAAACTCAAAATGGAATAAAGATCTAAATGTAAGGCCAGACACTATATAACTCTTGGAGGAAAACATAGGCAGAACACACTATGACATAAATCACAGAAAGATCCTTTTTGACCCACCTCCTAGAGAAATGGATATAAAAACAAAAATAAATAAATGGGACCTAATGAAACTTAAAAGCTTTTGCACAGCAAAGGAAAATACAAACAAGACATAAAGACACCCCTCAGAATGGGAGAAAATATTTACAAATGAAGCAACTGACAAAGTATTAAACTCCGAAATTTATAATCAGCTCATGCAGCTCAATATCAAAAAAGCAAACAACCCGGGCTTCCCTGGTGGCGCAGTGGTTGAGAGTCCGCCTGCCTAACGGGCAGAATACTTAAATAGACATTTCTCCAAAGAAGATATACAGATTGCCAACAAACGTGAAAAAATACTCAACATCACTAATCATTAGAGAACTTCCAGTCAAAACCACAATGAGGTATCACTTCACACTGGTCATAATGGCCATCATCAAAAAATCTACAAAGAATAAATGCTGGAGAGGGTGTGGAGAAGAGGGAACCCTCTTGCACTGTCGGTTGGAATGTAAATTGATACAGCCACTATGGAGAACAGTATGGAGGTTCCTTAAAAAACTAAAAATAGAACTACCATATGACCCAGCAAACTCATTACTGGGCATATACCCTGAGAAAACCATAATTCAAAAAGAGTTGTGTACCACAATGTTCATTGCAGCACTATTTAGAGTAGCCGGAAATGGAGCAACCTAAGTGTCAATTGACAGATGAATGGATAAAGAAGATGTCGCCCATATATACAATGGAATATTACTGAGCCATAGAAAGGAACGAAATTGAGTTATTTGTAGTGAGGTGGATAGACCTAGAGCCTGTTATACAGAGTGAAGTAAGTCAGAAAGAGAAAGACAAATACCGTATGCTAACACATGTATATGGTATCTAAAAAAAAACAAATGGTTCTGGAGAGCCTAAGGCCAGGACAGGAATAAAGACGCAGAGGTAGAGAATTGACTTGAGGACACGGGGAGTGGGAAGGGTATGCTGGGACATCGTGAGAGAGTGCCATTGACATATATACACTACCAAATGTAAAATAGATAACTAGTGGGAAGCAGCTGCATAACACACGGAGATCAGCTCAGTGCTCTGGGACCACCTAGAGTGGTGGGATAGGGACAGTGGGAGGGAGACACCAGAGGGAGGGGATATGGGGATATATGTGTGCATATAGCTGATTCACTTTGTTATACAACACAAACTAACACAACATTGTAAAACAATTATACTCCAATAAAGATGTTAACATTTTTCTTTAAAAAAAAATGGAAGAATTAAGAATTGATTAAATATCCATTATTTTCAAACATTTCAGACAAGTTTTATCTGTGAAACCTACAAAAGACAAATTGAGGCTATGTAAGCACAAAACACATAGCCATTAAGTAAAATAGTTTTTTTAAAAAAATAAATTTAGAGTCCATTTTTTTTTTTTTTTTTGGTACGCAGGCCTCTCACTGTTGTGGCCTCTCCCATTGCGGAGCACAGGCTCTGGACGCGCAGGCTCAGCAGCCATGGCTCACGGGCCCAGCCGCTCTGCGGCATGTGGGATCTTCCCGGAGCGGGGCACGAACCTGTGTCCCCTGCATCGGCAGGCGTACTCTCAACCACTGCGCCACCAGGGAAGCCCCATATTTTGTTTTTGAACCCAGATTTTTACCCTTAAGTTCAGAAAATAGAGTCTATGATCCTTAGAAAAACATGTACTGGCAGCCATATATCTTTCAAGGCAATACTAACCATGACACCCAGTACTGTAGTATTTGGCAAGATATACAGTAAAAGTGATTGCTTAATGACAACTTTAAAGTGAAAGATTTCTTGCCTAATTAAAAGCGTGATAATTAATGGTATCCATATTGAACTCTCTGGAGTTTATCCACTTTGAGTTACAAATCAAAATCTAAGAATGTGCTATGCTTGTGTGTGTGTCTTCAAGACTAGAGCCAGTTAGTGATATATGATTTATTCAACTATATCTTACCTAAATTTATGAAATTATTTTGGGATTCTGTGACACATGGAGTTGTATATGTGATACCTAAAGCTACCTTCAGATATGGTCCTTAGCCGAGGCCCAAGAACTGAATGATGTTCTTGCTACCTTCATGATTGAATATTGACTAGTGACTTGGTAAGGCCATTAGTGTTGTTAAGAGAGGTAATTCTGACAATTTATGCTAAAGTGAAATTAATATACAGATAAAAACTCCTGGCCTCATACACATGAATACACATAGCCTACATGTGCTATCATGGGATAAGGCATTCCAATTCCACACAGACTTCTGAATATTTATTGCCTTAATATGATTGATATTCTTTTTCAAGATTTCCTTTAGTTTTACTTTAACTTAGTTGTATCTGTAAAAAGTCATCATGAAGTATCAGTTCAAGTTATTGGAAGCAAAATGGTAGATAATGTCAGTAGTGACTGGAGGAAGTCATATCACAATAGTGGCATCATTCTACAGATATGGAAAATTGTGCTAACATACAGGATGAGTCCAAGGAAATCAGCTGCAGCAGAGAGGAAAACATGGTCTCCAGGTATTTAAAGAGTTTAGAATATTGGCAGTCTAAGTATTCACATTGGAACTTGGATAATCCTGCTGCCCAGGGAGAGAGTTTTTCATCCTCTGACTTGCTTTATATTACCTGCTAGTTGTGGGCATCTGTGAGCATGAAACTGTTGACCATAAGCAGATGAAAATGTGGGTTAATCCTATCCTAAACAAGGCAGAGGTAAGGTGACAAGATTACAATCTAGGGTCAGGGTGGGATCAGTACCTTACCACTGTAGTTCTCAGTCATGCCCAGTTAATAGGCTTCCCCAAATTGACAATCTAATGTGCATTTTAAATTGAGGGGCTTATGTCATCTCATGATTCCATATCAAAGGAAGAAATTTTGAGTGAAAATGTATCTACATATTAATAATAATTATGGAGATTAAAGCTGAGTCTTCTGAAATATGTAACAGTGAATAACAACACAAAGTATGTACTTATTAGAGCAAATGTATTTAGCAAAAGAAAAGACAGGTTTAATGTTGGTAAGAGCACATATACTTTTTGTTATAAAATGTGTCTAAGACTATGGAAAGAAAACTATTGTTTTTGTGTTGTTAAGAAAACCATGTTTAGAGTGGAATAGGGAAAGAAAAAATACCAGATACTTTTATGTGCCCCAAAGAGTTTCTGTTTTCTAGAATCCTCAGGGATCATAATGATCCATAGCACCTCAAATATGTTTCAAAATACTTTCATTTGTTTTTTCACTAGTGTCCATTAATATAAGACACCTCTGCTTTGTGTTTACTCTAGAAGCTTATATAGATGATGAGTTTGGGTCTTAAAGGCCAGAGATATAAGCACTTGAAGCAGATTTTACTTTGTTTTAAACTCCTTATATATAGCAGGCAGGTAAGAAGTTTTGCAAGATTAATAGACAAAGTTTCTGTGATTTTTTTACTATCATCAATGACATTGTTATCTCTAAAACTACGCTAAATCTCCTAATTTTAAGATTTGATACCAATGTCATTCCAACTTGCCATCGCAAACTTACTTTATTGCCTACTCAAATTAATCTACCTCTTTTCTCTCAAAACATGGTTGCATTTTTCTTGTTAGTGTGATTTTATTTCATCTACATCTCAAAAACCATATATGAAACACATGCTTGTAATTATTATACACCATACCTTATCTTCTTTTTGTCCAAAATGAGAGTTGTCTTTTTTACCTTTGCATTTCTAGCCTTGCAAGGGAAATTTTAAAAGAAAGTGTAGACTCTCAATTAATATACTTTTACCTAAATTGCAAAATACATTCCTAAAATTTAATTAGAAAAACAGTATATTTGATTTAAAATTAATTAACTAAATCTAAACTATTTTGTTTAAATTTTGAAAAGTGTATCATATATAATATATGAAGATCACCCTTTTTCCCCTAAGTATTGGACAAAACAGTTGAAATTGTATTGTTGTATTGGTTGGTTTACAAATAAAACAACAATGGTAGCTCATGAGTTTGAATACGAATTTTAAAAAATAGAGTGCAAAAGTGGTTCCAGAATTAGTTCCCGACAAAAAAGATTTAAAAATAGATTTATATATTTTAAAGTGTATAATGAAATAAAAAATCTTGACAGTAATCTAAGGAGCAATAATAAATGACCATTAAACAGCTTACCATGCTGCATAAACCTGATAGTTATTTACCTATTTAATGCTTAAAATTATATAAGTCCTCTTACATATCATAAGAAGAGGGTATCACTTTACTTGTTTTTCCTCCCACTTTGAGGGATCAGCCAGATTTCAGAAAAAAACAGAAGGGGACACTGACAACTTTTTGAACCAGCCATTGCTCGAGAATACTATTCAAACACTTAACATTCAAAACTCTGAAATTAAACTTTTGTCCCATCAATTATGGTCAGTGAATGGAGAGAAATAATTATTTTATTTTTTTCAGCGTAAGTATTAAGTTTAAATTCCTACTTTCCTTCATCTTGTACTGATAGAGAATATAAACTTACATATGTGAGGTTTTTTAGGATTATGGGATTTAAGGGTAAAACTGACAGCAGTCCATATACTTAATTATACTATCACCTTACTGTGGACCAGTTTCCATGCATTCCACCCATTATACTTGAAGAACTATTTCCAACTTTCTTACACACTTTAACTGGCTTAAAATTGACATTTTGCTAGTATGTTCTAGTGGTTAAAAACATAAATTTCTGTGAAACTGATCTTTATTAAGATCTTAGTCCTTCCACTTACTAAATACCCCTTGGATGGATATGTAACCATTCTAAGCTCTGGTTTCCTCAGTTGTAAGATGGGGAACAATAATTTCATTTACGTAAGAAGAATTTTGTGAGGATATAAACAGAACTTGGTTGTAAATCAGTTTGAAAATTCCAGATATTAACTCATGGATACTTACATTAAATTGTAGAAAAGAGGAATTGGCTTAGAAGTGTAATGCACCAGAAAAGCCTGGAAGCTCTATAAATGTGGAAGCACTTTTTATAGAGTCATATCTGATAAAAGATAGCAAAAATTGAAATATATAGACAAATGGGAAGAATACCGTCATATCTGATGAAAAAATCTTTTACTGTCAGAGTCTAAGGAGAGCAATTACAAACACGTTGGTGCCTTTTCCCAAGACTTGCAGAAACAATTATTTATAGTTGAAACTGAATAAGAACTCATCTACCTATTTTTAAGGAGAGACTTGGTTGTTTCCAAAGCAGCCATATCCAGGTGGGTGCAGATGTGTGTTCTGATTATTGATGCTGGTACTTTATCAGTTGTTAGGTGTTTTGAATATCAGTGCTTGGTAGATAGGGGGAATTAAGATCATTATTTCATTTTGTTTTAAGTTTGAAAAGTGGAAATATACATGTCATAAGCATTTTAGGATAAATATCCTAACATAATCAGATACCCAAATATGAATATATGTGAAGAAAACAAAACAATAGAACAAGAGAACATGTCATATATGTTTTAGGATTGAAAAATGTAAGACATTTTTAAACATGCAAGCATTTATCTCTTTGCAATTAATGGAGAGACTTAAATTTTTTAAAAAAAGAATAAAATTCAAACTTGGTTATTTTTTCCATGTTCTTCAGTAATTACCACATGGAAATTTATTGAAAAATCTAATCTGGACTTTAAAACCTTAATTCAACCTAGTCTTATTGGAAATTATGCCAATTAATACCTGTTCTATTTACTACTGCTGCATTCAAATTGCCTAAATGTCTAAACTGGAACTTTTAATTTTAGTAACAGTTAGCTAATATGGATTTTCCTTTACTTCCATTTGCTAATATACAGACTTCTATAAATCATAGGATTTTGGAGCTGAAATAAATTTTATAGGTGGATCCTCTAGTCCAGTCTACTTACTATATAAATGAATAAACTGGTAGCAAGGATATTTTAATGACTTGGTCAAAATTACAGTATAGTTGGAAGACAAAATAAAGTTATAGTTTTTATCCTTTCACTAGTAAAGCAGAGAAGGATTTAAAAAATCTAAAGGTGTCTACAAAATTTCTATGTGTGAGTTGTTTCCTTTGTTATTTGTGTTTACTCAGTTGATAGAGATGGCTTTACTATGCCAGACATAATAACTGGATGAAAGAAGAAAGACTGATTATCTGTATTCAGATTCATGACTAGAGAAAGGAGAGAACTTAGAGATAAATTACTTATCAACAGTATGCAGATAGACTTCGTGTCCTCTCTATCTTAACACCATTTGCTAGTGCCTTTTAGACAGTACATTCCCATACCTCTGAATATACCTTATGAAGATTTGTCCATACTGAAGTGCTCCTTTCACCCAAAGTACACAAATTGTAAGATTAAGTAGGTCCATTCCAGACCTGGAGATTCAGGAAGGCCAGTGTATTAGCAAATATCGTTTGGCTGCTTTCAGCAGAGACTTCAAATAATAGCAAATTAAACAAGGCAGAACTCTATTTATCTCATGTTTCAGTGAAAAGGAAAGGAGATAAATGTAAAACCAAAATTTCTGTGTAGACAAGAAGGGAAGAGATTCTTCAAACAAATGAGAGGATTGGTCTTTAAAGAAATAGACTCTTGAACCATCATAGCAGGAGAAAAGGTAGAACATGTAGGTAAAGAGGCAAATAGACTGGTAATTCTGGCAGTGGGACCATAAGGCAGGGAGTTCACAGATTATTCCTTTGTTAATTTGAAAATAAGCTGGGGATGGGGTCATTAGAAGAGCAGAGGCTCAGTTATGTATACATAGGGGAGCTTGTGGTTTAGAGCAGATGCTTCATTACAACATAGAAAGCACATTAGGTACAGAAGCCAATAAATAGTGGACACAGTGTAAGTTTCTGATATGTGGGTGCATCTTGGAAGATTGTCAGAATCTGCAGAAGCTAAAGTTGTGTGAATAAAATGGTGGTTGTGGTTATGTGTTCATCCATACCATGACTGTTTATTTCTTTCCCTTATCAGACTGTGAACTCATCAGAAGAGCTTATCTCAATTCTGTATCCTTAGCATTTCATGTAGATGATATTGATTAAAAATTTTTGAGTGGATGAATAAAGTACATTATTAAAAATGTGAGATAATCATGTTTTCTCATGTATATGTATTGTGTCCAAAAATAACACTGCTAAATATAGCTTTCTGTGTCTTATCTACTAACATACTCTACACCCATGGTCTTTGAAACTCGTAGGAAAAAAAAACCTTTTATACAGAGCCTCTATTTTGGTTTAGATTCAGCACTAAGTCATTGCTCTAAAAGAAGAATCAAATTTCTGACTGCCCCAAGCCACTGTGATTTCTACATAATAGTAGCTTTCTGAGATTTTTAAAACATTGCTGGTAATAGGCCACTCTGTTTCATTCTAACCTGAACCCTAAATATAGAGTTATTTTTTTTTTCTTCTCTGCATGCTGTATCATTCAGTTCTATGTGGTATCCCTGAAAGAAAAAAAAAATCTAAAAACAAGGCCTAGGAACTCTATTATATGACCATAAAATCCTTCACAAAATGGAAAAGAGAATAGTTATATTGATTAATTTAGTGCCAGAGATGTTCCATGGTTGCAGGTTTGGCACCTTTTGAAGTTGCATTTACCCTTTTAGGCTGCTAAAGCACTATTTAATGAATCAATTCAGTCATTTAGTCAATAAGAGTATCCTTGTCTCTTAAAAGAGTTAATATACATTTTCAGTGGTACTTCACTTATAAAAAAGGAATAGTTAAAACACTCGACAAATCAGACTTAATATCACTTAAAATGCACATTTTTCAAAAGGATGGATTTCCTCCTACCCCAATTATATACATGCCATTTGTGAACAAATTCATAGACCCACATAGAAAGAAGTATTCCCTGTTTAGAAATGTCAGCAGAATGAAACAGTCATAGAATAATGATCTCTTGTTCCCACATAAATACCTAGGGAAAACTAAGATGTTCATTTTCAAAGCAAGAAACATTGATCCACTGTGTATGCCCTATTAAAATGACTTTATTTTATTCCATCAAATAGCTGATGTAAATTCAGTTATTTAGCCTGATAGATATGGGTTCCAGAGAATGACACTTGTGTGCTACAGTACTACTAAATAGATGAAAATCATTGCATTTTGCTTTGCTTTATTTGTCAGAAAAGCAGAATTAAGTTTGTTCATGAACTCTCTAGGGTTTAATATGGGCAATTTAGAAATGGTATACACTGATTTTATTTTTCTTTGATTTCTTATTTTTTTATTGGAGTATAATTGCTTAACAATGATGTGTTAGTTTCTGCTTTATAACAAAGTGAATCAGTTATACATATACATATGTTCCCATATCTCTTCCCTCTGGCGTCTCCCTCCCTCCCACCCTCCCTATCCCACCCCTCTAGGTGGTCATAAAGCACAGAGCTGATCTCCCTGTGCTATGCGGCTGCTTCCCACTAGCTATCTATTTTACGTTTGGTAGTGTAAATATGTCCATGCCACTCTCTCACTTTGTCACATCTTACCCTTCCCCTCCCCATATCCTCAAGTCCATTCTCTAGTAGGTCTGTGTCTTTATTCCTGTCTTACCCCTAGGTTCTTCATGACATTTTTATTTTTTCTTAAATTCAATACATATGTGTTAGCATACGGTTTTTGTCTTTCTCCTTCTGACTTACTTCACTCTGTATGACAGACTCTACGTCCATCCACCTCATTACAAATAGCTCAATTTCATTTCTTTATATGGCTGAGTAATATTCCATTGTATATATGTGCCATATCGTCTTTATCCATTCATCTGATGATGGACACTTAGGGTGTTTCCATCTCCTGGCTATTGTAATTAAAGCTGCAATAAACATTTGGGTACATGACTCTTCGTTAATTATGGTTTTCTCAGGGTATATACCCAGTAGAGGGATTGCTCGGTCATATGATAGTTCTATTTGTAGTTTTTTAAGGAACCTCCATACTGTTCTCCATAGTGACTGTACCAATTCACATTTCCACAAGCAGTGCAAGAGTGTTCCCATTTCTCTACACCCTCTGCAGCACTTATTGTTTCTATATTTGTTGATGATGGCCATTCTGACTGGTGTGAGATGATATCTCATTGGAGTTTTGATTTGCATTTCACTAATGATTAATAATGTTGAGCATTCTTTCATGTGTTTTTTGGCAGTCTATATATCTTTTTTAGAGAAATGTCTGTTTAGATTTTCTGCCCATTTTTGGATTGGGTTGTTTGTTTTTTTGTTATTAAGCTGCATGAGTTGATTGCAAATTTTGGAGATTAATCCTTGGACAGTTGTTTCATTTGCAAATATTTTCTCCCATTCTGAGGGTTGTCTTTTGGTCTTGTTTATGGTTTCCTTTGCTGTGCAAAAGCTTTGAAGTTTCATTAGGTCCCATTTGTTTATTTTGTTTTTATTTCCATTTCTCTAGGAGGTGGGTCAAAAAAATCTTGCTGTGATTTATGTCATAGAATGTTCTGCCTATGTTTTCCTCTAAGAGTTTGATAGTTTCTGGCCTTCCATTTAAGTCTTTAATCCATTTTGAGCTTATTTTTGTGTATGGTGTTAGGGAGTGATCTAATCTCATACTTTTACATATACCTGTTCAGTTTTCCCAGCACCACTTATTGAAGAGGCTGTCATTTCTCCACTGTACATTCCTGCCTCCTTTATCAAAGATAAGGTGACCATATGTGTGTGGATTTATCTCGGGGCTTTCTATTCTGTTCCATTAACCAATATTTCTGTTTCTGTGCCTGTACCATACTGTCTTGATTACTGTAGCTTTGTAGTATAGTCTGAAGTCAGGGAGCCTGATTCCTCCAGCTCCATTTTTCATCCTCAAGATTGCTTTGGCGATTCAGGGTCTTTTGTGTTTCCAAACAAATTGTGAAATATTTTGTCTAGTTCTGTGAAAAATGCCAGTGGTAGTTTGACAGGGATTGCATTGAATCTGTACATTACTTTGGGTACTATATTCATTTCACAATGTCGATTCTTCCAATCCAAGACCATGGTATATCTCTCCATCTATTTGTATCATGTTTAATTTCATCAGTGTCTTATAATTTTCTGCATACAGGTCTTTTGTCTCTTTAGGTACGTTTATTCCTAGATATTTTATTCTTTTTGTTGCAATGGTAAATGGGAGTGTTTTTTGATTTCACTTTCAGATTTTTCATCTTTAGTATATAGGAATGCCAGAGATTTCTGTGCATTAATTTTGTATCCTGCTACTTTACCAAATTCATTGATTAGCTCTAGTAGTTTTCTGGTAGCATCTGTAGGATTCTCTATGTATAGTATCATGTCATCTGCAAACAGTGACAGCTTTACTTCTTCTTTTCCAATTTGGATTCCTTTTATTTCCTTTTCCTCTCTGATTGCTGTGGCTAAAACTGCCAAAATTATATTGAATAAGAGTGGTGAGAGAGGGCAACCTTGTCTTGTTCCTGATCTTAGTGGAAATGCTTTCTTTCAGTTTTTCACCATTGAGGATGATGTTGGCTGTGAGTTTGCTATATATGGCTTTTACTATGTTGAGGAAAGTTCCCTCTATGCCTACTTTCTGGAGGATTTTTACCATAAATTGCTGTTGAATTTTGTCAAAAGCTTTCTCTGCATCTATTGAGATGATCATATGGTTTTTCTCCTTCAATTTGTAAATATGGTATATCACATTAATTGATTTCCGTATATTGAAGAATCCTTGCATTCCTGGAATAAACCTCACTTGATCATGGTGTATGATCCTTTCAGTGTGCTATTGGATTTTGTTTGCTATTATTTTGTTGAGGATTTTTGCATCTATATTCATCAGTGATATTGACCTGTAGTTTTCTTTCTTTGTGACATCCTTATCTGGTTTTCGTATAAGGGTGATGGTGGCCTCGTAGAAGGAATTTGGGAGTGTTCCTCCCTCTGCTATATTTTGGAAGAGTTTGAGAAGGATAGGTGTTAACTCTTCTCTAAATGTTTGATAGAATTCGCCTGTGAAGCCACCTGGTCCTGGGCTTTTGTTTGTTGGAAGATATTTAATCACAGTTTCAATTTCAGTGCTTGTGATTGGTCTCTTCATATTATCTATTTCTTCCTGGTTCAGTCTTAGGTGTGCATTTCTAAGAATTTGTCTATTTCTTCCAGATTGTCCATTTTATTGGCATAGAGTTGCTTGTAGTAATCTCTCATAATCTTTTGTATTTCTGCAGTGTCAGTTGTTACTTCTCCTTTTTCATTTCTAATTCTATTGATTTGAGTCTTTTCCCTTTTTTTTCTTGATGAGTCTGGCTAATGGTTTATCAATTTTGTTTATCTTCTCAAAGAACCAGGTTTTAGTTTTATTGATCTTTGCTATCATTTTCTTCATTTACTTTTCATTCATTTCTGATCTGATCTTTATGATTTCTTTCATTCTGCTAACTTTGGGCATTTTTGTTCTTCCTTCTCTAATTACTTTAGGTGCAAGGTTAGGTTGCTTATTCCAGATGTTTCCTGTTTCTTAAGGTAGGATTGTACTGCTATAAACTTCCCTCTTAGAACTGCTTTTGCTGTATCCCATAGGTTTTGGGTCATCCTGTCTCCATTGTCATTTTTTTCTAGGTATTTTTAAATTTCCTCTTTGATTTCTTCAGTGACCACTTCGTTATTAAGTAGTGTGTTGTTTAGGGGGTGCTGGGAAGATGGCGGAAGAGTAAGATGCAGAGATCGCCTCCCTCCCCACAGATACACCAGAAATACATCTACACGTGGAACAACTCCTACAGAACACCTACTGAATGCTGGCAGAAGACGTCAGACCTCCCAAAAGGCAAGAAACTCCCCACATGCCTGTTTAGGGCAAAAGAAAAAAAAGAAAAAACAGAGACAAAAGAATAGGGATGGCACCCACACCAATGGGTGGGAGCTGTGAAGGAGGAAAGGTCTCCACACACTAGGAAGCCCCTTCATGGGCGGAGACTGTGGGAGGCGGAGGGGGGAGCTTCGGAGCCACAGAGGAGAGCACAGCAACAGGGGTGCAGACAGCAAAGTGGAGAGATTCCTGCATAGGGGATCGGTGCCGACCGGCAGTACCAGCCCGAAGGCTTGTCTGCTCACCCTCCGTGGCAGGCGGGGCTAGGAGCTGAGGCTCGGGCTTTGGTTGGAGCGCAGGGAGAGGACTGGGTTTGGTGGCTCGAACACAGTCTGAAGAGGTTAGTGCACCACAGCTAGCCTGGAGGGAGTCTGGGGAAAAGTCTGCACCTGCCGAACAGGCAAGAGACTTTTTCTTCCCTCTTTGTTTCCTGGTGTGCGAGGAGAGGGGTTTAAGACCGCTGCTTAAAGGAACTCCAGAGACGGGCGTGAGCTGCGGCTAAAAGTGCAGACCCCAGAGACGGGCGGGAGATGCTAAGGCTGCTGCTGCTGCCACCAAGGGGCCTCTGTATGAGCACAGGTCACTATCCACACCCCTCTTCTGGGGAGGCTGTGCAGCCTGCCACTGCCAGGTTCCCGGGATCCAGGGACAACTTCCCAGGGAGAACGCACGGCAGGCCTCAGGCTGGTGCAACGTCATGCCTGACTCTGCCACCGCAGGCCCACCCCGCACGCTGTGCCCCTCCTTCCCCCGGCCTGAGTGCGCCAGAGCCCCCGAATCAGCAGCTCCTTTAACCCCGTCCTTTCTGAGCAAAAAACAGACGCCCTCCAGCGACCTACATGCAGAGGCAGGGCCAAATCCAAAGCTGAGCCCCTGTGAGCTGTGAGAACAAAGAAGAGAAAGGGAAATCTCTCCCAGCAGCCTCTGAAACAGCGGATTAAAGCTCCACAATCAACTTGATGTACCCTGCATCTGTGGAATACATGAATAGACAACGAATCATCTCAATTTGAGGAGGTGGACTTCGAGAGCAAGATCTATGATTTTTTTCCCCCTTTTCCTCTTTTGGTGAATGTGTATGTGTATGCTTCTGTGTGAGACCTTGTCTGTATAGCTTTGCTTCCACCATTTGTCCTAGGGTTCTATCCATCCATTGTATTTTTTTAAAAATGTTTTTCTTAATAATTAATTTTAATTTTAATAACTCTATTATACTTTACCTTCTTTCTTTCCTTCTTTCCTTTATTTCTTTCCTTCATTCCCTCCTTTAGACAATGAATCATCCCAAATTGATGAGGTGGACTTTGAGAGCAAGATTTATGATTTTTTCCCCTTTACCTCTTTTTGTGAGGGTGTATGTGTATGCTTCTGTGTAAGACTTTGTCTGTATAGATTTGTTTCCAACATTTGTCCTAAGGTTCTATCCGTCCATTTTTTTTTCTAAATAAATTTTTAATTCAATAACTTTATTATACTTTATTTTATTTTACTGTATCTTCTTTCTTTCTTTTTTCCTTCCTTCCCTCTTTCCTTCCTTCCTTCCTCCCTCCCTCCCACCCTCTCTCCTTTCTTTCCTTCTTGCCTTCTATTCTTCTTTCTTTCTTTCTTTCTTTCTTTATTCCTTCCTTCCTTCCTTCCTTCCTTCCTAACTTCCTTCCCTCCTTTCCTACTTTCTTTCTTTCTTTCTTCCTACTTCTACTAATTCTATTTTCTCTCCCTTTTATTCTGAGCCGTGTGGATGAAACGCTCTTGCTGCTCCAGCCAGGAGTCAGGGCTCTGCCTCTGAGTTGGGAAAGCCAACATCAGGACACTGGTCAACAAGAGACCTCCCTGCTCCACATAATATCAAACTGCGAAAATCTCCCAGAGACCTCCATCTTAACACCAGCACCCAGCTTCACTCAATGACCAGCAAGCTACAGTGCTGGACAACCTATGCCAAACAGCTAGCAAAACAGGAACACAAACCCACCCATTAGCACAGAGGCTGCCTAAAATCATAATAAGTCCACAGACACCCCAAAACCCATCACCAGAAGGGAATCTGCCCACTAGAGAGACAAGATTTAGCCTCATCCACCAGAACACAGGCACTAGTCCCCTCCACCAGGAAGCATACACGACCCATTGAACCAACCTTAGCCATTGGAGACAGACATCAAAATCAATGGGAACTACGAACCTACAGACTGCAAAGAGGAGACCCTAAACACAGTAAGATAAGAAAAATGAGAAGACAGAAAAACACAAAACAGATGAAGGAGCAAGATAAAAATCCACCACACCTAACAAATGAAGAGAAATAGGCAGTCTACCTGAAAAAGAATTCAGAATAATCATAGTAAAGATGATCCAAAATCTTGGAAATAGAATGGACAAAATTCAAGAAACATTTAACAAGGACGTAGATGAACTAAAGATGAAGCAAACAATGATGAACAACACGATAAATGAAATGAAAAAGACTCTAGATGGGATCAATAGCAGACTAACTGAGGCAGAAGAACGGATAAGTGACCTGGAAGATAAAATAGTGGAAGTAACTACTGCAGAGCGGAATAAAGTGAAAAGAATAAAAAGAACTGAGGACAGTCTCAGAGCCCTCTGGGAAAACATTAAATGAACCAACATTCGAATTATAGAGGTTCCAGAAGAAGAAGACAAAAAGAAAGGGACTGAGAAAATATTTGAAGAGATTATAGTTGAAAACTTCCCTAATATGGGAAAGGAAATAGTTAATCAAGTCCAGGAAGCACAGAGAGTCCCATACAGGATATATCTAAGGAGACATACGCCAAGACACATATTAATCAAAGTGTCAAAAATTAAATACAAAGAAAACATATTAAAAGCAGCAAGGGAAAAACAACAAGTAACACACAAAGGAATCCCCATAAGGTTAACAGCTGATCTCTCAGCAGAAACTCTGCAAGCCAGAAGGGAGTGGCAGGACATACTGAAAGTGATGAAGGAGAAAAACCTGCAACCAAGATTACTCTACCCAGCAAGGATCTCATTTAGATTTGATGGAGAAATTAAAACCTTTACAGACAAGCAAAAGCTGAGAGAGTTCAGCACCACCAAACCAGCTTTAAAACAAATGCTAAAGGAACTTCTCTACACAACAAACACAAGAGAAGGAAAACACCTATAATAACGAACCCAAAGCAATTAAGAAAATGGGAATAGGAACATACATATCCATAATTACCTTAAATGTAAATGGACTAAGTGCTCCCACCAAAAGACACAGATTGACTGAATGGATACAAAAAGAAGACACGTATATATGCTGTCTACAAGAGACCCACTTCAGACCTAGAGACACATACAGACTGAAAGTAAGGGGATGCAAAAAGATATTCCATGCAAATAGAAACCAAAAGAAAGCTGGAGTAGCAGTTCTCATATCAGACAAAATAGACTTTGAACTAAAGACCATTAGAAGAGACAAAGTAGGACACTACATAATGATCAAGGGATCGAGCCAAGAGAAGATATAACAATTGTAAATATTTATGCATCCAACATAGGAGCACCTCAATACATAAGGCAAAAACTAACACCAATAAAAGGGGAAATCGACAGTAACACATTCATAGTAGGAGACTTCAACACTCCAATTTCACCAATGGACAGATCATCCAAAATGAAAATAAAAAAGGAAACACAAGCTTTAAATGATACATAAAACAAGATGGACTTAATTGATATTTATAGGACACTCCAACCAAAAACAACATAATACACATTTTTCTCAAGTGCTCATGGAACATTCTCCAGGATAGATCATATCTTGGGTCACAAATCAAGACTTGGTAAATTTTAGAAAATGGAAATTGTATCAAGTATATTTTCTGACCACAATGCCATGAGACTAGATATCAATTACAGGAAAAGATCTGTAAAAAATACAAACACATGGAGGCTAAACAATACACTACTTAATAACGAAGTGATCACTGAAGAAATCAAAGAGGAAATATAAAAATACCTAGAAACAAATGACAATGCAGACACAACGACCCAAAACCTATGGGATACAGCAAAAGCAGTTCTAAGGGGGAAGTTTATTGCAATACAAGCCCACCTTAAGAAGCAGAAAACATCTCGAATAAACAACCTAACCTTGCACCTCAAGCAATTAGAGAAAGAAGAACAAAAAAACCCCAAAGCTAGCAGAAGGAAAGAAATCATAAAAGGCAGATCAGAAATAAATGAAAAAGAAATTTAGGAAACAATAGCAAAGATCAATAAAACTAAAAGCTGGTTCTTTGAGAAGATAAACGAAATAGATAAACCACTAGCCAGACTCATCAAGAAAAAAGGGAGAAGACTCAAATCAATAGAATTAGAAATGAAAAAGGAGAAGTAACTGACACTGCGGAAATAAAAAACATCATGAGGGATTACTACAAGCAACTCTATGCCAATAAAATGGACAATCTGGAAGAAATGGACAAATTCTTAGAAATGCACAACCTGCCAAGACTGAATCAGGAAGAAATAGAAAATATGAACAGACCAATCACAAGCACTGAAATTGAAACTGTGATTAAAAATCTTCCAACAAACAAAAGCCCAGGACCAGATGGCTTCACAGGCGAATTCTATCAAACATTTAGAGAAGAGCTAACACCTATCCTTCTCAAACTCTTCCAAAATATAGCAGAGGGAGGAACACTCCCAAATTCCTTCTACGAGGCCACCATCACCTTGATACCAAAACCAGACAAGGATGTCACAAAGAAAGAAAACTACAGGTCAATATCACTGATGAACATAGATGCAAAAATCCTCAGGAAAATAGTAGCAAACAGAATCCAACAGCACATTAAAAGGATCATACACCATGATCAAGTGGGGTTTATTCCAGGAATGCAAGGATTCTTCAATATACGGAAATCAACTAATGTGATACACCATATTTACAAACTGAAGGAGAAAAACCATATGATCATCTCAATAGATGCAGAGAAAGCTTTTGACAAAATTCAACACCCATTTATGATAAAAACCCTGCAGAAAGTAGGCATAGAGGGAACTTTCCTCAACATAATGAAGGCCATATATGACAAGCCCACAGCCAATTGCATCCTCAATGGTGAAAAACTGAAAACATTTCCACTAAGATCAGGAACAAGACAAGGTTGCCCACTCTCACCACTCTTATTCAACATAGTTTTGGAAGTTTTAGTCACAGCAATCAGAAAAGAAAAGGAAATAAAAGGAATCTAATTTGGAAAAGAAGAACTAAAGCTGTCACTGTTTGCAGATGACATGATACTATACATAGAGAATCCTAAAGATGCTACCAGAAAACTACTAGAGCTAAT
>NW_020174046.1:80981-88516 GCF_003031525.2 Neophocaena asiaeorientalis asiaeorientalis | reverse complement strand
CATGGCACAGGGATATCAGCTCAGTGCTTTGTGACCACCTGGAGGGGTGGGATGGGGAGGGTGGGAGGGATGGAGATGCAAGAGGGAAGAGATGTGGGAATGTGTGTATATTTATAACTGATTGACTTTGTTATAAAGAAAAAACTAACACACCATTGTAAAGCAATTATACCCCAATAAATATGTTTAAAAAAATAAAATAATTTTTTTTTTTAAAAAGTAGTGTATTGTTTAGCCTCCAGGTGTTTGTATTTTTACACTTTTTCCTGTAATTGATATCTAGTCTCATTGCGTTCTGGTCAGAAGAGATACTTGATACAATTTCAATTTTCTTAAATTTACCAAGGCTTGATTTGTGATCCAAATATGATCTACCCTGGAGAATGTTCCATGAGCACTTGAGAAAAATGTGTATTCTATTGTTTTTGGATGGAGTGTCCTTTAAATATCAATTAAGTCCATCCTGTTTAATGTATCATTTAAAGCTTGTGTTTCCTTATTTATTTTCATTTGGATGATCTGTCCATTGGTGAAAGTGGGGTGTTAAAGTCCCCTACTATGAATGTGTCACTGTCGATTTCCCCTTTTATGGTTGTTAGTATTTGCCTTATGTATTCAGGTGCTCCTCTGTTGGGTGCATAAATAGTTACAATTGTTATATCTTCTTCTTGGATCAATCCCTTGATCATTAACTAGTGTCCTTCTTTGTCTCTTCTAATAGTCTTTATTTTCAAGTCTATTTTGTCTGATATGAGAACTGCTACTCCGGGTTTCTTTTTGTTTCCATTTGCATGGAATATCTTTTTCCATTCCCTCACTTTCAGTCTGTATGTGTCTCTAGGTCTGTAGTGGGTCTCTTGTACACAGCATATATATGGGTCTTGTTTTTGTATCCATTCAGCCAGTCTGTGTCTTTTGGTGGGAGCATTTAATCCATTTACATTTAAGGTAATTATCGATATGTATGTTCCCATTCCCATTTTCTTAATCGTTTTTGGTTTGTTATTGTAGGTCTTTTCCTTCTCTTGTGTTTCTTGCCTAGAGAAGACCCTTTCACATTTGTTGTAAAGCTGGTTGGGTGGTGCTGAACTCTCTCAGCTTTTGCTTGTTTGAAAAGGTTTTAATTTCTGCATCAAATCTGAATGAGATCCTTGCTGGATAGAGTACGCTTGGTTGTAGGTGTTTCTCCTTCATCACTTTAAATATGTCCTGCCAGTCCCTTCTGGCTTGCAGAGTTTCTGCTGAAAGATCAGTTGTTAACCTTATGGGGATTCCCTTGTGTGCTATTTTTTGTTTTTCCCTTGCTGCTTTTAGTATGTTTTCTTTGTATTTAATTTTTGACAGTTTGATTAATATGTGTCTTGGCATATTTCTCCTTGGATTTATCCTGTATGGGACTCTCTGTGCTTCCTGGACTTGATTAACTATTTCCTTTCCCATATTAGGGAAGTTTTCAACTATAATCTCTTCAAATATTTTCTCAGTCCCTTTCTTTTTCTCTTCTTCTTCTGGAACACATATAATTCAAATGTTGGTGCATTTAATGTTATCCCAGAGGTCTCTGAAACTTTAGAAAGGAAAGAAAGAAAGAAAGAAAGAAAGAAAGAAAGAAAGAAAAAAAAAAAACAAAGAAAGAAAGAAGGAAAGAAGATAAAAGAAAATAAAATAAAGGTAAAATAAAATAATATTATTAAAAAATAATTATTAAGAAAAACTTTTTTTTTAAAGTAAAAAACAAACAAACAAACAAAAAAACCCAAACAAAACGGATGGATAGAACCCTAGGACAAATGGTGAAAGCAAAGCTATATAGACAAAATCTCACACAGAAGCATACACACTCAGAAAAGAGGAAAAGGGGAAAAAATAATAAATCTTGCTCTCAAAGTCCACCTCCTCAATTTGGGATGATTCGTTGCCTATTCAGATATTCCACAGATGCAGGGTACATCAAGTTGATTGTGGAGACTTAATCCACTGCTTCTGTGGCTGCTGGGAGAGTTTTCCCTTTCTCTTCTTTGTTCACATAGCTCCTGAGGTTCAGCTTTAGACTTGGCCCTGTCTCTGCATGTAGGTCGCTGTAGGGCGTCTGTTCTTCGCTCAGACAGGACGGTGTTAAAGGAGCCACTGATTCAGGGGCTCCAGCTCACTCAGGCCAGGGGGAGGGAGGGGTACGGAGTGTGAAGCGAACCTGTGGCAGCAGAGGCCAGCGTGACGTTGCACCAGCCTGAGGCGTGCTGTGTGTTCTCCCGGGGAAGTTGTCCCTGGATCCCAGGACCCTGGCAGGGGCGGGCTGCACAGGCTCCCTGCAAGGGAGGTGTGGAGAGTGACCTGTGCTCGCACACAGGCTTCTTGGTGGCGGCAGCAGCAGCCTTAGCATCTCATGCCCGTCTCTGGGGTCTGCCCTGTTAGCCGCGGCTCGCGCCCGTCTCTGATGCTCCTTTAAGCAGCGTTCTTAATCCCCTCTCCTCGCGCATCAGGAAACAAAGAGGGAAGAAAAAGTCTCTTGCCTCTTCGTCAGGTCCAGACATTTTCTCAGACTCCCTCGCAGCTAGCCGTGGTGCACTAACCCCTTCAGGCAGTGTTCATGCCTCCAGTCGTCTCCCTGCGCTCTGAAGCCCGAGCCTCAGCTCCCAGCACCACCTGCCCCGGTGGGTGAGCAGACAAGCCTCTCGGGCTGGTGAGCGCTGGTCAGCACCAATCCTTTGTGTGGAAATCTCTCCGCTTTGTCCTCCGCACTCCTGTTGCTGCGCTCTCCTCCGCGGCTCCAAAGATTCCCCCCTCCGCCACCCACAGTCTCCGCCCGCGAAGGGGCTTCTAGTGTGTGGAAACCTTTCGTCCTTCACGGCTCCCTCCCACTGGTACAGGTCCCATCCCTATTCTTTTGTCTCTGTTTCTTCTTTTTTCTTTTGCCCTACCCAGGTACGTGGGGAGTTTCTTGCCTTTTAGGAGGTCTGAGGTCTTCTGCCAGCATTTGGTAGGTGTTCTGTAGTTGTTCCACGTGTAGATGTATTTCTGATGTATCTGTGGGGAGGAAGGTGATCTCTGCGTCTTACTCTTCCCCCATCTTCCCCTGTATCCACTGTCTCCCAGGAAGCACCTTTGATGTTCCGAAGCATCCACTCGATGGCGGCCGGAAGCGGGTAACAACGGAGCTGCTCCTTTCAGGGCACCACCCAAGTACAGGTGGGAAGGTGGAAGGGAGATGCTCAAAGGCAAAGGCAGGGATTCTGAGGGACAGCAGTGCACCCGGGAGGGAGGCTGCACAGGGTCTGGGTAAGGAACGAAGGCAGGAATCTACCCTTTACTTGCTAAGGGCTCCGGCCAAGTCACTCTCTGGGCCTTGTCTTCCTCACCTTCTTCCTCTTTGACTTCTTTTAAGCAAAATGTACAGATCTAATGATCATTTCAGTTACATAATTCTGAATTATATGCATTCTATTGAGAATTCTATATATTGTTATATATCAGAAAGTAGGCACTGTAACACAACATCTGAAGGTTTGTTGGCTAATGACTGTTCAAATGAAGGTAAATGTTACCATAATAAAATAAATGATGGCTAATCATGCCTGGTTTGATAGTATTTTAATCTGAACGGTTAAAAGAAAAGATGGCTAGAGCTCCAGGGGGAAAGACAGAAAAGGACAGAGATTTATATGTTCAAATAATATGCATGTACATACCTATAAGTCTGGGCACAGATGATCTGTAGGTGGACACACATTGCATGATGAATAATTGCATAATCCCTTAAAGCAAGTTTCATACTTACCCTTATGTTGAACACTGTGTATATGCTGTGTCTTCTGGACAGTTCACCATACAGATTGTGATACAAGTTAATGTGCTCAGGAAAAGTCTTTATATCATTATTGCCTTTCTTCAGGATTTAAATTTCATGTTAGCACAGTCTATGGCTGGGGGGAAGCAGTGAAATTTTTTGACATCAAAGCATATGAAATTATGGAAATAAAAGCTAAAGTAAATAAAAAAGTACTTTCTTAAAAATGTTTATTTTATATTGGAGCATAGTTAATTAACAATGTTGTGTTAGTTTCAGGTGTACAGCAAAGTGATTCAGTTATACATATGCATGTATCTATTCTTTTTCAAATTATTTTTCCATTTAGGTTATTACAGAATATTGAGCAAAATTCCCTGTGCTATACAGTAGGTCCTTGTTGGTTATCTAGTTTAAATATAGTAACATGTACAACAGTGCTTTTTATTGAAACAGGTATACTTCCTTTCAAAATGGGGTCATTGCATAACACTTCTGAAATATAGGATAGTGATTATCAATAAGATAAAAGCTGCATAAAATGAGAGATGTAGATTTAGCTCAGAGTTTAATATATTATTTAAAGGAAATAAGTTTCCCATTTCTTGCTAATATCTTTTTAAGAAAAGATGGAGTCTTGTCACATGTCTCAGGTAGTATTCCTCACTCTAGCCACTCATTCTAAACTTATTTTCTCCATTTTGAAACTATAACAATAAACCCCACTTATGTTCTAATTCTCCTTTATCTTCTCTGCATAGCTTTTGCTTTCTGTTCAGATAGTGTCATTCATATAGTAATAGTCTCAGTGGAGGCATAATGCTATTTAACTTAAAAATATGCATCCAGGCCCGCCAAGTGAGGAAGGTCTTGTCAGAATGAACCTGAAGGATTACACAGATACAAGACACAGCAAGCAGTAAGTAGAAAGGGCAGAAATGAAGACTTGCCATAGGAAAAGCAAATCGAGAACTTGGTTATTGTAGTTGGGGTCGAATTTTTTTAAGCCTTACTGTGTATTGATTTAGAGTTCGAGTGGCCTCAGACTGAAGGCTCTTCCTGCCTAAGGAAAGAGTTCCAATGAGAACAGAGTTCCAGTAAGTATGTTGAGAGGATAATGTGCAAAATAAATTGCCCTTTCTTCACAAAGGAGATCATTGCTGGGGCAGGTAGTCATATGCATCAGAATAGGTTGTTTTCACATGCTCCTATACCAAGAAGGCACTGTTAGTGATGTAACCATCTCCCAACTCCCTCCTTTACAGTACACACAGTACACACATACCCAGCATTGGATGAAAGAGTCACTCTAAGACACGGCACAAGCACATGTTGAAAAGAGCTACAAAGGATCAAGACATCTCCCTTGTTTCACCCTGCCTTGACACAGTGACTGCTTATTCTTTTGTTTTTTCACCTCTTCTGACTTTTTAGATTTTGACATGCTACACCTTTTCCCCAGTGCATTTTGACTCAAAATAAAATAAAATAAGCAAACAACAGAAGCTCTTTTTGTCTCTCTCCATCAGGTCCCACATTCCATCTCCACCTCCATCTTCTGTATTTCTACCACCTTTCAGTTGCCTCAAAAATTTGAAATCCAGAGATTTCTTCATCATGAAATACATTATTTTACAGAATTTTTCCAATTATATGAAATAACTGATTAACTGGAGCTTTACTTAGAATTTCTTTTAAAGCCATAAATCAGAAGATGCATTTTATACACAACTCAAGAATTAGTCATGAAAGAGTTTTTATTTCTTTACCCTCCTGTGTTTTTGCACATTTCACCAAGTGCTATATTTTTCCAAATTATTCTACCACCTTAGATACATAAGGGCAGACACTTTTCCTTTCAAATACATTTTTAGTGACTTTTTCTTCATGGACAAAAATCAGTTAGGATCTACTTAAATATTCTAATTTAATATCAAAAATTACAATCAGTAGAACTAACATTTTCCTGGTTATATCTCTAAATGAAAAGTGAAAGGGAATATATATTGGCACATTTAACTGAAGAAATCAATACAATTCCAAATCATTCTGCTTTATTTTAAAGTGCCTTTGTTAAAAAAAATATCTATAGTGATTAATTTATGAACTCTTAGAGCCATTTAATAACTTTGTTTAACCTTTGAAATGTTTCATAACTTTAAAAAGTCCAATGAATGCTATAATCTCAGAATTACTAACTTCCTTTCAAGTAGTGGAATATTCGTGAAAGGGCCTAGATCCTTCTTAATTTCACTGAAAACACTTCCTCAGGTGACCCTTTCCACATGTCCATTATTTCTGCTATCATAAGTCGAATTGCCTATTATGTTTATAAATGTTGAGAATGGAAGTGAATTTTAACAAATTCACTTGTAGCTTGCATACTTGGAGTAGATAAAAAAATGTAGGAAAAAATTTAAGATAATTTATACAGGTAGGACTTTGTTTGTTATGTGTCATTCACCAAATGTGAATTTGTTTCCTACTACACACCAGAAACTATATGATCATAGAATATTGAAAGTACTTTGTAAATTGCCACATCCGAGGTAAATTTGTTTATAGTTCTTTTACTAAGATACTTGGTTCTCTCTCCCCTTTATGGTGTCTGTGTGTGTGTGTGTGTGTGTGTGTTTGTGTGTGTTTAACTCTTGGAAACACTTAACACTTATTAAGTGAGCATTTAAACTTTGTTGATCACACACAGAAAACGCACTTTGTAAAGACATATTTCCTGGTCACAAGTATAAGGTCTCCGTGGAGAAAAAGTCAACAAACATAAATCAATGGAAAATAATATAAAGCAATACATCATTTAATGCCTTGTCTTGTGACCTAATAGTTTCCCTAGGAACTAAGAAGAAAATAAGATAATTGAACAAAAATCAGAAACTGAGTAAATGGCAGTAGTAGTACTTTACTTTGTACCGGCAGACAAACAGAAAGTTACAGCTAGAGATACAGGAAGGGACTCCCAGATTAAAAACAACAAAATGAGCATGAATACAGAAGCTCTTCACATTGTCTAAATTCTTGTTTTTACACAGGGCAAGAACAATGAGACATTTAGCTATGTCTGGAGACTCTTTTTTTGGAGACATTTTTGGTTGTCACAACTGAGCTGAAGTTGTGGGCTAAAGGAAAACTGCGATGGGGAATAGGGGGTTTGACTTGCATCTAGTAGATAAAGGCCAGGAGTGGACTGAACATTCTACAACGAACAGGCTAGTTTCCTCACAAGAGAAAAAACCATGTTGTCCAAAATGTTATTAGTGTCAGGGTTAAAAACCCCTGGCCTAAATATGAGTCTGGCAAGTGTTTCTCTCAAGTTACATCCTATATCAAGTTGTAGGGGGGCTGAAACAGGGACTTCACCGCATTTTCCCAGCATTTACCATACAAATGGTTATAACAGGATCTTTAGAAACCAATGAAAAGAAATAATAAGAAAAAGTTTATTCTGAGCCCTTTGATTTTCATCACTAAAACATGGGGTATGCCAATAAGCACTTCAGAGTATCTACTACAGTAGGTACCATTTGAACAAGGAGGTGTCTTTCTATTTCTGTAGGTCTTCTTTAATTTCTCTTGACAATGTTTTATAGTTTTCAGTGCCTGAGGCTTGCACTTAAAATTATTCTTAATTATTTTATTTTCATAATGATATTGTAAATTGAATGGTTTTCTTAGTTTCAATTTTGGATTCTTCATTATATAAATGTATAGTATATATATATATATATATATATAT
>NW_020174046.1:29195-80951 GCF_003031525.2 Neophocaena asiaeorientalis asiaeorientalis | reverse complement strand
TATATATATATATATATATATATATATATATACAACTGAGGAATAAAAATGCTTTATTGAAGTATGAATGGCATACTAAAACTATACATGTTTAATATATACATTTCATGAGTTTGGAGACATGTATATACCCTTGAAGCCATCACCACAATCTATGCCATAAACATATTAATTACTTCCAAAAGTTTCCTCCTGCTTTATTTATTTATTTTTTGTGTTGATAAGAACACTTAGAAAAGGTATCCTCTTAGAAAACTTTTAATTATACAATACAGTATTTACTATGGACTATACAATAGAGTAGATCTTTAGGACTTATTGATATTGTATAACTGAAACTGTACCTTTTGACCATGGCTTCTACGTTTCTCTGCCCCCCAAGTCCCTGTTAATTATCATTCTAATCTTTTCTTCATCAATTTGAATAGTTTCAATTTCTCATATGGGTAGGATCACATAGTATTTGTTCTTCTGTGACTGGCTTATTTTTACTTAGCATAATGTTCTTTAGCATAATATTCATCCACTTTGTCACAAATTACAAGATATTTCTTTTTAAGGCTGAATAATATTCCATTTTATATAAATCCAATATTTTCCCAATTTATCCATCAGTGGACATTTACCTTGTTTCCATATCATGGCTATTGTGAAGGCAGGGTTGCAGATATCCCTTGGAGATCCTATTTTCAATTCCTTTGGATAAATACCCAGAAGGGGGATTGTTGGATCATATGTTAGTTCTATTTTTAATTATTCAAGGACCATACTGTTTTCTATACTGGCTGTACCAATTTACATTCCCACCAACAGTGTGTGAGAGTTCTCTTTTCTCCATATTCTCTTTAATACTTTATATCTTTTGGTTTTTTGGTTTGTTTGTTTGCTTGATTATAGCCATTCTAACAGGTGTGTGGTGACATTTCATTGCAGTTGGTTTAAGTTTTTATTTCCCTGATGTTGTTGAGTACCTTTGCATTAACCTGTTGGTCATTTGTTTATCTTCTTTGGAGAGATGTCATTTCAGGACTTTTGCCTATTTTTTAATAAGATTACTTGTTTTTGTTTTTGCTATAGAGGTGTAGGAATTCCTTATAAAGTTTGGATATTAACCCTTTTGCAGATATATGGTTTATAAATATTTTCTCCTATTCCACTGGCTGCCTTTTAAATTTGTTGACTATTTCTTTTCCTGTGAAGAAATCTTTAATTTAATATAACTCTATTTGTCTAGTTTTTGCTTTTGTTGTCTGTGCTTTTGGTATCACATCCAAGAAATAATTGCTAAGGCAATGTCAAAGAGCTTTTTCCCTTTGTTTTCTTCTAGAAATTTTACAGTTTCACATCTGACATTTAAGTCTTTAATCCATTTTAAATTGATTTTGGGGTATGGTATAAGGGTCCAGTTACATTCTTTGCATATGGATATACAATTTTTCCAACACAATTTGTTGAACAGATAATGTTTTCCCATTTTGTATTCTTGGTACCCTGCTCAAAGGTTAGTTAATCACATACATATGGAAGGGTTTAATTCTGGCCTCTTTATTCTGTTCCATTGGTCTATATGTCTGCTTTTATGCCAGTATCACATTGTTTTGATTACTGTATATTTGTAATACATTTTGAAATCTGGAAGCATGATTGCTTGCAGCTTTTTTCTTGCTCAAAATTGTTTTGGTTATTTTAGATCTTTTACAGTTCCATATAATTATTTTTTTATTATTTATGTAAAATATGCCATTAGGATTTTGATAGAAATTGCACCAAATCTGTAGATTGCTTTGGGTAGTAAGGATATTTTAACAATATTATTTCTTCCAGTCCATGAACATGTAATGTCTTTCTACTTATCTGAGTGTTTTAAACTTTCTTTCATCAATGTTTTATAGTTTTCTTAGTGATTTAATTTATTCTCTAAAGCTTACAGTATTCTCAATGTGTCAAAAACTATTTTATACTAACTTACTTCCAGTAAAGTATAGAAACTTTACTCCTATATAGCTCCTTTGGCTCCACCCTTGTACCGTGATAATTAAACATATTATGTCTATACATATTGCAAACCCAAGAATACATTCTTATAATTATGTCTTTATATTATCTCTTTTAAAGAGGCTGAAAGAATAGAGGAAAAGCAAGTGTGTGTTAATAGAGTTTGTTATATCAAGCTTCCTAATAACCATTTTTAAATTTTTTCCACTGAATTCCAGTTACCTTTTGGTATAGGTTTTCTCAAATCTGTATATTTTGTGCTCTAATTGTTAAATATATTACATATATATGCTAAAATACCAATAAAACAATCATATATTGTATTATTTTATGAAATTGTTTCTTAAGAGAAAAAAACGTATAAGTAATACATAATTATTCTGTCTTTTATAATATCATATATACATATATATATCAGCATAATTACCTTTATCAGTGTTCTTTATTTTTCTGTATATTCAAACTACTATCTGGTGTCATTAAGTGTTGGCCTAGAGAACTTCCTTTAGTATTTCAGGTAGGCCAGGCCTGCTGGAAACACATTGCATAACCTTTTTTTTTGTTTTGAAATGTCTTTCTTTTCCCTTCATTTTGGAAAAGTAGTTTTACTGGATATAGAATTCTTGACTGACAGTGTTTCACTTTTGACACTTTGAATATATTTCATACTGATTCTTTAGGTTTTCATTGCTTCTTATGATAAGTCAGCTTATAATCTTATTGGGCTTTGCTTGTAGGTAATGAGTTGTTTTTCGCTTACCACTTTCAAGATTTTTTTGGTTTGTCTTTTCACATTTTGAATTTGATGTGTTTGGATGTGTATCTCTTCGTGTTTATTTTACTTGGAAGTTTTTTAGTTTCTTTGCTATATAGGTAAGTGTTTTTCATTAAATTTGACAAGTTTTCAGCTATTATTTCTTCAAATATTTTCCTGCATTTTTCTCTCTTCTCTGTTTCTATTACTCACATTATAAATATGTGGGTGTGCTTAATGGTGTCACATATTTCATTGAGGCTCTTTCTTTTTTTCCTTTTTTTAATCTCTGCTTTTCAGACTATATAATATCTATCAATCTATCTTTGTTGATTCTTCTTTCTGTCAGTTCAAACTACTGTTAAGCTCTTCTAGTGAATTTTTCAGTGCAGCTATTGTACTTTTCAACTCCAGAATTTCCATTTCATTCTTTTATAACATTTGTATATTTTAATGATATTCTTTATTTGATAAGATATTTTTATTACATCTTCCTTAATTCTTTGGGCATGATCTCATTTTTTTGAACATATTTATGAAAATACAATAGTATAATAATTGCTTTGGGGACTTTCTTCTCTGAGAAGTCCAACATCTGGACTCCTTCAAAAGAAATTTCTATTGAATTTTTTTTCTTTTTCTTTACTTTGCCTTTTAAAAAATATTATGTGTCATAACTTTTGTTCAAAACTGGATATTTTAGGTAATATATTAGCTACTCTGGATGCTGATCTCCTCACCAAGGTATTGATGTTATTTGTTTACTTAGTCACTTACTATATTTAGTGACATGGCTGAAATAATTCTGTGAAGTCAATTTCCCCTGAAATGTGTAGTTTTGCAGTCTCCACTCATATATTTTTGTTTGTTTGTTCTCATCTTTTAGACTGGTTACCTACACATCACTCCTGGGTCAGTATAAGCCACATAATGGACAAAAGTTGTGCTTAAACCTTGATGGTCAGTTAGGTTATTGCGCTTTACCACTAGATGTGTGTGTGTGGTTGTTTGGTGGGTGTTGGGTGTTTCTATCACAGTTTGAATTTACATTTTTGCCACTTATTTAACCAAATACTAGTAGCTTGAATTTTTTCTCTCTCATCACTCTCAAAAAGGTGCAGCTCTAGGCTTTCTCATAAGCTTACAGACATCCAAGAATTCATGTGATTTTTTTTTTAAGCCTGGCTTCTATGGAATCACTCCTGGTTAGAGCACAGGCTCTGGACGAGCAGGCTCAGCAGCCATGGCTCACAGGCCCAGCTGCTCCGCGGCATGGGGGATCTTCCCGGACCGGGGCATGAACCTGCATCCCCTGCATCGGCAGGCGGACTCTCAACCACTGTGCCACCAGGGAAGCCCAGTGTCACTTATTTTCAGTCAGTGTTTGATCAGAAGTTATGCATGAGCCCTTATCTCCAGTGAGAATTCCACTCTTTATTGATTGATCTGTATGCAGTTTGTGGAATGTTTTCAAGTATTTTGCACGTTATACATTGGATGATACTGAATTCATGTTACCCTAGCATTATATACTATTTTCCTAATCCCAGTGACTGTGATCTCAGGATGATTCTTCTTGGCTGTCTTTTTCCTTGGTTCTCTTCGTTAGACTTCTTATTGTTCTGCCTTTTCACTTGCATCTATAGCATCAAGGAGCTAAAACTGCTCTCATTATTTCTCTCCATTATTTTGAAAAATACCTCAAGGCATGGAACTCTTCATGCTCTGTTCCAAATGAAATCATTACCCTCAAGCAGAGCTGTGAAGGTTTGATCCTATGGTTTCTCTCTCTGGCAGAATCTCTGGACTACTTCACAAGAGTGAGGATTGCATCCCCCTTACCCTGGAGTGACATACCTGCTCTATGAACAAGGTTGGTTGGATATGTCCTAGATTTCTTGGCTTGCCCCTCCTGCTTGGCACATCCATCATAAGTGCTAGCTGGTTTCTGAGTGTTCAGGGTCAAATGCTCCTGCCTACTACACTGTGAGCAGAACTTATGCCCAACAATTCAGGCCTGGGTTGAAGAAAGTTATTCTAGGCATTTCAGCTGTGTCTGACCAGAATATAGCTTCTGCAACAGGGGACTGAGATAGGTGAAAAACACCAGCAACCTGCCCAATCTGTGGTGAAAATGTAGCCCAAGACTGGGACATGGAAAGAAAGAGATCCCCATCTTCTTGATTGGAGAAGGAGGGCCAAGGATAGTTGTTATAAATGGAAGAATTTATGTAGGGGAGCTAGTCATGGTTCCAATACCACAATCTTGCTTCTCTTACTTAGATTTAGTACACTTTCTTGAATGAATGTTTTCCCATTTGCTGTATATCCCTAGGCAATTTCTAGAAACTTTAAATGCTTGCATTTTAGTATAATTTTCTCCAGTAAAATGTTGGTGGAAAGTCATCTGTGTTCCTCACTCTGTTATTCCAGAGTCAGTCATGTAATATATTTACCTGCGTGTGTGACTGCTGACTGCCTCTCAAACTCTAGTGATAGTAAAGTCTTCTGTGGGTCCAAGGACAACTGATCCTAGAGAATGTGAATAGGTTCTGTAAAAACAAAAAAATGCATCACAACTAGCTCCATAACAACTGAAAATCTGTGTGTGGGGCAGAAAGGGGACAGGAGTGGAAAAGAGGGTGAGGAATATGTTGGGCAAAACCAAGCAATATTACAAAGTCTACTGCTGTAAGAGACCAAAAGAAAAAAAAAAAAAAAGGAAAGTGAAAGAAAGATGTTTCTAATTACTTTTTTAAAATACCTATTTCATTTACAGTATTAAAAAATATTTTTAAAATTATGTATAAATATTTAATATAAACATGCCTATTAAACAATTAGCCATATCTCTTGTGTGCTATTAAACTATTTATTAAATTCATGGGAATCATGGCTTAAGTATCGAATTACCTTGAGATTTTAAAATTTATTTCTCATAGCTTCAGAGAAATGTAAACTTCCTCTGGCCTTTCTTTTTGTGCATATTAAACACTCTTTTAGAATATTCCTCAGTTGATAGTTTGTTCTTAAAATATTGCCTCTAGAGAAATTCCTAATGACAAGCACTCCTCTAAGCACTTTATTACAACAGCTTATCAATTAATTAATGAACAGAGGGATATCTTTAATGAAGCTTCTCACCTTTTGGGGAAGGCTAAATTAAAATCAGAAATCCCCTCTAGTGTGAAATAACAATTTTCCACTTTAAGCTAAATGATGTTATCAAAACCAAACTACCAACTGGTATGTTTCCATTTACTCAACACTTTTTCCAGTGTCCACTATTTCCTAAAATAACAGCACCATGTTTATACCATTAGTCTAAATGCTCTCCATAAAACTCACTAGAGTTAAATCACAAACCATAGACAACATGGTGCCATGTCTGTCATTGTTGGATAGAAATAAAATAAAGTAACTCTCACTATAAAGAAATTCAACTCACAGCTGCATAACTGCTTAAATTTTTTGACAGGTAAGGAACAATCAAGATGACATAAAGAGTGGGAAATGATCTTGAGAAGTTTCTGTTCTAATATAAAATAATCTTTCTAATAGAATGTGTCTTCTTCTGGCTTTCCATGAAAAATGATTACTTGTCTGATTATTATATCTTTATTTACCCAGGATATTAATCAGTCAATGAATTTAATCAATATAAATGTTGGATAATTTAGCGTTCAAAAGCACTCTTCAGTCATGTGCCAGGGGCAAAATACAGAATCAACTTCCCAGTATCTTACTTGAATAGATAAAGTAATATTATTCTCGTCAGTATGGTTTGTAACATCCATTCCAATGTAATTTATTTTTAGTTAAAGATAAATCCAGTTTTAAGGGATTTTTCTGTTTCCCTAAATTAGGTATAACATGCTTCAAAAATATATTTAGAAGTCACTTATATAGTGCTTACTACGTGGAAAGCACTGTTCTAAGTGGTTCTTTAAAAAAATCAATTAATGTAATAATGATATGAAATAGGTATAATCATTATTCCTCTTTCATAGAGAAATTCACATGAATTAACTGTGGCTACAGAGGGTAGTTTCCCACCAGGAATCACAATAAAGATAAATGGCAAAACTAGAGTTTTGACATTAATCCAGAGTACACGCTCCTATGCACCATGCTACACTGACTATTTTTGAAAAAACAAAGCTTTTCATCTGATTTATTTTTTAGCAGCATGTTTTATTATCATTATCATCAAAGCATTAAACTACTTGGTGATGCCATATGATCTGTTTGGGGCAAAACTAGTCACATAGGAAGTTCCAGCTAAGTATGTCCACATAATGTAACATGTTTTATAACAACCCTAATGGCATTATTTTTGAAAGATTTTGTTAGTTTGCTGATAATTTCCTTTCCCACTTTACAGTACATTTGTGTCCTTAAGAATACTCTCTTAGAGGCTTTTTGGTGGGGCTAATGGAGGACTCCTGGAGGGCTCATGCCAAGGAATACTTCCTAGAAATTCTGCTGCCAGTGTCCTTCTCTCTGGGGTGAGTGAGAGCAGCCCCCCGCCTCTGCAGGAGAACCTCCAACACTAGCAGGAAATATTGACATATAGTAACTCCACAGCATGTGGCCCCAAGAACAGCCCTAAAAACATGTGGGTGATAAGGTATTGGTGTTCCAGCTGGGATTCAGGCCTGTGCCTCTGAGGTGGGAGAGCTGAGTTCAGGACATTGGTCCACCAGAGAACTCCCAGCTCCATGTGAGCTCCCAGCTCAAACAATGAAAACTCTACCAGAGATCTCCATTTCAACACTAAGACCCAGCTCCACTCAATGACCAGCAAGCTACAGTGCTGGACACCCTATGCTAAACAACAAATAAGAGAGGAACACAACCCCACCCATTAGCAGAGAGGCTGCCTAAAATTATAATAAGTCACAGACACCCCAAAAACACACCACTGGACATGGTCTTTACCACCAGAAAACAAGATCCAGCCTCATTCACCAGAGCACAGACACCAGTCCGCTCCACCAGGAAACCAACACAACCCACTGAAATAAACTTAGCTACTTGGGGGCAGACAGTGAAGACAGTGAGAACTATGAACCTGCAGCATGCGAAAAGGAGACCCCAAACACAGTAAGTTAAGCAAAATGAGAAGACAGAGAAATACATAGCAGATGAAAGAGCAAGGTAAAAACTCACTGGACAAAACAAATGAAGAGGAAATAGGCAGTCTACCTGAACAACAATTCAGAGTAATCCAAAGGTGATAGTAGTAGTAAAGGTGATCCAAAATCTTGGAAATAGAACAGTGAAAATACAAGAAACGTTTAACAAGGTCCTAGAAGAACTACAGCACACACACAAAAAAAAAAAACCTGTGATGAACAACACAATAAATGAAATTTAAAATTTTCTAAATTGAATCAATACCAGAATAACTGAGGCAGAAGAACAGATAAGTGAACTGAAAGATAAAATAGTGGAAATAACTACCACAAAGCAGAATAAAGAAAAAAAAGAAAAGAGGACACTCTCAGAGACCTCTGGGACAACATTAAATGCACCAACATTGGAATTATAGGGGTCCCAGAAGAAGAAGAGTGAAAGAAAGGGACTCAGAAAATATATAAAGAGATTATAGTTGAAAGTTTCCCTAATATGGGAAAGGAAACAGTCAATCAAGCCCAGGAAGCACAGAGAGTCCCATACAGGATAAATCCAAAGAGAAACAGGACAAGACACATATTAATCAAACTGTCAAAAATTAAAACAAACAAAAAATACTAAAAGCAACAAGGGAAAAACAACAAATAACATACAAGGGAATCCCCATAAGGTTAACAGCTGATCTTTCAGCAGAAACTCTGCAAGCCAGAAAGGAGTGGCAGGACATATATAAAGTGATAAAAGAGAAAAAGCTACAACCAAGATTACTCTACCCAGCAAGGATCGCATTCAGATTTGATGGAGAAATTAAAACCTTTACATACAAGCAAAAGCTAAGAGAATTCAGCACCACCAAACCAGCTTTACAATAAATGTTAAAGGAAATCTCTAGGCAGGAAACACAAAAGAAGGAAAATACCTACAATAACAAACCCAAAACAATTAAGAAAATGGAAATAGAAACATACATATCGATAATTCCCTTAAATGTAAATGGATTAAATGCTCCAACCAAAAGAAATAGACTAGCTGAATGGATACAAAAACAACACCCGTATATATGCTGTCTACAAGAGACCCACTTCAGACCTAGGGACACATACAGACTGAAAGTGAGGGGTTGGAAAAAGATATTCCATGTAAATAGAAATCAAAAGACAGTTGGATTAGCAATTCTCATATCAGATAAAATAGACTTTAAAACAAAGACTATTATTACAAGAGACAAAGAAGGACATTACATAATGATCAAGGGATCAATCCAAGAAGAAGATATAACAATTGTAAATATTGTAAATATTTATGCACCCAACATAGAAACACCTCAATACATAAGGAAAATGCTAACACTCATAAAAGAGGAAATCAACAGTAATACAGTCATAGCAGGAGACTTTAACACCCCACTTTCACAAATGGACAGATCATCCAAAATGAAAATAAATAAGGAAACACAAACTTCAAATGGTACATTAAACATGATGGAGTTAATTCATATTTATAGTACATTCCATCCACAAACAGCAGAATACACATTCTTCTCAAGTGCTCATGGAACATTCTCCAGGATAGATCATATCTTGGTTCACAAATCAAGCCTTGGTAAATTCAAGAAAATTGAAAACCTATCAAGTATATTTTCTGATCACAAAGCAATGGAGCTGGATATCAATTACAGGAAAATATCTGTAAAAAATACAAACACATGGAGGCTAAACAATACACTATTAAAGAACCAAGAGATCACTGAAGAAATCAAAGAAGAAATCAAAAAATACCTAGAAAAAAATGACAATGAAAACATGATGACCCAAAACCTATGGGATGCAGCAAAAGCTAAGAGGGAAGTTTATAGCAATACAATCGTATCTCAAGAAATAAGAAACAACTCAAATAGATGATTTAACCTTACATTCAAAGAAATTAGAGGAAGAAGAACAAAAAAGCCCCAACATTAGCAGAAGGAAAGAAATCATAAACATCAGATCAGAAATAAATGAAAAAGAAATGAAGGAAACAGTAGCAAAGATCAATAAAACTAAAAGCTGGTTCTTCGAGAAGATAAACAAAATTGATAAACCATTGGCCAGACTCACCAAGAAAAAATTGGAGAAGACTCAAATCAATAGAATTAGAAATGAAAAAGGAGAGGTAAAAACTGACACTGCAGAAATACAAAGGGTCATGAGAGATTACTACAAGCAACACTGTGCAACAAAATAGATAACGTGGAAGAAATGGACAAATTCCTCAAAAAGCACAACTTTCCAATACTGAACCAGGAAGAAACAGAAAATATAAACAGACCAATCATAAGCACTGAAACTGAGCCTGGGATTAACAATCTTCCAATAAACAAAAAGCCAGGACCAGATGGCTTCAAAGGTGAATTCTATCAAACATTTAGGGAAGAACTAACACCTATTCTTTTCAAACACTTCCAAAGTATAGCAGAGGGAGAAACACTCCCAAACTCATTCTATGAAGCCACCATCACCCTGATACCAAAACCAAGCAAAGATGTCACAAAGAAAGAAAACGGTAGGCCAGTATCATTGATGAACATAGATGCAAAACTCCTCAACAAAACACTAGCAAACAGAATCCAATAGCACATTAAAAGATCATACTACATGATCAAGTGTAGGTTTATCCCAGGAATGTAAGGATTCTTCAATATATGCAAAACAATCAATGTGATAAACCATATTAACAAATTGAAGGAGAAAAGCCATATGATCATCTCAATAGATGCAGAGAAAGCTTTCAACAAAATTCAACACCAATTTATGATAAACACCTTCAGAAGGTAAACACAGAGGGAATTTACCTCAACACAATAAAGGCCATATATGATAAACTCACAACCAAGATAGTTCTCAATGGTGAAAAACTGAAGCCATTCCCACTATGACCAGCAACAAGACAAGGTTGTCCACTCTCACCACTATTATTCAATGTAGTTTTGGAAGTCTTAGCCACTGGAATCAGTGAAGAAAAAGAAGTAAAAGAAATCCAAATCAGAAAAGAAGTAAAGTTGTCACAGTTTTCAGCTGACATGGTACTATATATAGAGAATCCTAAAGATGCTACCAGAAAACTCCTAGAGCTAATCAACGAATTTGTTAAAGTAGCAGGGTACAAAGTTAATTCACAGAAATCTCTTGCATTCCTATACACTAATGATGAAAAATCTGAAAAAGAAATTAAGGAAACGCTCCCAGTTTCTATTGAAGAAAAATACGAAAATACCTAGGAATAAACCTACCTAAGGAGACAAAAGACCTGTATGAAGAAATTTATAAGACACTGATGAAGAAATCAAAGATGATACAAACAGGGTTTCCCTGGTGGCGAAATGTTGGGAGTCTGCCTACCCTTCTTGGATTGGAAAAATCAACATTGTGAAAATGACTATACTACCCAAAGCAATATACAGATTCAATGCAATCCCTATCAAACTACCAAAGGCATTTTTCACAGATGTAGAACAAAAATTTTCACAAGTTGTATGGAAATACAAAAGACCCTGTATGGCCAAAGCAATGTTGAGATAAAAAACGGAGCTGGAGGAATCAGGCTCCTGGACTTCAGACTATACTACAAAGCTACAGTATTCAAGAGAGTATGGTACTGGCACAAAAACAGAAATATGGATCAATGGAACAAGATAGAAAGCCTAGAGATAAACCCATGCACATATGGTCACCTTATTTTTGATAAAGGAGGCAAGAATATACAATGGAGAAAAGACAGCCTCTTCAATACGTGGTGTTGGGAAAACTGGACTACTACATGTAAAGAATGAAATTTGAACATTCCCTAACACCATACACAAAAATAAACTCAAAATGGATTAAAGGCCTAAATCTAAGGCCAGACACTATAAAACCCTTAGAGGAAAACATAGGCAGAACACTCTATGACATAAGTCACAGCAAGGTCCTTTTTGACCCACCTCCTAGAGAAATAGAAAAAAAAAATAAACAAATGGGACCGAATGAAACTTAAAAGCTTTTACACAGCAAAGGAAGCCATAAACAAGATGAAAAGACAACCCTCAGAATGCAACTGACAAAGGATTAACCTTCAAAATTTACAAGCAGCTCATGCAGCTCAATATAAAAAAATCAGACAACCCAATCCAAAAATGGGCAGAGGACCTGAACAGACATTTCTCCAAAGAAGATATACAGATTGGCAACAAACACATGAAAGGATGCTCATCATCTCTAATCATTAGAGAAATGCAAATCAAAACTACAGTGAGGTATCACCTCACACCGGTCAGAATGGTCATCATCAAAAATCTAGAAACAGGGCTTCCCTGGTAGCACGGTGGTTGGGAGTCCGCCTGCCAATGCAGGGGACACAGGTTCGTGCCCTGGTCCCGGGGGATCCCACATGCCACAGAGCGGCTGCGCCCGTGGGCCATGGCCGCTGAGCCTGCGCCTCCAGAGCCTGTTGCTCCGCAACGGGAGAGGCCACAGCAGTGAGAGGCCTGCGTACCACAAAACACACACACACACACACACACACACACACACACACACAAAATCTAGAAACAATAAATGCTGGAGAAGGTGTGGAGAAAAGGGAACACTCCCACTGTTGGTGGGAATGTAAATTGATACAGCCAATATGGAGAACAGTATGGAAGTTACTTATAAAAGTAATAATAGAACTATCATACAATGCAGCAATCCCACTACTGAGATATACCCTGAGAAAGCCATAATTCAAAAAGTATCATGTACCACAATGTTCATTGCAGCACTATTTACAATAGCCAGGACATGGAAGCAACCTAAGTGTCCATCGAGAGATGAATGGATAAAGAAGATGTGGCACGTATATACAATGGAGTATTGCCCAGCCATAAAAAGAAACGAAGTTGAGTTATTTGTAGTGAGGTGGATGGACGAAGAGTCTGTCAAACAGAGTGAAGTAAGTCAGAAAGAAAAAGACAAATACCGTATGCTAACACATATATATGGAATTTAAGAAGAAAAGAAGAACCTAGGGGTAAGACAGGAATAAAGATACAGACCTACTGGAGAACGGACTTGAGGATATGGGGAGGGGAAGAGTGAGCTGTGACAGGGCGAGAGAGAGACATGGACATATACACACTAACAAACGTAAGGTAGAAAACAGCCTCATGGCACAGGGATATCGGCTCGGTGCTTTGTGACCGCCTGGAGGGGTGGGATAGGGAGGGTGGGAAGGAGGGAGACGCAAGAGGGAAGAGATATGGGAACATATGTATATGTATAACTGATTCACTTTGTTATAAAGCAGAAACCAACACAACATTGTAAAGCAATTATACTCCAGTAAAGTTGATTAAAAAAAAAGAATACTCTCATACAAATGAACAAACATAACCAAACAGAATCCATCATAGATACAGAGAACAAACAGGTTGTAACAGGAGGGAGGGGGGTGGAAGGAGGTAAAGAATAAGTAAGGGAGATTAAGCGATACAAACTTTCAGTTATGACATAAATAAGTCACTGGTATAAAAAGTACAGTGTGGGGGGCTTCCCTGGTGGCGCAGTGGTTGAGAGACTGCCTGCCGATGCAGGGGACACGGGTTCGTTAAAAAAAAAAAAAAAAAAAAAAAAAAAAAAAAAAAGTACAGTGTGGGGAATTTGGTCAATAATTATGTAATATCTTTTATGCTGACAGATGACAGTTAGATGTATCATAGTGATTATTTTGAAATGTATACAAATATCAAATCACTGTTATGTAACAGGAACTAACATAGTGTTATAGGTCAATTATACTTCAAAAACAAACAGAATCATAGAAAAAGAGAGATTTCTGGTTACCAGAGGTGGGAGGTAGGGGGAGAGGAATTAGATGAAGGTTGTCAAAAGTTACAAACTTCCATTTATAAGGAAAACTAAGTAGTAGCAGTGTAATGTACAGCATGATAATGATAATTACGACTGCTCTTCATTATAAATGAAAATTGTTGAGAGTAAATACTAATCCTATCACAAGGGAAAACAATTGTTTGTTGTTTATTTTGGTTATCATTTATCATATCACTAACTTTATTTTGGTTATCATTCATGATGTCTGTAAGTCAAATCATTATGCTGTACACCTTAAAGTTGTACAGTGCTGCATGTCAATCATATCTCAGTTAAGCAGGAAAAAATATATTTAAACTTCTAAAATAATGTGGGAAAAATGTAGTATTAGGTGGAAAACAAGAAATTTGGGCCTGAGTTTCAAAAGGCTAAAGTAAATTGAGGATGCAATAAGTGAAAAAAGTTTCTGATAGAGATCTTTCTTACTCCAGAAAGCTGTAAGTAATTATAATACCATGATTATTTCTGGACACAAATGTCTTATATTAGGTCAGTTTATTTTATTTTAAAAAATCTTCATAAATCATTTGAAAGCTATGTTTGTGAATATTGTCTCAGATTTTAAAAATTCTTTTATGGGCCACACATTAAAAGATATCTTGTTATGTTCAGTTTCTGTTAAAAAAATACTTTCTTATACATTACTTCCCTGTACTTGTAAAGGAATTTCCATCTTTATTTTCTTTACTCTTTCTTGTTTCTGAATATTCAATGACTTTTTCTGCAGCTAATGAAAATTGAAGGTCTTCATATGTAATGTTTGAGAGTACAGATAGTATTCAGTGGAAATTGGGAATCATCAAGCATGTTTTTTATCACAGGAACATAAAACAATCTGTACATATATTTTTTTGTAAATCTTATATATAGGAAAATATAATTTAAAATCACCTACCATAAAATCAATGGTAAAACTATTTGGGGATTTGTTTTTTTAAATCAGTGCAAAGTATAGTGAATATGCTAAAGATATTTATAAACTCTGACTTATTTTAATGTACTTGAAATTTTGTTTCTGGTAAGAGCTATTGCTTTCTTGTGTGACTTCCTGACTACATTTCAGTAAAATGTGCATATAATAACAATAAACTGTATTCTGTGTGAAATATTTCCTATGCATGGCATCCTTTTTTACTGGCCAGTGTTTGCTTGTGCATTAATAACATAGAAGTATTATTGAAGTTATATTTTTTTGAAATAATTTAAATCCTACCAGGAAATCATTAAGAAAGAAGGAGAGGGGCTTCCCTGGTGGCGCAGTGGTTGAGAGTCCGCCTGCCGATGCAAGGGACACGGGTTCATGCCCCGGTCCGGGAAGATCCCACATGCCGCGGAGCAGCTGGGCCTGTGAGCCATGGCTGCTGAGCCTGCACGTCCGGAGCCTGTGCTCCGCAATGGGAGAGGCCACAACAGTGAGAGGCCTGCGTACCACAAAAAAAAAAAAGAAGAAGAAGAAAGAAGGAGAAATTAGAGAAAAATAAGGATTGGATTTCTTAAATTTTCAGGAAGCTATCTAAAGAATCACTTTCAAACTCTATCTTTTCTTTCAAGATTCTGACGAGACAATTTTATTGAACCTTCTCATAATTTCCATGTCTATGTTTGCATTTTTGTGAGGGCAATGGTGGAAGATTAGTCTTTAGCTAAACTGAATATCACTACTGTATTTTTACTCATATCATTTAAGTAATACTTTTTATGCTTTTCAATTAGCCACACTCCTTCTGTATTTTTATCTTGTAAATTTGAAATACTTGAAACCAGTGCTTAAAATAGGTTTTATTATAAGGCTTTTTTTACTCATTTTATTTAAATATTCATTTTTAGTACTGTATATTTTCCCCAAGTTGTAACCGTTTATATTCTCAAATTTATTAAAGACATTCCTACAGGAGAACTTTGCATGTTAAGTGAGGAAGGCATAGTGTAAGGAATAATCCAGTGTCTTTCTTATTTAGAATATCTGGGTTTTGGCCATAATTTCTTGGCCATAGGATCTTTTATTCATTCTATTTTGGGCTCAGTTTACTCATTTTTAAAATCTCAACATTCATTTCAGGGAGTAGTTATGAAAAGTAAATAAAGATTATACACACACATGAATATATGCATAAATATCATATTTATCCCTGTAAGTATATTACTGTTTAATGCTCAATACATTTTTTCTTCCCTGACATCTTGTAATCATTCAAGTATTAATTTACTTATCTATTTATCTCTACATTTACCTATTCAACCAATTCATCAAGTCTTTACTATGTTCTCATGCTGTACAATTTTGGAATGCACAGGTATATAAAACAGTCTTGGACCCCCCAAACACACAAACAAATGGGAAAAAAATAAATATAATTAAGTAAATGTGATAAATGCTCCAAAAGAGGTTTGTTCATGGTGGATTGTTATTATATTTGATAATCATGTACTTTGTTTTCAAAATTCTATTTTCCACATTTTATTTCCACAAGTTCAAATGTAAGTTATACATTTATTAATAAATTATATTCCTTTTTAATGTATTTAAATAGTTATTTGAATTTAGTAATATGTAACAAAAAGCATGCATTACTAAATCAATTTTATATATGCAAATATGCTTTTGACTTTTTCCTGGAAAAGTGGCATCTAAATACATTACTTGGATGGTTCTATTTTTAGTAGCTAAAAATTCTCCATTTAAATTAATAGAGTCTTATTGACATCAAATGCTTCATTGAAATGAATGGGTTTTAGTAGTGAGTCATCCCTACTGGAATGAATGGCATGTGTAATTTATAGATCATATAGTTACAGAAGGAAGGGACCTAATAGATCAGTAAGTCTGAGTTGTCTGCTTGGCTGGGATATAGTCCCCAAATAAAGGACAGAATGTTTGGTCTTAGCCAAAAGGCCATGAACAAAAGCTATTTTAATTTATTGCAATTAAAATGAATGGGATTCAATCTAACACATTTATGAGGATGCGATAACTATCGAATCACATTCATTTCAGTGGGGTGTGTTAGTCATCCAATTCTATTTATTTCCATGGGGATCTATTATTTATTGAATCACATTTATTTAAATGGGGATTCATTAACTAAAAAATCTAATTAGTTTCCATGTGCATGCATTAGCTATCATGTCATCCTTCCTTTCAAAGACAATTCTCTAGTTATCAAATCCCATGCATTTATGTTTGGATTGGATTCTAGAGTTTGAAAAAGCTGTTACTCTTAATTAAATGGTTGCAATAAACTGTTATCATTATTATACTCTTGCATTTTTAAGACTATTTTCTAAATATCCAAAGACTTAGTCACCTCAGTTTTCAATAGCTAAATGAAATGATCTCTCAAATACTAAAACATTTAAGTTAGCAAATGACCAAAGGTCTAATATGTTTTTTAAAATGTGAGGATTGTATTACCTTTCTAAGTCAGGCTGTATCATTTTTTCCCTGAAACCTAGCCATTTGGTGATGTTTTCATGTTCAGCAAGATTTTGAAAATGAGGGGAAATAATGTCAACCTTACAAGGCCATATGATTAAGTGCTTTGATTTATGAGTTATGTACACTAAGCTAATGTAACAGTATATGTGTCATTAGAATCATAATTGGATGGATTTCATTTTTACTTCTTGGCCACAATTCCAACTCTTCAATTATTAAAAATAATCCATGTTTTGGAGAAATCAGAATTTTCTTGTGCCAGGCTTACATAGTACCAAGTTCAACAGATAGCTAGAAATTATTACTATTGAGGTAGATTAAGCAACAAACATAGTTACTCTAGACACACACCTTTCTCAAACTATCTTGGTACATCCTAGATTTATGCAGGTAACATAGCTTTTCCTAGCCTTAAATAAATGATCTTTTAAATAATACAGTGATTTAAGTCACTTTAGTTTATAAAAAGTTCAGGGACACAGAATAATGTGAATATATTATATCAGTAATAGCTTAAGGCTGTGTTGAACTAAGAGACCTTTTAAATTACTGTGAGCTTAATACTTCGAGGTAGCTATTGAATTATTAACTCTTTTTCAACCTGTTAGATGATCATAAACACCTTATTTGATTTACTCTAAATTTAGCAATGCCATGTTTTTATCTAAATGAATTCATCTGAGAAAAATACACAGAAAAAGTAGAAATTACATAGACAAATAAACATGAATAGCATGAATAAAATGTGTACTAGCTAATGTGCTAGACAAATAGAATGAATAAAATGTGTGCTGGTTAATAATAATTTTAGATTGCTTTTCAAATTTCATCTTTTAAGAATTAAGAATAATATGCTAATCCTATGTTAGCATTTCTGTAATATTTGAATCTTGTATCAACCATTATATTTTAAAAATCCACAAGAAAACAAGCATAAATATAAATTTATATTGATGTGTTGCAAAGTCAAAATACCTAAGATTGAATCCCACTAATATTTGGTATCACTGAGACTTTGATAAACTTATTTAAATTTCTGGTGCTTGTATTTCTTCATCTATAATATGAAGGATAAAATCAAAGCTACCTAATCGATCGTTGTGAGAATTATATCATATAATCCTTGTAAACTTCTTACTGTGGTACCAGTATGCATACTCACACTAAGACCCATATAAATCTGTAGTACTTCTATACTATAGTTTCCACTCAGTGTTTTATAAACTAGCTATCTTGTCATTACTAAATTTTTTAAAAGACAAGAGAAACAATTTTAATAAGCTGTCATGTAAGAATATTTCCCCTTATAAAATAACTAAGATCAATTATATTTTAAAATGTAATGCCATTATAACTCAGAAAAAACATTCATTTTTTTTCTATACTATCAGTATTTTAAATATATAATTATTTATATAAAATTTTTATTTATGATTAAAGGCAAATAAAGATAGTCCTATATTTGGTAAGTTGCATTCCCCAATTATTTTAGAACTTAAAATTTGTTTTTCCATAGATATAAAAGTCAACTTGGTAGTTGTAACCTTCATCTAAGTCAAACATGGCATTGTTATGAGAGTGCTGAGGGGCTATGAGTAGTAGATAGACACATGGGCATGTGAATGGTGTCCAAGGGATCCTGGGTTTTCTCCTGCCTTGTGAGGGAACGTGGAAGTGAATTAAAAGGGTCAATAAACTAACAAAAGCACTGAGTTGAAATGAAATGACTACTTATACAGGAATTTCAACAGTAGAGTGAACGGCCAGTGTTATGGTCTAAGGCAGTGGATATAAGCATGTTTCCTGATGGGCTAGTTGTTACACATCCGTGGTCAACTAGTGGCTTTAAGGGACAATCCATGTCATGTCTCATATGCCATGCTTATCATCACCATCCATCTATCTAATCTGTACCCACATAATACGTCAGATTGAAACAGAAAGAAGGTATGGGATTCTGAAAGATCAAGTCTTCCAAGCAACTGAATATCCAAAGGGATGTTTAGATTTTTGGACACAATGGAGATTATCAGCTTCAACTCTCTGATCTCCCCTGCACCCCACCCCCTGCCATGCTTGTGAAGTATAAGATCAATCTGTTACAGAAAAATACAGAAGCTTCATTTTCTCTGCATATCTTAGAATTTTATAATTAATTTGGTAACCCTATCACACTTATTTGACCCGTTATCTTCCTTAAACATTATTCTGGTAAACATGCAACCCAGATTTAGCCAGATTTTTATGTCACACACCCTTTAAACCCACATTCCGCTTAAGTGGTAGGGGTTGGATATTTTATTAGATTTCCTTCCCCAGATGTTTCTGGAAGTCTCCAATTGGGAGATTTTGGAATTCACAAATTCAACTCAATGTAGCTTATCTCCTCACAACTCCCCTTTTAAATACTCATGTGTTTTCATATTGCAATCACCTCCCTTAAAAGAAAGACCTTTTATCTCTTTCATACTGCTTTTTCCTATTGATATTATTTCAAATTGGCATATTAAATATTGACATTAATCTCTTCTATCACTTCCCCACACGCTAACTACAACCAGATTATAACTAAATGCCTTAGGATAACAGACAGGAATTTAAAATGTGGGTACTGGAAACAGAAAGTCATATATAGCTGTTCTCAAATTTCACAGAACTTGGCCAGCCCTTAGGTATCTCCTACTAAATAGTATTCTTAACTTTCTACTTCCCTTTAGGTAGTGGCAGAAAACTTTCTCTCTGTATTAGGAGGACCCTTGGACATTTCTCCTTTACCTGGAGGCTACGTGTCAGGTTTCTTTTTCTTTTTTGGCTGTGTCGGGTCTTAGTTGTGGCACGCGAGGTCTTCCTTGAGGCATGAGGGATCTTCGTTGTGGTGTGCGGGCTCTCAGTTGTGGCACACGGGCTTCTCTCTAGTTGTGGCGTGCAGGTTTTTCTCTCTCTAGTTGTGACGCACGGGGTCCAGGGCACGTGGGCTCTGTAGTTTGCGGCACGCGGGCTCTCTAGTTAAGGCCCGCGAGCTCAGTAGTTGTGGCGTGTGGGCTTAGTTGCCCTGTGGCGTGTGAGATCTTAGTTCCTCGGCCAGGGATCAAACCCGCGTCCCCTGCATTGAAAGGCAGATTCTTTACCACTGGACCACAGGGAAGTCCCAAAACCTGTCAGCTTTTAAGACACAAATTAAAAACAACAACAACAACCAGGTTCCCTCCTGCCTTCCTACCTCAGGAGGTGAACCTCCAAAGTCCTCATTTTCTGCTCTGATGTGGGCCACTTGCCAGACCATTTTCTAAGGGTCACTGACAATAGTTATCATTCCATTTTATCTCCAGGAATTGGCTTTGCCATAGAGCTCCTACCACGCATCCATGGGAGTTTTAGAGTAAGTAGCAAGATGAATACAGAGTATTTGGCATTTCTTTTTGGGCAAATTGAAATATTATAATTCTAGAATAGACCTTAGTTATTTTCATCTACATCTGCAGGTGTAATATGTCAAAGACCATGTTCATATTTATATGCTAACACATATTTCAGCATATGTCAAAAAGCAGCAAGAATACATAGCATGATGGAGAAGTTATGGAGTTATAAGATCTGGATTTTAGACCATGTTCCTTCAAAAGTAACTTTAAGACATTGAGAAAATACATTACTTTTATGAATCTCTCAATATTCTCAGTTATGAATTGAGAGTGTAAAATGGTCTAAAATACTTGACTATGTGCTACTCCTCCAAGAGGAAGATAAACAAAATGTCCTACTCTATAGCACAGGGAACTATATTTAATACCCAGTGATAAAACTTAATGGAAAAGAATATGAAAAAGAATATATATATATATATATATATATATCTGAATCACTTTGCTATACAGCAGAAATTAACACAACATTGTAAATCAACTATACTTCAATATAATATTTAAAAATTAAAATAAAATAAAATATTTGACTATGTGCTACTCCCAGAGGAAGAAAATTGATGGATGGAAAATATTTAATCATATAGCTGGTGACTATGTTTTTGTTTATATATTAGTAATTTTCTTTAATATTAATTATTTGGCCATCCTATCCCTGGGCAATAAGGCTCTTTCAGTTCTAGTTCCAACCTATCTCTCTAGCTTCACTTCTATCAACAGGCTTCTCCTATTCCCTGAGATCCATTCATGCTGAAGTTTTCATGAGTGTCTCACATACCAGAGCCTTTCCTATCCTTACGATGGAATTCTCTGACCATTTTTTTTGCCTGACAAAGCATCTCTACTTCTTGACACAACTCAACTACTCTCTCCTCATTAACCATCCGTGACCAAAATGCTCCAGGTAAATGCCACTGGCTGAGTCTTTTGTCTACTTCCCATGTATCTGGTTCATCTCTCTACAAAAACACTGTATAAAACAAAGTGAGTATGTGACAGCATGAAAAGAGCTAAATATTATAGTCAGAGAAACCCAATTCCCAAATCTCAGCCTTGTCCCTTTGAGTTATATCTCTGAGGGCAATTAATCTCTCTAAATCTTAGTTTTTTAATATTTAAAAAGGGATATAAATTCCTGTTTTAGATTGTTGTGATCATTAAATGACAGTATATACAGTGGTTCTAACACACAGTAAATGTCCCCAAAATGATTGTTTCCTTCCTCTTATATCTCATATTACCATATTCAAAATGTCTGTCAATAGTTGGAAAAATACTTCTCTTATGACCTATGACCTAGATAAACAAAACTCTCTTGTGTACCTTCTAAGCCACAGAAACTACTTTTGTGTTTTCATCCTTTCAGACTAACATGAGTTTTTAATGTCACACCCCATCTTGTCAGAAATATTGCAATTATAATCTCTCAGGGAGTTTACCATTTAGCTTATGCTGATGTCTATTGTGAGCAAAAATAAAACCTTCTACCTCATGCTCTCCATTCCAAACCTTGGGCTTCAGGTGTCCTTTATACCATTTGTTTTTCCAAAAGTGACAGCCTTCACTCTACCCTGGGGTTTTCTTTATCACTAGAATTGGCTCATTAGGCAGAATTAGAATGTATGGTTGTAATAACAAGGAATCTCCAGCAATTACCATGAAAAAACTCCAGTGGTGAGGAATCCATTGTATTAAATGTCTTTTAACTAAAAGAATCACTAGCTAAACAGTTTATGTAAATATTTTACTATGGAATAAAAAATTAGGAGCAATGATGAGAAAAAAGTGAAAGACTGAGACCCCAAATTCAAATTATTTGTAGGAAAAAGTCTGAGACACCAAGTAGTTGCAGAAGTAATTTGTCATTGGCAAGATGAGTATGCCCAACCTATTTTGTAAGAGATTGTGAAAAAGAATAGAACTACTGATCTGTTGATGTAATTTTGTTATGAACCCAACAGCAGATTTAACCGGTTTGTTATAGTAGAAGAGGATATGGATGCTAGAATTAGGAAGGAAGGGTCTCTCTAATATACCTCTTGACCATGTAGTGCTGGCTGGGGAGTCTTTCATTTTTAGGAAGAAATTATACAATTCACTTATTGATAAATGTTTATGAATTACCCATTAAATTTAATATAAAAAATAACCTTGGCATGGGCAAGAAACAATGAAAGTATTTGTAATACAGGATTATTTCTTGTAGACAATGTTAAAGTATATATATTACTATAAAAATCAACAGAAATGATGTTATAACTTTATTATATATGCATTTTATGTAAGAATATTTTTCATGATAGGATTGTAACACTAATGAACACAGCAACAAATGAGAATGCAAAAATAGATCTTAATTTCAGGGTCAGAATATTCCTGGATTCTATTGGTAACTCTTAGGAATTTTCTATAGAACTATAGTCTACATCTAAATTCTCAAAGACAGAACCATATGAACTATAATTTTATATGTTTTTTAATTAACAGTTTTTAATACCTTATACTGCTGTGATGACTTTTTAATGCTAGAATTCCCCCTCCTTCTTTCCCTCCTGTAAAGGTGGACCACATATCACATGGCTGATTCTTGGCACTTTAATTTCAACCACACTGGCTTCCGAAAAGCACACTGTACACTTCACCGTTTCTGTTTTGCAATCACTGTAACAGCTTTCTGAGATATGCAGCAGTATACACTATGCATTTTAGATTAGAATCTGCCCTCCCCCCCCAACTTTTAAACATTTAGCTTTCTGGGGGCTTCATCATTTCTGTTAATGGAAAGAAGATGTTTAAACATTTGTGCAATCATTTTATTTGCAGTCTGATGAATACACTAGCTCTAGTACAAGGATATTTGGTCATATATACTGTGCCACTTTCACTTCAGTATCCCTTCCCATTTGTTAAAGGAGAGAGATTATTTTTTCATTTAATAGGGTGATAAAATAAAACACATATTTGGGGGATGAATTACCTGGACACAGTCATCTCAGAAATAAGTTCCATTAGATAGTTGTGCTGTTGAGTGTCTAGTGATTAACAGTGCACTCAGAAAGTACATTTTGTCATTTGATTTTATTTGTACCAGAAGTTAACACTAGAAGATTATGGAACTGGGTGTAAGAATTGTCTTGAAAGAATTTTATATTTTCCTAATAGGAGTAGATCTTCACCTTTCTAATTATTTTTAAAGTGACAAAGAGTACTCAAAAAAATTCCACTAGTATTTTTATATCAGTGATTTCAGTAAGAAGTTTGATCATGTTTCTAGCTCAAAATAACAACAGGACTCAAAATTGCAATAAATGCCCTTAAAATTCTTTTCTAAAAATATTTTTAGAATTTTCTCCCCCAAAAATATTTCAATGTAGGTATAACATCTATCAGTTATTTTTCCCCTTAGGTAGTTTAGGGAAACACTGTTTAAAGATACATGTTACACAATATTCAATTTGAATCTTATTTTTTATTCAACTGAGTAATCAATTTCAAAGAATAAACAACATTTTTTTAAGGTTTTGCTTTTCAGAATATTATTTATCAAAAATAAAATAGTTTCCAAAAAGAATCACTGCTATCATCTCCTCTTCATGCAGTAGCAATTAAGATATTTTTGGTACATCTTAACCTGCAGATTTACTTAAAGAAAATATAAATTTAAAAACTCAAATTTATGACTAATAGACAATTTGAAATTTGTGCCAAAGCTTAGTAGTTTTCAAATGCTCTGTATGCTTCCCTGTATCTGTTATATTTACCTCTTATTTTAGGATAATGCTAAAACCTGATTTTTTGTTGTTGTTGTTGATTTAGTTTTCTATGAGTTAACAGAATTATAAACATGTGGGACTGATAGCATGAAATTCATATTTTGTTGTACTAGAAAAGACATTTACCATATGGGGAAAAGAAACAACAACAAGAAAAAGGGGCAGTTCCTGTCTGTACTGCTGGATTTGTGAAAATGCATTCATTTAGGAAAATACATGATTGTTGTTGGTTGTGAAATAATGAGATGGAAAATTAAGGTCCAAATTAAGAACTATAGTAAAAGGAAAGCAACATTTTAAAATTTATTTCCAACAGAGCAGAACCTAGTCTTCAAAGACTCCAAAGTCCAGCTATTAAGTAATAAGGTAGTTTTTATTGAGGAGACATGCAGGATATCCAATATAATTAGATAGTAGGCCCTAGAGGATTTACAGGACTTAGAATTTTTTAGAGTCAAAGAGCTAATTAAGCCAGTATTAAAAGACCTACCCCTGATATGGATAAATCCCACATCTGTAAGTTGTTTTGGAGTTTTGCTTTGAACCTTAACTCAACAGTCCTTTCTCTTCGATGGGCTGCATCCATGTTTAGCTGTACATTGGGCAGCTTGAGGTGTCTCTGTTGTCTCTCTCTGCCTGTCTTAAAAGTTCTTTCTCCCTATTTTCTTCTTTTTTTTTCTTTAGGTGCATGCTTCTCTCCAAATCATTTAAATTAAGTGCTAAAATATTTTCATTACCAGAATATTATTTTCAGATTTTAAATGTTGCATAATAGAGGAATTTCACACTGCTCTTTTAATTCTCATGATTTAACATGGAAATATATTTCTTCCACACAACTGGATTCTCAACACTGGTATAATTTCCAAAGTATTCATAATGAACTGTTAATTTAGAAAGGGAAAAAAATGAGCTGATGTGATTCAACATGTGACAGAGAATTTTATAGACAGAAAATTCAATAGCTGACCGAAATATGTTTTGTGCTCTGATAGGCAGTCTGAGGCATTGTTTAGATTTATTATATTTCTCTCCAGTTCAATCTCGTCTTGTAGCTTTTCTTCTCTCCCATGGGCCCATTTCTCTTCGTTTGCTTTGTCCTCAGTGTCTAAATCTGGAAATCTCCTTTCTTTACTTTCCCCCATTCTTTCCTTATAAAAGGTTTCTGGATGTAAGCACTTTCCAGTCATTTTAATTTTTTAAACAAATAAAAGAGAGCTGCATGCATGTATTAATCCATTTTTAATAGCCACTACTGAAAGACAGGGCATTTTCCTGGTATTGTTTTGAATTGCTATTATCTTAAAAGAGTTTTATTTTTATCAATATCTATTGTGACATTCAGTTAAAATGACAAAGACTCCCATGCTGGGCAAACTGAAGAAACGCTTTAGTTCACTGAATAAAGGACTGAGGCTGGCTGTGGAGGATTTTAAAAATATTTTTGTTCATATTCTATTGATGCTATAGTTCTTCTTAAATAATTTTCATGTACTATTAAGAGAACATGGTATTTAGCATACAGATAACTTTTTCACCAGGTCGACTATCATTACGTGAGATTTGGTACATTGCTGCCATCTATCGACAGAAAATGAATACATCTTTTAACACTAAATGTATGACAGATAAAACTCTAGCGGATAAACATATATTCATTTATACTTATAAAGACAGTCTACTTATTAACATCTACTAAAACTGAAAAGAATGAATCTAAGGGACACGGGTATAGCGAGCACATGTGCCAGTATCATAGCACTGGACAGCAAAGTCTCTTATATAGGTTGAAAAATAATTTTCGCATACTTAACCTACAAGATTATGGGTAGAAAAAATACAGTTATATTGTCGGCCCCATTCTACAAATGAGGAGACTGAGGCTGAGAGAGTATTACTGAATTGCTCAAGTCGTGGAGCTGATCGGGGAAGAATTGGCTTGAATGGAAATCTACTGGTCCTACTCTCTGGAATATCTTTCCAATACTTTGCAGGGCTTGAACTTTCAGAACACTTGTTCCTTAACCCTTGCTCAAAATAACCATTATGTACACACAGCTACTACCTAACCAGAACCCTGCCCCTTCATTCTTTCAACAAATATTTAAGGGCCTGTTCTTGGCCAAGAACTCTTCTATGAATTGAGAAACTGCTGGGATCAAGAAAGACAAGATCCCTGCACTGTTTGAGCTCACATTCTAGTGTGGATAGAGGCAACAAAAGCATTTACACACATGGATGGACAAGATGAGTTCAGAGAGTGGTAAGACCCATAGAAAAAAAGTTAGTAGTATGAAAGTGAGAATCAGGGCACTGCTAATCCTTACGGAAATGTAAAAGAAGTAAAAGTTACAATCAAAGCTTTTAGGAAAATAAAGTTTAGTTGAGAAGACAGAACCAATGAGACTATAAATAATTATACAAAATAATAGCAGAAATATCGGAAAATAGTAAAAAAAAAAAATACCGTGTAGCTCACACTCGACTCCCTGGGCCTCAGGGGTACAGAATTAGTAATGTTTGATGCTAATCAGAATAATAAAGGATCACCTCACAAGGGATGGAATCTCAGCCAAGTATCAAAGAGAAGATTCCATTTTTACAGAGACAGTACTGAGGCAGAGGGAACATTTTTGCAAAGGAGTGAATGTAGGGATAATGAAGGGATGCAGTTTGTAACACCAAGGTATAGGAAAAACATTCTTTTTTTTCTAACACAGACACTTAGCACCACCTCAGGTTTTGGTAGATATTGCATTTCTAATACCTCTTCTTTTTTTTTGGCCTTGGCTCTGTGTCCAGAACAACGTTCTTAAAATAATGCTTTTATCGCATAGGGTTTCCTTTCAAAAACTTGCCATATTTACTATTCTTAAGCATTTATTCTGATTTACATTCTAAAATATTTCAGAAGTATATACTGAAAAAAACTTAGCAAATAAAATAACAAGTAAACGTAGGAAAATATTACAAGTAAAATTTGCTAATAAATGGTATTCTCTCTATAAAGTGAGAATTTCTTATTGGAATATTTTTATTCTCAACAAATCTTCTAATTAAATCTAACTTTCTATTACATATGATGAAATACCCATTTTCATCAATGAATTCAACTTAAATTCTAACAAGAATAATTAGAAAAAATGTGCAGTGGCTCTGTGTTCTTACTTAGAACAAAAATACAGTGGCTATGTGCTCTAGGAAGCAATAAAGCATTATGAGAAATCAGATATTTTTTGCAAATAAAAGCTACATCTCCCTTTCCTTGTTGTAAAGGGCTCTTCATTCCAGCTCTAAAGGGCATCCTCTAGGAATCTAGCACCTACCTAAATTTCAATATCTTAGATAAAGTACCCATAAGCAAAGATATACGGTAACTGTCTTTCTTTTTGTTTTGTTAGTTGTGAAGTTAAGAACATAGAAGTTTGAGCCAGCAACAAATTTTAAATGATTCGTAGGTATATATTCATTTCCAAGTTATGTCTTCAGAGTTGGAGATTTATCTCTGAACCAGTTAATTCAATCAGTGTAAATAATCTGCCCTGAATCTAAAACCCAAAGTGGTTCTTTGGGTGTGTAATTGAGCCAATGAATTGACGAATTGTCAGTTCACCTCTCTATGCAATTTGGCCGCACTTGACTCTCTATATAAAGACAATGATACTAATTGAAAACACAAGTACATTTTAGCCGTTATTCAGACAAGACACACAGTAATAAAGCAAATTCTTTAGCTTTATTCATCTATCATGAATAATGTTATTACTATGAAATGCATTATGCAAGCTATATTTTATTTTCTTCATGGATTACATGAAATCTGAGCTGCACATTTTTACAGCACATGTTATAATAAGAATTCTGGGCTCAAGTCTTTTCAACGTATTTTGTTCTGCTCTTGAAACTTCACTTTTTTTTTTTTTTTACACCATTACTAGTTTCAAATGATTTACATTGTTAAGAAAAGGACTGTAATATACTGCATCTGACCTTTTTCATTTAAGTGTTCTGGTAAATAATCCTGGGCATGCCAGTGAAGCATGATAAAACCTCCCTCAATTCTGTTTCTCATTTTAAGAGCAAGGATCAGGAGATGCTCTGCATTTGTTCCTCCATGTATTTATGATTTCCAATATTTGTAGATTGTGAATCTTCTTGCCTTTCTGAGTATGCCTAATTTCCTGTAACACTTGTTTGATTAGAGCTTTTAAAGAGATAGAGAGATGATTGATAGATAGATAGACAGGCAGATGGAAATCTATAGTGTTCACTTAAATCAATTTAAGAGTAGGGTGTAGTCAGAGAATCTTTTCCCACTGAAGGTGTATTTCTACTTGGAGGATTATTTTGTGTAATATACGGAGGACAAGCATGTGGGTGGAGGTAAAGGAGAGGGATATAATTCCAGGAAAAGAAATTAAAAATAGAAATGTGCAAAAATACCAAAGCATGGGCAAGCTTGCCATCTCACAGAAGTATTGAGACTGCAAGATCATTTCTGGAACATAACATGAGTGAAGGAATGTGAAGAGTCTAGAGAGGGAGGTGGAAGCTGGATCCTGAAGATCATTGTATACCATGCTAAGGACTCTAGAGTTTATATTTGGTGATGGGGGTAGAGGGAAGAGAGGGTAGGAAGTGCTTCGGAATTGTGGCATGATTAGATTCTATTTTTTTTAAAAATTACTTGATTGGAATGTGGACAAAGGATTGGGCAAGTCAGAGAGACTAATACCAGGTTATTGATGACCTAAAGGAATGACTTTAGGTATGAAAAAGAGGAGATGGAAATGTCACTTTAGTGGCACAATCATTAGGGCCTGCTCACCAAATAAAAATAGGGGATTTTCAACTTAAAGAAAAATGCACAGCATGAGAATTGTGAGTTTAAGTTTTATTCAGGGAACTTACTGTGAACTATAGCCTGGGAGATGATAGCCTCTCAGTAACTCAGTATTTTGTAGAAAAGGTAGTTTATATATGAATTTTCTGGCTAAGAGAAACATACAGTCAAGCATACATCTTGTTAAGGATGACTGCTAATCCCAAAAAACAAGCATCTCAAGTTAATGATTTTAGTGCTTTTCTATGTATGGGAAAATGTGAAAATTTGGGATTATTGAAATTTTCCTGAGATATGTATCTAACTATTTATCTGCTTGTTTATCCAAAGCACAGACTGACGGTTTTTCACCCTGAATTCTTCTCAGGGTGCAGGTAGGTGGACAATTGCAGTGGGTTGTGACTTAAACCTTGTAGAACTGGGTGGTGAACAACGTTGTTCATTTCTCTTTGTTCACAAGCTGAAAAACAAAGAAGGGTTTAGGATGACTTCATTTTTTCTGTTTTGAGTAATGACATGAATATTGCTATCCTAAACTACAGTAAAGAATAAGGAAAAGGAACAGGTTTGGAGGGAACAAAAAGTATTAATTAAATTTTAAGTCTGTTGAATATCCTGAATGGAGTGAACAAACACTATTTTTTTACTTGGAAAAAATAATAACTACGTGTGTGCACAAATTTTGTTCTGAGGTGCAAAATATGTGGGTATTAGGAGAGAAATCCAAAGGAAAAAAAAAAAGCAAGTGACATGACAAAGAGGGTTTCTAGAGTTTCTGACATATTTGAATTGCCTAATAGAGATTTGCCAAATGAGTAAAAAAATTATGTGCCAGGTTCTAGCCTAATGCAAAGAACACAAGGTGGCAGACACAGTACTTGCTTTCAAAGAGCTTGCAGTACACTGCGTGAGATAGAATAATAAAAATACCATTAGTAGCAGATGCCTTCAAAGTTTTCATAGAAGAGGTATAATGGATTCAGGAAAACTTCTAATGACTGTTTCACCAAAGAATTAAAGAAATTGCTGCAGTGTGAGGAATGGATTGGAAGTGACCAAGACAGCCTGAACATTTCCCTCAGCTGAGCTAAATTTTAAATGTGTTTTTTCCTGATATAGGCCCCTGACCTCCCTTTTCTTAAGGGTATTTCTTTGTAAATTGTAAATTCTTTGAGATGCCTCTTTGAGATGTAAAACTTCTACAGCCCAGGAATGTCCTTCTCAAGGACCTGAGATCCATCCCTTTGAAATGTAATCATTAAAGTAGTGACATATATCCAGGTCTCCGTAGGAGAACAGAAGCCTAACTTCAATGAGCACCAATTAGCAAACACAGATGGCCTCATCATCATGATCAACCTCCCCACTAACTTCCAGTAATGTTTTCTCACTAGCATGCCCCAGAGCTTAAAACCTCTCCTGCCCTTTGTTTCAATCTCTCTCCTCTATTTCAGTAGTCTCTCCCTTCACACCAACATTCTTCAAATTTTCCCAGATCTACTTGTACTTGTGTGTGTGTGATTAGTTCTGTGCAATTTTATCACGTTTAGATTCATTCACCCATCACACAGTGAAGATAAAGAATAGTTCCATAACCACAAGGATCCCTTGTATTGCCTTTTTCTAATACGATTTTTTCTTTTCTTCCTGCCAGCTCCTTAACCTTTGGTAACCGCTGACCTGTTCTTTAGTTCTATAATTTTGTCATTTCAATGCTGTTATTGAAATGGATTCATAAAGTATATAACATTTTGAGATTGACGTGAATCAGCATGATTCTCTGGAGACTAATCTGGGTTATTACATGTATTAGTAGTTTGTTGCATTTTTTTGTCAAGCAGTATTCCATGGCATGGCTGTATCACAGTTTGTTTAAGCATATACCTGTTTAAAGACATCCAGGTCGTCTCTAGGTTTCAGCCATTATGATTAAAGCTGCTATAAACATTCATGTATGTACAGGTCTGTGTGTAAACATAAGTCTTACATGTTGCATGTTTAGTTTTATAATAAACTGCCAAAGTGTTTTCAAAGAAGTTGCATCACTTTACATACCTATCAGCAAAGCATGAGGGACCCTGTGTCTCTGCATCCTCCTTAGCATTTGATGTTTCCACAGTTTTTTTTATTTTAGTCATTTTGATAGATATTTAGTGAAATCCCATGGTGGTTTTTACTTTTCCCTGATGATGAATGATGTTGAACAACTTTACATGTGCTTATTTGCCATCTGGCTATCCTCTTCAGTAAAATGTCGGTTCATGTCTGGAAGTTTTCAACAGTGCAGACAAATTAGGTTACTACAGTAAACCACAAGAAAGAAAATGGGAAACCACACTAGCAAAGTGTTAGGGGTACGAAGAAAAGAAATCAATATTTAGTGATCTTTAAGGGATGGTTATTTGGAAGTAAGGATGTGGAAAATAGTAAATTCATGGATGACACACAGGTTTCGGACAAACTCATTGTAAATAGAATGGCCAGTTCAGCTGGTTGAAGATAAACAAAGAAAAGTATAAACTCCTTAAGAGATATTTATGAAGTTTGAGGTAGTTGTAGATATATATGAGTTTCTTTCATTTTATTCAAGAGATCTAAACAGCATTTGAGTATGTGATAAAATTTGTTCATTGTGTTTGCTCATTTCATCTTGTCAGGAAACTGGTACAGCCTAAGAATTGGTTGATATTTTCTGGAAAGATGATTTAAAATAGAAAAATAAATGACCAGAAATAAAGCACAAAAACAATTCATATAGAAACATTTGAAAATATATCGCACAAAAAAAACCTCTTCCACCCCTTATGGTCAAGAAGTAGCGCTTTCTAACTATTCTGCTGATCACTGCAGACTTTCCTTGTTTATTACATGGACTAACACATAATTCTATAACCCTTCCTCAAACACACACATGTGCACATACAAAACATGAATTGTTCCCACAGGTAAAATAATAAAGAAAATGAAGAGGATTTCTTTAGAATCTTATCTGCATAATTCAAATAAGTATAGACTTTGGAACTACATTGTCCAGGAATTTGAAACAATTCTATGCAACCACTGGGGAAATCAGTGTCTTCTGTAAAAGAAAAGTGGAACATCAAAAATTTTTGTTCAGCTTTACTGTATAAGAAGACGTAATTTTGAGTTCTTGAACCACAGGAAAATAAGCCGCAGGTGAAGAGACAATAGACTGTAAATGCCAAATAATACTTTCACAGGTCTGTAAGATGATAAGAGCTCAGTTGATGTTAACTTGATACCCCCAAGTAAATGATTGTGCTCAGGAAGAGCTGGATACAGCTTAAAGGTTAATGGCTACTTGCATAATTGTGCACACTGTATTCACATAGGCATCAACTCCTTTTATAAAACACTGTTCCAATGAGACCAGCAATTTTTAGTTTCCAAGAACCAAGCTTTGTCTTCGGATCAAAAAGGAAGGCAGAGTATCATAAAGAACCTTCACACTGCATTGTCTGTGTTGATGTTGGTGACTTTTTACTTTATGTTGTAAAGTTACCTCAGAATAAAAACAAATTTGATGGAACTCTCAAAAATTTGGAAATTTTAAATCCCCAAAGGGTTGGCTGAAACCTGGGGTGGGACAGGAGGTGGAGAGTTGAAAAAAGATGGTACAGTGAAAAATAGCTAGGCTTTAAGGATGAGTGTGTTTCCTATAGTTGAAGATAAATTAAATATGTTAATTACTTTGAGAATAGGACTTACTATTTTTTGTGAAAATAATGAACATGATTATTGAAATATGCTAAGGAAAGCAAAATGACAAAAATTAGAAAAAAAGAGAAAAAGAATGAAATCCAAGTACTATCATCTGTTAATAATAACCATCATTTATATTTTCTGAACATTTAACTTTTAAAAGTTTTCATGTAGATATCATTCTTATTATGATGCACTACTCTTGTGCATATGTTATAAAATAAAAAGGCTTGAGGGCTTCCCTGGTGGCACAGTGGTTGAGAGTCCGCCTGCCGATGCAGGGGACAGGTTCGTGGCCTGGTCCAGGAAGATCCCACATGCCGCGAAACGGCTGGGCCCGTGAGCCATGACCGCTAAGCCTACGTGTCTGGAGCCTGTGCTCCGCAACGGGAGAGGCCACAACAGTGAGAGGCCAGCATACCGCAAACAAAAACAAAAAAACAAAAACAAAAAAAAGGCTTGAAAGATTTTATGTTTCATAAAACAATTCATGAGTGAAATAATTCAAAAAATTTTATTGATAGTTGTTTTACATTTACTTTATATTGTTTTACATTTACTTTATATTGTTTTCACATATAGCTTCTCTGATCTGTGGATTTTTGTGGAAATGTTAAGCACTACGGCACTCCTGATTTTAGTTATTCAGGCCCACCCCCAACCAAAAGCTCAGCTGATGATTTTAGGATGGCTGTCCTTATTTTCATGAAGGTAATGATATGCCAGGTATTACTCAGATACTGATCTGTCAGTCAAACCCTTTATCGTGAATATAATATCTAACTTCCACTGTATAGAAAGCTGTCCATTTATCTAAGACAGTCCCAGGCCGACAGGGATATGCTGTCTGGAACTACATTCTTTCCTTAATATATAACCCATGTCTCTTGAATTGTCAGGTAATTTGAAAGGAAAAGTATCACAGCACATCTTTCTCATTCAAATTACATTGTTTTACTATGAAATGCATTATGCAAGCTATATTTTATTTTCTTCATGGATTACATGAAATCTGAGCTGCACATTTTTACAGCACATGTTATAATAAGAATTCTGGGCTCAAGTCTTTTCAACGTATTTTGTTCTGCTCTTGAAACTTCCCTTTTTTTTTTTTTTTACACCATTACTAGTTTCAAATGATTTACATTGTTAAGAAAAGGACTGTAATATACTGCATCTGACCTTTTTCATTTAAGTGTTCTGGTAAATAATCCTGGGCATGCCAGTGAAGCATGATAAAACCTCCCTCAATTCTGTTTCTCATTTTAAGAGCAAGGATCAGGAGATGCTCTGCATTTGTTCCTCCATGTATTTATGATTTCCAATATTTGTAGATTGTGAATCTTCTTGCCTTTCTGAGTATGCCTAATTTCCTGTAACACTTGTTTGATTAGAGCTTTTAAAGAGATAGAGAGATGATTGATAGATAGATAGACAGGCAGATGGAAATCTATAGTGTTCACTTAAATCAATTTAAGAGTAGGGTGTAGTCAGAGAATCTTTTCCCACTGAAGGTGTATTTCTACTTGGAGGATTATTTTGTGTAATATACGGAGGACAAGCATGTGGGTGGAGGTAAAGGAGAGGGATATAATTCCAGGAAAAGAAATTAAAAATAGAAATGTGCAAAAATACCAAAGCATGGGCAAGCTTGCCATCTCACAGAAGTATTGAGACTGCAAGATCATTTCTGGAACATAACATGAGTGAAGGAATGTGAAGAGTCTAGAGAGGGAGGTGGAAGCTGGATCCTGAAGATCATTGTATACCATGCTAAGGACTCTAGAGTTTATATTTGGTGATGGGGGTAGAGGGAAGAGAGGGTAGGAAGTGCTTCGGAATTGTGGCATGATTAGATTCTATTTTTTTTAAAAATTACTTGATTGGAATGTGGACAAAGGATTGGGCAAGTCAGAGAGACTAATACCAGGTTATTGATGACCTAAAGGAATGACTTTAGGTATGAAAAAGAGGAGATGGAAATGTCACTTTAGTGGCACAATCATTAGGGCCTGCTCACCAAATAAAAATAGGGGATTTTCAACTTAAAGAAAAATGCACAGCATGAGAATTGTGAGTTTAAGTTTTATTCAGGGAACTTACTGTGAACTATAGCCTGGGAGATGATAGCCTCTCAGTAACTCAGTATTTTGTAGAAAAGGTAGTTTATATATGAATTTTCTGGCTAAGAGAAACATACAGTCAAGCATACATCTTGTTAAGGATGACTGCTAATCCCAAAAAACAAGCATCTCAAGTTAATGATTTTAGTGCTTTTCTATGTATGGGAAAATGTGAAAATTTGGGATTATTGAAATTTTCCTGAGATATGTATCTAACTATTTATCTGCTTGTTTATCCAAAGCACAGACTGACGGTTTTTCACCCTGAATTCTTCTCAGGGTGCAGGTAGGTGGACAATTGCAGTGGGTTGTGACTTAAACCTTGTAGAACTGGGTGGTGAACAACGTTGTTCATTTCTCTTTGTTCACAAGCTGAAAAACAAAGAAGGGTTTAGGATGACTTCATTTTTTCTGTTTTGAGTAATGACATGAATATTGCTATCCTAAACTACAGTAAAGAATAAGGAAAAGGAACAGGTTTGGAGGGAACAAAAAGTATTAATTAAATTTTAAGTCTGTTGAATATCCTGAATGGAGTGAACAAACACTATTTTTTTACTTGGAAAAAATAATAACTACGTGTGTGCACAAATTTTGTTCTGAGGTGCAAAATATGTGGGTATTAGGAGAGAAATCCAAAGGAAAAAAAAAAAGCAAGTGACATGACAAAGAGGGTTTCTAGAGTTTCTGACATATTTGAATTGCCTAATAGAGATTTGCCAAATGAGTAAAAAAATTATGTGCCAGGTTCTAGCCTAATGCAAAGAACACAAGGTGGCAGACACAGTACTTGCTTTCAAAGAGCTTGCAGTACACTGCGTGAGATAGAATAATAAAAATACCATTAGTAGCAGATGCCTTCAAAGTTTTCATAGAAGAGGTATAATGGATTCAGGAAAACTTCTAATGACTGTTTCACCAAAGAATTAAAGAAATTGCTGCAGTGTGAGGAATGGATTGGAAGTGACCAAGACAGCCTGAACATTTCCCTCAGCTGAGCTAAATTTTAAATGTGTTTTTTCCTGATATAGGCCCCTGACCTCCCTTTTCTTAAGGGTATTTCTTTGTAAATTGTAAATTCTTTGAGATGCCTCTTTGAGATGTAAAACTTCTACAGCCCAGGAATGTCCTTCTCAAGGACCTGAGATCCATCCCTTTGAAATGTAATCATTAAAGTAGTGACATATATCCAGGTCTCCGTAGGAGAACAGAAGCCTAACTTCAATGAGCACCAATTAGCAAACACAGATGGCCTCATCATCATGATCAACCTCCCCACTAACTTCCAGTAATGTTTTCTCACTAGCATGCCCCAGAGCTTAAAACCTCTCCTGCCCTTTGTTTCAATCTCTCTCCTCTATTTCAGTAGTCTCTCCCTTCACACCAACATTCTTCAAATTTTCCCAGATCTACTTGTACTTGTGTGTGTGTGATTAGTTCTGTGCAATTTTATCACGTTTAGATTCATTCACCCATCACACAGTGAAGATAAAGAATAGTTCCATAACCACAAGGATCCCTTGTATTGCCTTTTTCTAATACGATTTTTTCTTTTCTTCCTGCCAGCTCCTTAACCTTTGGTAACCGCTGACCTGTTCTTTAGTTCTATAATTTTGTCATTTCAATGCTGTTATTGAAATGGATTCATAAAGTATATAACATTTTGAGATTGACGTGAATCAGCATGATTCTCTGGAGACTAATCTGGGTTATTACATGTATTAGTAGTTTGTTGCATTTTTTTGTCAAGCAGTATTCCATGGCATGGCTGTATCACAGTTTGTTTAAGCATATACCTGTTTAAAGACATCCAGGTCGTCTCTAGGTTTCAGCCATTATGATTAAAGCTGCTATAAACATTCATGTATGTACAGGTCTGTGTGTAAACATAAGTCTTACATGTTGCATGTTTAGTTTTATAATAAACTGCCAAAGTGTTTTCAAAGAAGTTGCATCACTTTACATACCTATCAGCAAAGCATGAGGGACCCTGTGTCTCTGCATCCTCCTTAGCATTTGATGTTTCCACAGTTTTTTTTATTTTAGTCATTTTGATAGATATTTAGTGAAATCCCATGGTGGTTTTTACTTTTCCCTGATGATGAATGATGTTGAACAACTTTACATGTGCTTATTTGCCATCTGGCTATCCTCTTCAGTAAAATGTCGGTTCATGTCTGGAAGTTTTCAACAGTGCAGACAAATTAGGTTACTACAGTAAACCACAAGAAAGAAAATGGGAAACCACACTAGCAAAGTGTTAGGGGTACGAAGAAAAGAAATCAATATTTAGTGATCTTTAAGGGATGGTTATTTGGAAGTAAGGATGTGGAAAATAGTAAATTCATGGATGACACACAGGTTTCGGACAAACTCATTGTAAATAGAATGGCCAGTTCAGCTGGTTGAAGATAAACAAAGAAAAGTATAAACTCCTTAAGAGATATTTATGAAGTTTGAGGTAGTTGTAGATATATATGAGTTTCTTTCATTTTATTCAAGAGATCTAAACAGCATTTGAGTATGTGATAAAATTTGTTCATTGTGTTTGCTCATTTCATCTTGTCAGGAAACTGGTACAGCCTAAGAATTGGTTGATATTTTCTGGAAAGATGATTTAAAATAGAAAAATAAATGACCAGAAATAAAGCACAAAAACAATTCATATAGAAACATTTGAAAATATATCGCACAAAAAAAACCTCTTCCACCCCTTATGGTCAAGAAGTAGCGCTTTCTAACTATTCTGCTGATCACTGCAGACTTTCCTTGTTTATTACATGGACTAACACATAATTCTATAACCCTTCCTCAAACACACACATGTGCACATACAAAACATGAATTGTTCCCACAGGTAAAATAATAAAGAAAATGAAGAGGATTTCTTTAGAATCTTATCTGCATAATTCAAATAAGTATAGACTTTGGAACTACATTGTCCAGGAATTTGAAACAATTCTATGCAACCACTGGGGAAATCAGTGTCTTCTGTAAAAGAAAAGTGGAACATCAAAAATTTTTGTTCAGCTTTACTGTATAAGAAGACGTAATTTTGAGTTCTTGAACCACAGGAAAATAAGCCGCAGGTGAAGAGACAATAGACTGTAAATGCCAAATAATACTTTCACAGGTCTGTAAGATGATAAGAGCTCAGTTGATGTTAACTTGATACCCCCAAGTAAATGATTGTGCTCAGGAAGAGCTGGATACAGCTTAAAGGTTAATGGCTACTTGCATAATTGTGCACACTGTATTCACATAGGCATCAACTCCTTTTATAAAACACTGTTCCAATGAGACCAGCAATTTTTAGTTTCCAAGAACCAAGCTTTGTCTTCGGATCAAAAAGGAAGGCAGAGTATCATAAAGAACCTTCACACTGCATTGTCTGTGTTGATGTTGGTGACTTTTTACTTTATGTTGTAAAGTTACCTCAGAATAAAAACAAATTTGATGGAACTCTCAAAAATTTGGAAATTTTAAATCCCCAAAGGGTTGGCTGAAACCTGGGGTGGGACAGGAGGTGGAGAGTTGAAAAAAGATGGTACAGTGAAAAATAGCTAGGCTTTAAGGATGAGTGTGTTTCCTATAGTTGAAGATAAATTAAATATGTTAATTACTTTGAGAATAGGACTTACTATTTTTTGTGAAAATAATGAACATGATTATTGAAATATGCTAAGGAAAGCAAAATGACAAAAATTAGAAAAAAAGAGAAAAAGAATGAAATCCAAGTACTATCATCTGTTAATAATAACCATCATTTATATTTTCTGAACATTTAACTTTTAAAAGTTTTCATGTAGATATCATTCTTATTATGATGCACTACTCTTGTGCATATGTTATAAAATAAAAAGGCTTGAGGGCTTCCCTGGTGGCACAGTGGTTGAGAGTCCGCCTGCCGATGCAGGGGACAGGTTCGTGGCCTGGTCCAGGAAGATCCCACATGCCGCGAAACGGCTGGGCCCGTGAGCCATGACCGCTAAGCCTACGTGTCTGGAGCCTGTGCTCCGCAACGGGAGAGGCCACAACAGTGAGAGGCCAGCATACCGCAAACAAAAACAAAAAAACAAAAACAAAAAAAAGGCTTGAAAGATTTTATGTTTCATAAAACAATTCATGAGTGAAATAATTCAAAAAATTTTATTGATAGTTGTTTTACATTTACTTTATATTGTTTTACATTTACTTTATATTGTTTTCACATATAGCTTCTCTGATCTGTGGATTTTTGTGGAAATGTTAAGCACTACGGCACTCCTGATTTTAGTTATTCAGGCCCACCCCCAACCAAAAGCTCAGCTGATGATTTTAGGATGGCTGTCCTTATTTTCATGAAGGTAATGATATGCCAGGTATTACTCAGATACTGATCTGTCAGTCAAACCCTTTATCGTGAATATAATATCTAACTTCCACTGTATAGAAAGCTGTCCATTTATCTAAGACAGTCCCAGGCCGACAGGGATATGCTGTCTGGAACTACATTCTTTCCTTAATATATAACCCATGTCTCTTGAATTGTCAGGTAATTTGAAAGGAAAAGTATCACAGCACATCTTTCTCATTCAAATTACATTGTCCATCTTCCTTCTCCTACCCCTTACCCTGCCTGTATCTCTGGGAACTCTCTCAGCATGTAAAATTAACTAGGCAAAAAATAGGAAATTTACCTATACCAGTTATTAAAATATGAACATAAATTCTCAGCCCAATTTCTTTTCATAGCCTGGTGTTTTATAAAAGTACATAAGCAATTTGACTATCCATTATTTTACATCCAGGGAATTGGAGATTTGTAAGAGAAATGCTTAGATTTCTACCTCAGTGAAGCAGAGAGTAGAGCAGAAGAAAAGTTTTTACTTTGATCACTAAAGAAGAGTCTCAATTAGTTGAGGGTGGAGGTAGGTGGGCTTGAAACATAAGGCTTGCATCTGAATTGAGGTGGGACAAACCCTTGCAAGAACCAGATTAAAGTACTCTGTTCTTCAGGTTTGTGGTTACCAAGGGGAAAGGGGAGCTGGGGAAGAATGGATTGGGAGTTTGGGGTTAGCAGATATAAACTATTATATGTAGAATGGATAAACAACAAGGTCCTATAGCACAGGGAACTATATTCAATATCCTGTGATAAAGCATAATGGAAAGGAATATGAAAAAGTATGTATATATATGCATAACTGAATCACTTTGCTGTACAGCAGAAATTAACACAACTTTGTAAATCAACTATACTTCAATAACATAAATTTAAAAAGAGTACTCTTCTTTTATGAAGTATGCTTTCATAAATGCATGTGGGCAAACTTGAGAGGGGTGTGTGTATGTCTGTGTGTATATGTAACATGCACACACACATTTTAAAATTATGTTTTGCATCAAAGGTTTATTGGGAAAAATTGAAAGAGGGCATGAGTTGGAAATCCATCTCCCAGCTAGTTAGGGAAGTTTTAGATTGGGATTTTGACTTGCTTTGGGTTATTGTGTTTCCTGGAAATTTCCAAGTGGGAGTTTTCCTAGGGAAAGAGTATCTATAGTTTAATAGGTATGTGTGACCATGATAACTTTACAATCACTAAATTAGTATAAACAGCAATAATTTTATTATTTGGATATTTTCTTTGGCCTTCTGTTATCTAACAGTACCTGGGAAAGTCTTACACACATTCAGTGAGTTTTGCTCAACGATAAAGAAGATCATTTTCTATTTGACTGAATTTGGAGTTCGACTTAGACAGTTTCCAAGTTATTAGGAGAGCAGAAGAGCATGTGCTAATTTGACATGTATGGGAGAGCAAGGATAAAGCAGAATGTGGAAGGAACTTATGTTTATCTCTGTATATATTCTCCTCATATAGTTCTAAATATTTTTATTTGTTTTCAGATAAAACAGAGACTTGAAGATGACAAATTCTCAATTTGAAATGGGAGAGGCTTCTTTTGATGTAAAATGAATTCAAAAGCTCTTTAAGAGCTATTGGTCTAGGTAATGGTTTTTAGAAATAAGACATTTAAACTATATTGGAATATAAATGAAAGGGTTAGGTTTTAAGAAATTGCAATAGAAATGACTTTTAAGTTGTCCAAATTATATATGGCAGAATTCTCTAGAATATGTTATTAAATTGATCAAGCTTGGAGAATACTTGCAAAGGAACAATTTAACATGTTTTATAAACATGGTGTAATATGTTTCCTTGAAAGACATTTGTTTACCAGGCTGATATTCATACAAATTATTCTGTAAGATATTATATTATCAGAAACCCTCAGACTTCCCTCGTAGTTCAGTGGTTAAGACTCTGGTGCTTTCACTGCAGAGGGCATGGGTTTAATCACTGGTGGGGGGTGAACTAAGATGTCACATGCCATGCAGTGTGGCCAAAAAATAAAAATTTAAAAAAATATATTAAAAAAAGAAATCCTCATAATTTGGATATCTTATCATACTTTTAGAAGGCGATTCTGGATCTTGGGATATTTTCCTGCTTAAATATCAATATATTTTTAGAATGCAACATTTTTCAGAGGGTACTATACCAGCTTGCAGAATGATTAAGGAAAAAGAAAATAAATAAAGAAAGAAAGATGAAAGGAAAGTAGAAAGGCAGGCAGGCTGGAAGGAAGAAGGGAAGGAAGGAAGAAAATTTAAAAAAGAAAGGAACGAAGGAAGAAAGAAAGAAAGGAAAGAAAGAAAAAAAAAGAAAGAAAGAAAGAAAGAAAGAAAGAAAGAAAGAAAGAAAGAAAGAAGAAGGAAGGAAGGAAGGAAGGAAGAAAGGGAAAGGAAAATTGAATCCTGGAATCTATATAAAGAGCAACAGTGAGCTCTAGTGGCAAAATGTTATAATGTCAAGCGTGGGTGAAATTCAGCAAAGATAGTCTTCCTTTTATATATTCAGTAAAGATTTCTCAGTCCTCAAGATGAAGATTAATTTGTGGAAATAGCATTCCTCTAAATCAGAATCTCATTAACTTCCACATACTATTAACTACCTGGGTAGTATATCTATAATTTATATATTTCAGTTAAATTATCTACTATAGTTTTAAAAAAAAAAAAAAACACCAAAACGATTATTCTAGTAACTGCATATTTTATGTTGGAGATGACATAACTTTTACACTGGATCTGATCAAGTCATTCTTAAGTTAAACTTGGGTTTTAAGAGTGTTGATTTATATGCTGTGTAGTTGATAATATATGTGAACCATCTCGCCCCTCTGCTCCACCATCTGCTTCCTTCATACACACGGACACAATTGTAAAACAGGAAAAATGCTTTTTTTCTCTAAAAATGATGAAACTATATTTTAATTCTTCAGTTCAGGGCAGTGATAATGTATAAATATAATTTAATAAACATATACCAGACATCGGTTCAAAGAAAGCTTTAATTTTTATCTGTTCTCACAACTCTCGACAGAAATAGGTTTGATTTTTTTAATTGCTGTACAATTTTATGAGATTATTTTAATTCCAGGTACTTAATCAGAAGAGCAATAATGGCAATTATTTTAATTCCATGTATTTAATAATTACAATTACAAATGTAATCTCCTGTAGAATTTTTTAAAACTCCTTATTTTTTGAATATTTATTGAATAATGAAATGTGCCACAAACTGCACTAGGTTTTAGGTGACTTTTATTGAATTTTTTCCAAACAGCAATGATCATTGAATTATGCACATTTTCCTGAATAGAGTGTTAAAGCTTAGAAAGTTTAGGTGAAACACAAAGCTAAGACGTTCAGATCCAGGATTTAAACTTAGATAAACTGCCAACAAATCCTAAGCTTTTCCTACCACACTTCACTGCTGCTGCCTTGGTACCTTCATAAGGGAATTCATCACAAAAGATATAAAAATACAACTACTGAAAAAAAAACTAAAAATAATCAAGGCTCTTGCTACATATTAAAGAATTGCTTCTAAAAAACTATGACTTCTACAAATAATACCAAGTACGCTTGATTTATATCAAACTTTAATATTTATAAACTGTTCTCACATATTTAATATAGTTAATCCTCTTAGAATACACCTGGATGTTAAGTAGGAATTTTTATTCCACTCAGAACGTTTTCATTGTGAAATGTCCACTACTCTTGAAGTTTATTAAAATAATGTTTTATCTGATCTCAACTAATACATGAAGGAAAATTATCATGACCTTAATCCTCAAATAAAACATGGCTACATATGCTTTATCTAAGCTATCGAAAGGTAGAGGGGAAAACCTTAACTTTGGAATGCTATTTTGTTCGTATTTCTTTACAACACTTCCAACTGCAAGTCTAAATTAGTCAGGGATTTTGATCGGATCCAAATGGAAGGAATTTTCAATGTAGGCATTTCTGCCATATGGGATAAGAGCATGGGGCACATGACAACCACCTCTTACTGGACATGAATGTAGAGAGCTCTTTAATACCTGCTAAATACATCAATTAAAAATCCTTACTACTTGTTTAAAAAATGCCATTTAAGAATCACGTTATTTATCAGCTGTTACATTGTTTTCCCTGTAGAATTATAGAACTACAAATCCCATTTCAGTCAATTATAGACAGAGTTACCTGTCATGTTTTAACTAACAGACATATTGTATCTCAAAAATCTTCTGGGCCAAATTTGTATCTTAGCCTCAAATTAGCTTCTAAATCAACATATTTATACAATTTTGAATAATCAAATTTTGTATACAGTAAAATAAACACATAAAGGGTTATAATAGTTTCATCTAGGGATCTGTTTGGTGGTGTTTGATCATTTTAATTCTCACACAACCCTCTGAATTATTTTTTTTATTTGATATATGTATATTTTGTGAAAGATTACCACGACAAAATTAGTTAACACATCCACCACCTCACATGGTTACCTGTGTGTGTGTGTGTGTGTGTGTGTGTGTGTGTGTGTTTGTGTGGTGAGAACATTAAGATCCACTCTCTAAGCAAACTTCAAGTATACAATATAGTACTGTTAACTATAGTCACTATGGTGAATATTAGATTTCCAGAGTTTATTCATCTTATAACTAAAAGTTTGTACCCCTTGACCAATATCTTATTTCTCCCACTCCCTAGACCTTGAAAATCACAATTTTACTCTAATTATAGGAGTTTGACACTTTTAGATTCCACATATAAGAGAGATCATACCGTATTTTTCTCCATCTGCTTTATTTCACTTAGCAAAATGTCCTCAAGGTTTATCCATGTTGTCATAATTGACAGTTTCCTTCCTATTTATGGATGAATAATATTCCATTACATAGATACATGTGTTCACATTATATTTATCTTTTCATCCATTGATGGCCACTTAGGTTTTATCTAGGTCCTGGCTATTGTGAATAATGCTGCAATAACATGGGAGTGCAAATGTCTCTTTGATTCTGCTTTTATTTCCTTTGGGTATATATCCAGAAGTAAGATTTCTATCAATTACTATCATACACCACATTAACAGAGTGAAGGATAAAAATCATATGATGATCTCATTAGATGCAGAAAACACATTTGAAAAAATTCAAAATTCTTTCATGATAAAGATTCTTAAAAAACTGGGTATAGAAGGAATGTACCTCAACATAATAAAGGAATATATGATGAGCCCACAGCTAACATAATACTCAATGCTGGAAAGTGGAAAGCATTTCCTTTAAGATCTGGAGCAAGACAAGAGTGCCCACTCTTGACACTTCTATTCAACACAGTGTTGGAAGGCTTAAACAGAGTAATTAGGGAAGAAAAAGAAACAAAAGTCATCCAACTTGTAAAGGAAAAAGTAAAGCTATCTCTCTTTTTAGATGACATATATAAAAAACCTGAAGGACTTTACCAAAAAAATGTAAAACTTTAAAAATCAGTAATGTTACAGGTTATAAAATCGACAAAAATTTTACATGTTTTTATATATTGAAATTAACCATCTGAGAAAGAAAGAAATAATCTCATTCACAATATCATCAAAAATAATAGAATACTATAGAAATGATTTAACAAAACTGGTCAAAGATCTGTACACTGAGAACTATCAATACAACATTTTGAGGAAATAAATTGAAGATACACACAAATGGAAAGAAATATATTCTGGGTTTATCGATCCCAAGAATTGATATTGTTAAAATATCCATGCCACCCAAAGCTATCTACAGATTCAATGCAGTCTATCAAATGGAGATATCAAAATATCAATGTATTCTTCACATAAATAGGAAACACAATTCTAAAATTTATGTGGAAACACAAAAGACTCCAAACAGTCAAAGAACCTTCAGTACACTCTGAATTCTTACTTAATGTTTTTATTTAAAAGTAAGTGTGACACTGCACTAACAAAATACGGCAGTGACATCCTGAGCTCAGCAAGGAAACATTCTTTATATAGAATTTACTCCTAATCACCAGCTTTCTTTTCCTTGATCACCATTAAACACATTTAAACAACCACTATGTGCAAAGAACTGTGCTGAATGAAAAAGATATCCCAATGCTCTTTCCCTCACTGGGAAAGAAAGAATTCAGTTGGGAGAATGGCCAAGCTGAAATGTTGAAGACATGTTTGCATGGCAAAATTTAAATTTTTCCCCGTTAAATATTCTAAATAAACTTAAATGAATTATTCATCCCTTTGCAATTCTGTAAATCCAAGATTTGTTTAGAGGTAATTTACATTAACTTATTTGTGCATTTTCAATGTGAAAACACCTTAGTCATAATTGCTGTTTAATATCAACATTATTTCTTTTTTTATATGTAGTAAATTTGTTTTATGATTTTCAAATACAAAATGTTTTTGAAATGTAGTTTTTCAACATAACACAAATTAGTCAGAATAGTATAAAACATTATTCAAGAGAATCCATTAGTTTTTTTTTTTTTTTCTTTTTGTTGTATGTGAGCCTCTCACTGTTGTGGCCTCTCCCGTTGCAGAGCACAGGCTCCAGATGTGCAGGCTCAGCGGTCATGGCTCACGGGCCCAGCCGCTCCGTGGCATGTGGGATCCTCCCGGACTGGGGCACGAACCCGTGTCCCCTGCATCGGCAGGTGGACTCTCAACCACTGCGCCACTAGGGAAGCTCTCCATTAGTTTTTAAAAATTTTTATTTCATATTGGACTATAGTTGACTTACAATGTTGTGGTAGTTTCAAGTGTACAGCAAAGTGATTCAATTATACATATGCATATATCTATTCTTTTTTGGATTCTTTTCCCATATAGGTTTTTACAGAGTATTGAGTAGAATTCCCTGTGTTATACAGTAGGTCCTTGTTGGTTTTCTATTTTATATACAGTAGTGTGTGTATGTTAATTCCAACCTCCTAACTTATCCCTCTCCCCTACCTTTCCCTTTTGGTAACCGTAAGTTTGTTTACAAAGTCTATGAATTTGTTTCTGCTTTGTAAATAAGTTCATTTGTAGCATTTATTAGATTCCACATATAAGTGATATGATATTTTCTTTCTCTGTGTGACTTACTTCTCTAGTATGATAATCTCTAGGTCTACCCATGTTCCTTCATATGGCATTATTTCATTCTTTTTTATGGCTGAGTAATATTCCATTGTATATATGTACCACATCTTCTTTATCCATTCATCTGTCAAGGGACATTTAGGTCACTTCCATGCCTTAGCTATTGTAAATAGTGCTGCAATGAACATTAGCATGCATGTGTCTTTTCGAATTATGCCCAGAAGTGGGATTGTGGATCACACAGTAGCTCTACTTTTAGTTTTTTAAGGAAGCTCCACACTGTTCTCCATAGTGGCTCTTCCAATTTACATTACCACCAACAGTGTAGGAGGGTTCCCTTTTCTCCACACCATCTTCAGCATTTATTGTTGTAGACTTTTTGATAATGGCCATTCTGACAAGTGTGATGTGATACCTCATTGTAGTTTTGATTTGCAGTTCTCTGATAATTAGTGATGTTGAACATCTTTTCATGTGCTTTTTGGCTATATGTATGTCTTCTTTGGAGAAATGTCTACTTAGATCTTCTGCCCATTTTTGATTGGGTTGTTTGTTTTTTTGATATTGAGCTACATGACTTGTTTGTATATTTTGGAGATTAATCCCTTGTTGGTCACATCCTTTGCAAATATTTTCTCCCATTAAGTATGTCGTATTTTTGTTTTGTTTATGGTATCCTTTGCTATGCAAACGATTTCAAGTTTAATTACGTCCCATTTCTTTATTTTTGTTTTTATTTTCATTACTCTAGGAGGTGGATCCAAAAAGATATTGCGGCAATTTATGTCAAAGTGTATTCTGTCTATGTTTTCCTCTAAGAGTTTTACAGTATCCTGTCTTAGCTTTAGGTCTTTAATACATTTTGAGTTTATTTTTGTAGTTGGTGTAGAGAATGTTCTAACACTAAATCAATAAAATTAGAAATAAAAAAGGAGAAGTTACAGTTGGCACCACAGAAATACAAAGGATCATAAAAGATTTCTACAGGCAACTATATGCCAATAAAATGGAAAACTTAGGGCTTCCCTGGTGGTGCAGTGGTTGAGGGTCTGCCTGCCGATGCAGGGGACATGGGTTCATGCCCCAGTCCAGGAAGATCCCACATGCCGCGGAGCGGCTGGGCCCATAAGCCATGGCTGCTGAGCCTGCATGTCCGAAGCCTGTGCTCCGCAATGGGAGAGACCACAACAGTGAGAGGCCCGCGTACCACAAAAAAAAAGGAAAACTTAGAAGAAATGGACAAATTCTTAGAAAGGTACAATCTCTCAAGACTGAACCAGTAAGAAATAGAAAATATGAACAGACAAATCACAAGTACTGAAATTGAAACTATGGTTACAGAACTCCAAACAAACAAAAGTCTAGGAACAGATGGCTTCACAGGAAAACTCTATCAAATATTTAGAGAATAGGTAACACCTATCCTTCTGAAACTATTCCAAAAATTTACAGAGGAAAGAACACTCCCAAACTTATTCTATGAGGCCACCATCACCATGATACTAAAACAAGACAAAACAACAACACAAAAGAAGAAAATTATAGGCAAAATCACTGATGAACATAGAAGCAAAAAATCTCAACAAAATGCTAGAAAACCAATCCAAAAATATATTAAAAGGATCATACAACATAATCAGGTGGGATTTATCCCAGGGATGCAAGGATTCTTCAATATCCACAAATCTATCAGTGTGATATACCACATTAACAAATTGAAGAGTAAAGACCATATGATCATCTCAATAGATGCAGAAAAAGCTTTTGACAAAATTCAACACCCATTATGGTAAAAGCTCTCCAGAAAGTGGGCATAGAGTGACCATACCTCATCATAATTAGAGCATATATGAAAAACACACAGCAAACATCATATTCAATGGTAAAAAGATGAAAGCATTTCCTCTAAGATAAGGAAAAAGACAAGGTTGCCCACTGTTGCTACTTTTAGTCAACATGGTTTTGGAAGTCCTAACCACAGCAATCAGAGAAGAAAAAGAAATAAAAGGAATCCAAATTGGAAAAGAAGAAGTAAAGCAGCCACTGTTTGCAGATAACATCATACTATACACAGGAAATCCTAAAGATGCTATCAGAAAATTACTAGGATTCATGAATGAATTTGGTAAAGTTTCAGGATACAAAATTAATATATGGAAATCTGTTGCATTTCTATACACTAACAATGAAAAATCAGAAAGAGAAATTAAGGAAGCAATCATATTTATCATTGCAACAAAAAGAATTAAATACCTAAGAACAAACTTACCTAAGGAGGTAAAAGGCCTGTACTCTGAAAACTATAAGACACTGATGAAAGTAATCTAAGATGATACAAACAGATGGAAAGATATACCATGTTCTTGGATTGGAAGAATCAACATTGTCAAAATGATATACTATCCAAGGCAATCTATAGGTTCAATGCAATCCCTATCAAATTACCAATGGCATTTTCTGCATATTTAGAGCAAAAAATCTTAAAATTTGTATGGAAACACAAAAGATCCCAAATAGCCAAGGCAATCTTTTTTTTTTTTTTTAACATCTTGATTGGAGTATAATTGCTTTACAATGGTGTGTTAGTTTCTGCTGTATAACAAAGTGAATCAGCTATACATATATACGTACATCCCCATATTGCCTCCCTCTTGCATCTCCCTCCCACCCTCCCTATCCCACCCCTCTAGGTGGACATAAACAACTGAGGTGATCTTCTAGTGCTATGCGGCTGCTTCCCACTAGCTATTTTACATTTGGTAGTGTATATATGTCCATGCCACTCTCTCACTTCATCCCAGATTACCCTTCCCCCTCCCTGTATCCACAAGTCCACTCTCTATGGCTGCGTCTTTATTCCTGACCTGCCCCTAGGTTCTTCATAACCATTTTTTCTTTTTTTTAATTCCATATATATGTGTTAGCATATTGTATTTGTTTTTCCCTTTCTGACTTACTTCACTCTGTATGACAGTCTCTAGCTCAATCCACCTCACTACAAATAACTCAATTTCATTTCTTTATATTCCCTTGTATCTACATGCCACATCTTCTTTATCCATTCATCTTTCAATGGACACTTAGGTTGCTTCCATGTCCTGGCTATTGTAAATAGAGCTGCAATAAACATTGTGGTACAAGACTCTTTTTGATTTATGGTGTTTTCAGGGTATATGTCCAGTAGTGGGATTGCAGGGTCGTATGGAAGTTCTCTTTTTAGTTTTTTGAGGAACCTCTATACTGTTCTCCATAGTGGTCATATCAATTTACTTTCCCACCAACAGTGCAAGAGGGTTCCTTTTCTCCACACTCTCTCCAGCATTTATTGTTTGTACATTTTTTGATGATGACCATTCTGACTTGTGTGAGGAGATACCTCACTGTAGCTTTGATTTGTATTTCTCTAATGATTAGTGATATTGAGGATCCTTTCATGTGCTTGTTGGCAATCTCTATATGCTCTTTGGAGAAATGTCTATTTAGGTCTTCTGCCCTTTTTTGGCATTGGGTTGTTTGTGTTTTTCATATTGAGCTGCATTTGGTGCTTGTATATTTTGGAGATTAATCCTTTGTCAGATGCTTCATTTGCAAATGTTTTCTCCCATTCTGTGGTTATCTTTTCACCTTGATTATGGTTTCCATTGCTGTACAAAAGCTTTTAAATTTCATTATGTCCCATTTGTTTATATTTGTTTTTACTTCCATTTCTCTAGGAAGTGGGTCAAAAAAATCTTGCTGTGATTTATATCATGGAGTGTTTTCCTCTAAGAGCTGGATAGTTTCTGGCCTTATATTTAGGTCTTTAAACCATTTTGAGTTTATTTTTGTGCATGGGGTTAAGAGTGTTCATTTTCATTCTTTTACATGTAGCTCTCCAGTTTTCCCAGCACCACGTATTGAAGAGGCTATCTTTTCTCCATTGTATATTCTTGCTTCCTTTATCAAAGATAACATGACCATATCTGTGTAGACTTACCTCTGGGCTTTCTATCCTTTTCCATCTATATTTCTGGTTTTCTACCAGTACCATACTGTCTTGATTACTGTAGCTTTGTAGTATAGTCTGAAATCAGGGAGCTTGATTCCTCCAGCTCCATTTTTCTTTCTCAAGATTGCTTTGGCTATTTGGGCTCTTTTGTGTTTCCATACAAATAGTGAAATTGTCAGTTCTAGTTCTGTGAAAAATCCCATTGGTAGTTTGATAGTGATTACATTGAATCTGTAGATTGCTTTGGGTAGTATAGTCATTTTCAGAATGTTGAGTCTTCCAATCCAAGAACATGGTATATCTCTCCATCTGTTTGTATCATCTTTCATTTCTTTCATTGGTGTCTTATAGTTTTCTACATACAGGTCTTTTGTCTCCTTAAGTAGGTTTATTCCTAGGTATTTTATTCGTTTTGTTGCAATGGTAAATGGGAGTGTTTCCTTAATTTCTCCTTCAGATTATTCATCATTAGTGTATAGAAATGCAAGATATTTCGTATATTAATTTTGTATCCTGCTACTTTAACAAATTCATTGATTTGCTCTAGTAGTTTTCTGGTGGCATCTTCAGGATTCTCTATGTAGAGTATCATGTCATCTGCAAAGAGTGACAGTTTTACTTCTTCTTTTTGGATTTGGATTCCTTTTATTTGTTTTTCTTTTCTGATTGCTGTGGCTAAACCTTCCAAAACTATGTTGGATGATAGTGGTCAGAGTGGACAACCTTGTCTTATTCCAGAACTTAGTGGAAATGGTTTCAGTTTTTCACCATTGAGAATGATGTTGGCTGTGGGTTTGTCATATATGACTTTTATTATGTTAAGATAAGTTCCATCTCTGCCTACTTTCTGTAGGGTTTTTATCATAAATGGGTATTGAATTTTGTTGAAAACCTTTTCTGCATCTATTGAGATGATCATATGGTTTTTCTCCTTCAATTTGTTAATATGGTGTATCACATTGAATGATTTGCTTATAGTGAAGAATTCTTGCATTCCTGTAATAAACCCCATTTGGTCATAATGTATGATCCTTTTAATGTGCTGTTGGATTTTATTTGCTAGTAGTTAGTTGAGGATTTTTTGCATCTATGTTCATCAGTGGTATTTCCCTGTAGTTTTCTTTCTTTCTTTCTTTCTTTTTTTTTTTTTTTTTTGTGTGTTTTCTTTGGTTTTGGTTTTGGG